>NC_137458.1:136246028-136841764 GCF_964235325.1 Thermobia domestica
TAAAATCTTTCTCATTTTTTTCCTTTGAAGAAGGAAAGGAGAAAGGTAGGAGTAAAGTGCTGTCCTCTTGGAAAGAAATGGATAACTTTCACCAAGTGCACTTTGTCACATCCACTACTGAGCTTTCACTAAAAGCCAAAAGATTGATAGGTAATACTCAAACTGAGAAGTTTCTTACTTCTATGTTGCAATCCGATACAAAGACTATGAAGTGGGACTTCCATTGCACTAGATGGCAAACATGTTTTATTTATATTCTTTACATAATTTGTGAATTATATTAGTTACAGTTTTTTCCTCTTGAATAACTTTCATGTCAACTAGTATTATTCTCTCAAGAATTTTTTTTTATCATTTTAATAAGTTGATATTTGCAACAAAATTTTGAAACAATAGATAAAAACAAGCCCAGATGTATTGGTGATGGTATATTTTAAATTACAAATCCGTGTGACGAATACAATGACAAGGTAATCGACATGGAAATAAATCAATCAATAAATATTTCATAATAATCCACTTCTAATACCTTTAACTTAAATTTATGTCACTGGCCTAAGAGAAGGTGTTGCCTTCTGTGGCCCGCCCATTTATTGATGGGAATGAAACCTGAGTATCATATCTATCAACACAATCCGTATAGCACAAAACCTCAGTGCATTACTGCAGACATAATGTACTAAAGAAGCACTTTACCAACGCAGTCAGTTTTTAACACATTTGCATCATATCGTTCTCCAGTACTTTCTAACTTATACGTTTCGGCCTATGTTTAGCAGAAGGGGTCCAGCTCTTTTCTCTAAAAAATGTTACAATTTTGGTAATTTCTGTTCGCATTCGGTTAGTTTAGAGTACGTTAGGATAGTTTAGGCTAGCTTACATTAGTTTAGTTTAGTTTAGGCTAGGTTAGCTTATGTTAAATTAGTGTAGGGGTCTCGCATAATTTTCCAAAAACCGATAGAATTTTGCTTATTTTTCTAATATTAGGTAAGTTTAGGTTAGTTAAGGTTAGCTTAAGTTAGTTTATGGTAGGCTAGGTTAGATTTGGTTACGTTATGTTACGTCGAAGTACTTGCATCACTCATTTCTCCTGTAAATTTTGTGTGTTTTACGTGCTTCTGGACCCCTTGTACTAAACATACTCCTACGTTTCCCTTGTTCGGACCATGCTATCATACAGCCTCAACCATTTTACATGCTTAACGCTCCATATGCTTGAAAATATCTCTGGCCACATAGACGGTATTGCCTTCTAATACCTCTTCGGATGGGAATGGAACTCTTAATAATAATTGTAATAATAATATATAAAAACTAGAATACAGTAAACATTACATGCTGAATTGTTATAATTAAATAATCACATGAGGGGTGTTATCAAGAATTAATGTATTTACATGAATTTTGTACAGTAGACCTAGGTATAGACAAATATATCGACTGTTGGTAGTGTATGTTGATCAGACGAAATCACTGGAAGCAGCAGATACTTGCCGCATTTGAGCGAATAGTCTTATTCACTGCTACACGACTGACTTTTTGAAACTATTCGAGTTTGACCTGGACACTGGGCTTTTCCAGTGACGGTGCTAAGGGGAGACAAGGGGCAGGTGCCCCCTATTCCAACTGCCAGCTCCCAAGAAATTAAAACTGTTGTTGCCATTTGGGCTTGTTTTTGTGGATTCTTTTCAACCTTCACGAAACATTCTGGACTAATTCATGACAGTTATTTCGTAGCTGCAAGCTTCACCATGCAATGCAGTGTCTTCATTTCTCCAAATACCTCAGCTGATTGACAACCTTTCGCACTCAGAAATTGGATGATTGTATGATGATCCTCTTTGGAGGAATTTTGGATACTGTATACCACCTTTCACTGTGTATTCCTCGAAAGATACAAAACATAAATAATTGCACCTTTGGATGAGGTATGATTTGTTTCATAACAATTGGGGAACAAAACATACAATATATTATTTTCCTTAGAGGATATGTTCTGTAATTTACTACAGCAAAATACATACTTACAAGGGACATCACCCAATTGTCCGGCTCCGATTTCAATGAAATTTTTCTGGCTGATAGAGGACATATATGTATTATTTGTGATGACAGAAATTTTTGCCATGGTGCATGTTTTCTATTTTTTATAATTTTTAAGAGTTGTGATGTGGTTATTAGAGATTACTGCAGAAATCCCTTACTAACCTTTGTAAACGGAGCGTTAATAAAAGAACAACCATATAGATACATATAAGGCCTAGGGGGAAGTTGTATGGTAGATATGACCTTGATGGCAGCCATATTGCAATCCGCCATTTTGAATTAAGGTCAAGTTTTTTAAATGGGAAAAGGGTAATATGATACATAATTTCGGGCTAG
This sequence comes from Thermobia domestica, assembly GCF_964235325.1. NCBI lineage: Eukaryota > Metazoa > Arthropoda > Insecta > Zygentoma > Lepismatidae > Thermobia > Thermobia domestica. The sequence continues at coordinate 136,248,411 of NC_137458.1, forward strand.
AATTTAATCAGGAAGACAATGGTGAAGCTAGTTTTGAGATACACTCATTTGGGGAAAAGTTACAGACATTTAATTGTTCACTTACTACGTGCGAAAGTCACTTACCTCCGCTTCTAACCCGCGTATTAATGATAATAACTGGAGAAAAGCTTCGGTAATACATATTATGTCTAGAGGGAAGTGATACGGTAAGGATATCCTTGACGGCACCCATCTTGAAATCCGCCATTTTGAATTAAACTGAAGTTTGAAAAATGAAAACCATAGCATGTGACACCTCATTTTAATAGCAAATTTTCTCCAAAAGCCAATGGTATGCTTATTTTTGTTGTATATTTAACCAGTGTGAATTTAGGACTGCTTCTAATGTGCTCCATTCGATCTTTCAAATTGGCAAGACTCCTAATTTTCGCCGCATATTTTAAGATTCCAACTGGCACTCTGCAATTGTTGCCATGGCTCATGTTTTCTAAATTTATTACATTTTTTAAGAGTTGTGATTTGTCAGTTCATGAATAGTGTTGGGATAAGCATCCAGCAATCTTTCTGAATTGTAAAAACTTACAATGTAATTATATATTTTAAACGAGAATACATGAAGAACCTATGGACCTATGTGACGTAAAGAAATACAAATGAAATTATAACAAATTGGTGGTATACGAACAATAGATTATCAGAAAATGTAGCCTGCATGTTGCGCAAACGACAAACAATAAAATATTTTAATAAATATAACATTAAAGAAACAGCAGGAATGCTAGAAAATTTCAAAAAGGCATTATATGACTGTTCCCACAAAATTGTTTGTGCCATGAGCATAATATGAAGGCAACTTGTTTATAAAGAGGTGTAACTTAATTGAATGCCCGAACAATAATGATTATAAATTTTACAATCATGAATCATCGACAACAATTGCTAGAAAACGAATGGCTTTTTGTCTGACTAGCTAAAAAAAATTGCCATAGAAAATAAATAAATATACAATGAAGAAATAAATATAAAACAAAACAAAAGACCCTTGATTTACACATCAATCATATTTCGTTTCCCTTTCCGAAGTGAATTTTCATTTGATTTTTCGACTCATCTACTACAAAAGCTACATCTTCGGTATTACCTGAATACAAAGTTGGAGTTGTTTAGTTATGCGATGATTCATGTCAGTAAACGAAGTTTTTGAAGGGCAGGTATAGGAAATAAATAATTACATGGCAAGTCTTCAAAATTCAGAAAGATTGCTGGATGTTTATCCCAACACTATTCATGAACTGACAAATCACAACTCTTAAGAAATGTAATAAATTTAGAAAACATGAGCCATGGCAACAATTGCAGAGTGCCATTTGGAATCTTAAAACATGCGGCGAAAATTAGGAGTCTTGCCAATTTGAAAGATCGAATAATGGACGTTTGGAGCACATTAGAAGCAGTCCTAAATTCACACTGGTTAATTATACAACAAAAATAAGCATACCATTGGCTTTTGGAGAAAATTTGCTATTAAAATGAGGTGTCACATGCTATGGTTTTCATTTTTCAAACTTCAGTTTAATTCAAAATGGCGGATTTCAAGATGGGTGCCGTCAAGGATATCCTTACCGTATCACTTCCCTCTAGACATAATATGTATTACCGAAGCTTTTCTCCAGTTATTATCATTAATACGCGGGTTAGAAGCGGAGGTAAGTGACTTTCGCACGTAGTAAGTGAACAATTAAATGTCTGTAACTTTTCCCCAAATGAGTGTATCTCAAAACTAGCTTCACCATTGTCTTCCTGATTAAATTCTAGCCCGAAATTATGTATCATATTACCCTTTTCCCATTTAAAAAACTTGACCTTAATTCAAAATGGCGGATTTCAATATGGCTGCCATCAAGGTCATATCTACCATACAACTTCCCCCTAGGCCTTATATGTATCTATATGGTTGTTATTTCATTGACGCTGCGTTTACAAAGGTTAGTAAGGGACTTCTGCAGTAATCTCTAATAACTACATCACAACTCTTAAAAATTACAAAAAATAGAAAACATGCACCATGGCAAAAATTCTGTCATCACAAATAATACATATATGTCCTCTATCAGCCAGAAAAATTTCATTGAAATCGGAGCTTGACAATTGGGTGATGTCCCTTGTTAGAACCAAACGTTTACTTCCAAGTTATTGCACAAAAATCGTCTCTCAAGATATTGGTTTATGGGATTTCTTTCTCTAATATAAATCGCTGATAAAACGATAATATTTATTCTTTAGCAGTTGTTTAGAGAATTACACAAGTTTTACGTCTTGTTTTAAACGGAACCTCTTCGATGCCTAAACAAATAATTCTAGTTGTAACCCAATAGAAAATGGACTTTCTGGTGGACGTAAAAATAGAGGGAAAATCAATGGGAATTCTATTAAAATTTCCATATCCCACCCTAAACCTCCATTTTCGTACTCTCAAACACGTTATACTTATTGGTTTTTATTATTATTATTATTATTATTATTATTATTATTATTATTATTATTATTATTATTATTATTATTATTATTATTATTATTATTTATTGGTAGATTCTTTCCGAATTACCTCTAAATCTGTCCAAGTATTCTTATTTCTGTTAGCGTACAAACTTAAAATATCTGTCCTAATGGTTTTATTAAACGTTAAGTTTTTTTTCTCTACTTGACTAATAATTTCTACAACTATATCGACTTACCTTACATAAATAGTTATTGCCATAACGCTACTGAAAGACTGGCATTTTAGAGTTGCATTCACAATAAATACCGGTATTGTGCACTACCCTGAGCAATATACTATTTGTGGCATCAACATAGAGGGACCATGGAAATTGTCTTATCCAACGAGAGCAACAAAAAATCTTCATCAAATCAAGAACAAAATCCAAATAGCTACAGGGAAAGTATACATAAGAAATTGCAACATCCTCTTGACCTTCGGAGGCAATCTAGCTCAGTAGCCTAGGCAGAAACTCCTCAAGGGAGGGTTCATGCTTCCAAGTTCTGGTATTTATATACATATTTTAATATGGTAAATTTTTATTTCTGTATATCTTGCTCAAGATGGAGTTAAAACTTCGAAATTCCACTTTGCGTACGCTACTGATTTCGACTTGCTATAACAAAACTCTTGAAACAAACAAAATATACGAATTTAAATTACCATTGGGCAAAAAGATCGAATCTACCAAATGACAATGAGTGACCAATATTCATCTCGGCAGGTACACGATACCAAGGTACCCACTATGGCAAATAGGAAGCGAGTCACAGTTTGTAAAGAATAATTGAATGGCAAATTAAATCAATATGCCTCGGTTTAACCAAAGCAAATCAGCCAGCAGCTTACTATTATAAATGGATGGCTAAGGGACATAACCTCCTCCTTCCGATAAACATAGCATTTTTTTTTTTTTTAATTTTTAGATAAATATATGCTCAAAACTATATATCAAACCTAACAAAGACGAAAGAATTATGCTAGCTTTCCAGCTCTGATGTGTGTTCCTTATTCTTCTCAATCATACTAGAAAGTTACTCTATTGTGCCATGCATAAAACAACTGATATTACTAGACATCCTTCTCTCCCTCTATCGGGGAGTATATACATTTACATTTTATATATAGGAATTCGCTTGTATTCAAATTGACCTTCGAGACGTCACTGTAGTTAAATAAGACATCAGTACTTGTATCATACAGAAAACAAGTGATTTAGATGCCTTTAATGAATGTGAAATAGAGATAATATTACTTTCGTTTACAAAATAAATATTGGTATATTAAATTGGGAGTATTGGAATATTGGCAGTATTCAGTAAATATTGGTATATTATGATGTAAATAACTGAGAAACCCTCACAATATTTGCAATTCTTATCCACTAAGAAGGAACTACATAGTTTATACGGTTTACCCAACATTGTTAGGGTCGTCAAGTCTAGGAGGCTTAGGTGGGCAGGTCATGTAGCTAGAATGGAAGAAAGGAGAAACGCTTTCAAAGTCTTGACTGGTAGACCCATAGGAAAACGACCATTAGGAAGACCTAGGCGCAGATGGGAGGATAATATTAAGATGGATCTCGCAGAGATAGGAATACAAAGTAGAAACTGGATCCAATTAGCTAAGGATAGAAGTCAGTGGAGAGCTTTTGTGAACGCGGCACTGAACCTCCGGGTTCCATAGGCCATAGAGTTAGTTAGTTAGTTATCCACTAAGAAGGTATACTACTAAAATCAGATTATCATACTTCTGATCGATTGTTCAATCAATCCATCATTATCAGCTGTGATGTACCAGACGTCAGAGCAGCTGCTTTTTTATATTCCCTCCTGTTCCTCATCCTGGATGCTTCTCCACGCCATTTCTTCGAGCACTGTAGTCCAGACTGATCAGGCCAAGGGTGTGCAGTGCTACAGATTTGGTAGAGGATTCTACTCCACCTTGACTACTATCCAAACGGGTATTCAGACTTTTATCACACATTACTTCATTATCATATTGTACATCTGGAACTCTCTGCTGCATTCACCGTGGGATTTTGCCCACCGATTTGGCTATTACGATGGCGGACTCAGGCAAGACATCCGGCTTAAAGAACAAAGGTCGCCATTCTAGTCTCCCGCGCGTAGTAGCCAGGCCATCCGTTCGTGCCGGAAAGGCAGAACCACGGAAGGACTCTGGTGCTACACACAGACGCCAGCGGCGAACTTCACAGACATCTGTAGCTTCTATTGTCTCTACTGGCTCTGTTCGCTCTCGGTCACCTCCAAAGAAAGAAAGCTATGCCGCCTGCCTCAACACTTCGCCTCTATCGAAAAAGCAACATCTGCACTCCGATTCAGACTGAGATGAAATGGTTATTGCCGATACTCTAGACGAGAACTCCAAAAATACTCCACAGCAAACTATTTATTCTATGCTTCTGACCAATTTTGACAGCAAGTTTTCAAATTCCAAATTTGTTGCACATCAACTTCGAAAGTACTTACCACGCGCAGCCATCTCCGAGATCATCCATACCCGCAATGGTATTATACTGAAAAACTACAGACCAAGCACTATTCCAAAACATCAGAAACAAAGTGCCTATTGACATTTTCGGTAGAACCGCGCAACTAAACTCACTTCAGCCACTCCCCGTAAGCAGATGCCTCCTCCTAGACGCACACCATTACTTTCCGTTGTTATTAGAGGAGTAGATCCATCATACACCGATGAAGAAGTGCTGGAAAAACTTAAATACGAAGGGCACACCATCACAAAGGTCATTAGGATCAAGAATGATCGAGGCCCCACCTACATGGTTTGGGTGTTGAGATCACACCAAGCAACCATTGATGATTTGCTAGCGATCGGTGCTGTAATATATCAACACAAGCATCGAGTGGAACCATCACGTTCACCACCACCCTTGCCAGTGCACTGCGAAAAATGCCAGCAATATAACACATATTCAACTTCCGAATGTCGGAACACGCACATGTGTGGTTATTGCTCCGGCCCACATTCTACCCGTGCATGTACAAATCTAAAATCTCTTCCGACCTGTCCCACTTGTCAGGAGCAACATCCTGCTTATAGCTATAAATGCAAGGGCAAACCAGATCCACAACGGGACCACCGTGAATTGGTAGTTACTCTTCGTACACCAGATCAACCTATCACACATCATTATTCTACAGACGCTCCGATAACCCTTCACCAGATTCTGACCTTCTTTACTTTGGCAATGCAGAACATCCAACCATTCCAACAATCTTACATTCTCCAGCAAATCATTCATACCGCAAAGTCCACATTCCATGTTAACTTTACTGCCACTTATTCTGGGAACATCGTCCATTTTCACACTTCATTGCCAGATTCCCATTCTCATGGCTCTAGTGTTCCTGTTTCTTAATCCGTTAGTCAAAACAAAGATCTCTTTGAAATAATGCTCCTTGAAGAACACATTATAGCCTTTTTGTTGAACGAAATGTTCTTAACGCCACCTATGATATTTCGTATACCTGGATATACCTTACTACCTGAGGATTGCAAATTACTTGCCCAACGCGCCCATGGTAGTACGGCCGTTGGCTTCCTCCATAAAATTCCGAACGGATGACATATTTGCAATGCTCTTCATCCACCAGAATAGTCCTTACTTCTCTGTATTTTCACAACATCACCATCACCGTCGTAACCATTTACATTTGTCCTGGTTACCCATTACCAACAGCGTTTGTTCAATTTATATCCAACTCATTCAATCACTACATCAGTATGGCAGATTTTAATATGTATAGCCGGTCCGACAAGAAAGAATTAACTTCCAAAATTTCCTTACCACCCACACGACCGGAATCATACAAGATCTACCGAAACATACTAGGTCCATTTCAAATACAACGCCGGACATAGTCATTTTATCAACAACTCCAGACTTCCATAGTTTTGTCGAAGTTTTAGACCCACTTAGTAGTGATCATGTGCCAGTAAAACTTACCATTAACACTCACAAATCTAATCCAACTCAAGCACAACCAATTCTCTCTACCAGTTTCGTTTTGATAAGACAAACTGAAATAACTACAGACTAAACTTTCTACCATCACAGATTACCTAACAGAACGCTCTACAGAAGAAGAGCCTTACACTACAATAGATACTATAACTGTCTCAATCCAACATGCTAGTACACGTTTATACCTACCAGTAAGTCCCGACCGTATTGACGCCAAAGTACCTCACAATGATAACACGGTATCGTGGATATACTCATACTAATAATCCAGACTCCTTGCGTCATCATAAACAGTTATAGCGCACAGTCCGCAATTGTATTCGCGCTTATAAACTTCGATGTTGGATTAAAACCTGTAATAAACTCTCAGATACAAATCATCCTTCAAAGTATTGGAAGCGATTTAAGTCTTTATGGGGCAAATATACAAGGACTCCATATCCTATTTTAATCGATAACTCACCAGCACAGAAAGGCATAGACAAAGCAAATGCTTTTGCAAACAATCTCCAAGGCATCTTCACACCTCTACCTTCCGATGATTCTTCACATCCAGCCGAAAAAGAATGTGAATTCTTACGTTTTACAACCCAATACACGCCATTCCCTTCTACCTGAGACACCGTTAACTTCACCAATTACAGTCGATGAACTCAGAGCTGTTGTCAACCGAAAACGTAATTCCGCCTCAGGTATTGATAAGGTAACTTACCGCCATATCAAAGAAAGCCTTTTATCATTTTTGAATCTTTTAGCAACTATTTATACTTTCATTCTCCGCACTGGATATTTCCCAACACCATGGATAACTTCGAAAACGCTTATGTTTCCTAAACCGAACAAACCATTAGATGACGTTTCAGCGTATCGCCAAATTCAGCTTACCTCCACATTTAGCAAAATCCTCGAACGGATGCTGGTGAAACGACTCCATACATTCCTTGCCCACCGCCACATTCTTCGTATATATCAAGCCGGATTCAGACCTGCTTTCTCTATCAAGACCAACTTCTTAGACTTACCAATCTGATTACCACACATTATAATAACGTCAAACCCTATTGTCTTGTACTGTTCGATTTAGAAAAAGCATTTGATAAGGTTTGGCATTTAGCTCTCATTCACAAACTTATTCGCCTACATATCCCAATTCCTTATATTAGATTTATTTTCAACTTTCTAACTGGCCGTCTTGCATACGTTTCTATAAACGATCACCTATATAATCCATTCTTTATTCTTCCTGGTGTCCCTCAAGGGTCGGCATTATCACCTCTTTTATATCTCCTCTTTGTTACGGATATGCCTCAACTTCCAGACAAACTGCACATGTACAGTACGCTGGTGATACTGCCTTCCTTGTTCTTTGAAATAGCATCCAGGAAATCAATACACTTTTACAAACAGCTATAGATAATTTTTTAGTGGTACAAAAATGGTATTTATTAAGTAATGCTTCTAAAACTCAGGCCATCGTCTTCCTACTGCCAAAACAATCAACCAAATCCGCCATAATCCCAACCGCTTAACGCTTCAGGTTCATGAGGTTCCAATACCAGTCAGTAAAACAGCTACATACCTTGGTGTAACATTTGATCGGCATCTTACATGGAAACATTACATTGCTACGATTACCAGTAAAGCTTACAATCGACTAAATCTTCTGAAGCTTTTAACTGGCACAACCTGGGGCTTAAAACCATCCACTGTACTCAATACTTACAACGCTTTCTTGCGTCCAACCCTTACACATGACCATACAGCTTGGGTTTCTGCACCTAACAATTTTCGCCAGAAACTACTCATACTTGAAAGACATGCCTTCCGAAATGCTCATCGAATTCGATTACCCAGTCCTACACAATACCTTTACAGTCTTATCACATTTCCTACATTACAGTACCACATAGAGAAATTCAGGATCAATTATATCATTAGACGTTACCAAGATCATCATCCTCTCTTGTTAGATACGATGCACTAATTGGCAGTTCATCCCGCACCTTCTCGTTTTATGCACACACCCCTATAACTATTATTCACACTGTAATGCTACACAATTCCCCGAATCATCCAGATTTTCACCTACTTGATGATTTTCATATTCATCTTCATCATCCTCTCATCTACCCATCTTATAATTTACAGTGATTCTCCTTTGTAATTAACATGGGCTCCACTCTGTCTACATCATAGTCTAGAGTAGCTTCTAGGCAAGAAGATGATTTCATTTGTGCTCTCACATACCTTACGTGTTGTGTGATCTCATACTTCATCTCCATTGTAACACGACTTATTTCCACATCCAAGCGTTTTATCTGATATATGTCTATACATTGCTCCCTAGTATTACAGCTTTTTTTCATTTGAACACCTTTCTTTACTCATTCAAAGTAATATATGGTTCCTTCTCAATATGTATTGTATATGATATTTATTAAGTATTTTGTGTTCATTTTTCATGTTCCATCCAAAATGTTAAGGTCGAAAATGATCTTAAGTCCTCTGATCTTTGCTGATATGTTCAATAAAGATATTTCTGCTATATGACTCCCCTTAGACTAACCATTATCCTTAATCCAATTGTTACGACTTTCCTTACCTAAAAGAGGACCTAACCCTCTAACAGGGTGCTAGCCTTCGGCTACAAAAAAAAAAAAAAAAAAACAGCAGATTAATTTTAGTGATTATAGCAATTTATGCGTAGGTGAATACTATGACGTTCCTTTAAAATGTCCACATTAGTCACTTTAAAGATTTAAGAAGAACGTTAATAAAGAAAAGAAATTAAGCAGAATCATATGTGTAACGATATCTCGTGTGTAATATCACGTACGCATTACGAGAATGAGTTTGGTTAGATCATATTCTGAATCTATTTCGTATCACGGCTGATCCTTTCATCATATCCTCTTACAAGGTAGTTTGTAGCTCTCTAAAAAGCTTTTTAATTATTGCCACTTACCACTCATGAAATTACATCAGGCTCAAGTTTAACATTATCTTTCATCTTGAATTGTATTTCTACAATGTTGAAAATAATTTCTTAAATCTGAGAAACCGTTTCTTATCTATGCACCGAGAATATCTTTTCTTAGAAACATGAGTTTGAAACTCTCAGTAATGAGAAATGAAGAAAAGTAGATGAGAGTGTATAAAGCGGAACGAGAAAATATACTGTTACTTTCCTTATGAATGAGAATTGCCAAATCTCAGTTCTAAGAAAATATTATTTCGGTGCATAGATAAACGGTTTTAAAAATTTAAGAAATTATTTTTAACAGTATATATATAGAGTAAATATATATATATATATATATATATATATATATATAGATAGATAGATAGATAGATAGATAGATAGATAGATAGATAGAGAGAGAGAGAGAGAGAGAGGACCGGATTTAGGGTTGCACCGGTGCATGTGCACCCCCCCCCCTTCGTTGTAAATATACACTATCTAAAATGAGAAGCTAGTAGAGAAAATAGCAATACTTTCCGAAATTTTCTGCCGTCATGTTTCCATTTGGGGCTTAAAGAAAGCAGAGCTTTGCAAAAGCAATAGTTTAAGTTGATTTTCTACAGGTTAAAGGAAAAGGATTCACCAAACAAAAGAATATAACATTTGTCAAGTAAGGAAGAGAACAGAAGCCAGCAGGAGAGAACATTTTTTCTTGCATAACACTTGTGACCCTCTTTAAAATTCTTTTTCTCCGTTCTATGCATCAGCGTTGTCAGGGGTAAAGAATATTGTCATATGTCACTTTGACGAGTTTCAATGTGATTGGTTATTTTTTTAGTTATTGGTGCACCACCTCAGACAATTCTGGATCCTGCCCTATATATATATATATATATATATATATATATATATATATATATATATATATATATATATATATATATATATATATATGTATATGTATATGTATATATATATATAATTATTTGTACTCTTCTCGTATTTCAATATGCAGACATCAATTTCATTCCTTTTTAATTCCAATTGGCTTTTAAATGAATCATTATTTATTAAGTATATTCTTTGCTGCATTACACAATAAGAATGGAAATAAAAATGTCTCTCACTACGATGTCGTAATTAGATCTCGTGACTCAGGTTGAGAAATACCTGAGGACTGGACCCTTAGGTTGTGAAATATCACGTTATAATATTGAAATTAATTGAATGGTTTTCAATCAATTTGAATTTTAGGTACATTTGGGTTGCATACCAAGAGGCAATTTATGTATAACAATTCCTTATGGGTATACATCGAAGGTCATATCTTCGGCTCAACTAAAGAAACACTTTCATCAACATACTCTATTCTTAACCTTTAATCGTCTACATCCTGGTCAAAATTGATGGAAATCCATGAAAAATCTCTTGCTATTTTTCTGTCTCATGAATGGATGGACACAGGGACAGAAGTACAGGGTAATAAAATTAGTTTCGGTGAACTGTATACAAGACTACATCGTATATAAATGTACTGGAATATTTCTAGGTAGCTATATCGAAATGACTTTAAAATATTTAGATTTTTTTAAAAAAATGTATCTTAATTCGACTGATTGAAGTTGAAAATAAAGAAGCTGGTTTTCAATATCATGACAAAAATAGAATATCTCAGAAGTACCTCAAGTCAAGGAGATAAAACTAATATATAAATGTTTCTTTAAAAATAATTACAAACATATTCCAGCTTTTTTCAAAAATGTCGCTTCTAAGTGGAAAAAAGAGGGGGTGTAGTTTGTATGTTTTTCCACTTTTTAAATTCAAATAAGTTTTAATGAATTTGGGAACATAGTCAGTACCTACTTTGAATAGTGTTGTTTTAGGTCATTTAAATAAAATGCGTCTCTTACAAGGTTCAAAATTTACTCCAAAAATTGAATATCTTAAGAGCCTCTCAAATAGAGAGATGAAACTCAGCGTATAAGTACAATATTAAAAATAATTGTAGACATGTTTTTGAATTTTCATTCTAAGAAAAGTAGAATTGCTGTATGAAAGAGCTCCAACCTTTTATATTTACCATAGAAACGCGATGTGTTTGGTTAGCTAGTGAAAATATAAATTAATAAGTATGTCAATTTTGTTCTGCTAATAATCATTCATTGTTTCTGAATAATTGCATCCTCAAGTTTGATCTGTTTTAATCGACGATATGTATCAAAATCTTGCACATTCCTTGTGCATAGATTTTGTTCTACATATTTTCTCACGTTTTCAATTACATATTTTATATGAATTTCTCACGTGTTTTGTTTATAGATTCTATTAACACTCACTTACATTACCACTAATAATATAGGAGTTGTATTAGTACTGTCTTCTTGAGGCTTCTCTCTTCCCAGTAAAACGTTTAGTGTGGGAGAGTCAGATTTGATTCTCGGCTGGAGTTCATTTGGTTCGTTTCCCAAGTTAACCTGTACGTCCACGACTCATACAGCCTCGCTACTAACTCAAAATCAAATGAATTGAAATCTTCGCAGGAAATTTATTACAAAGTTCCCATGAACAGTACAGCAAATATAAATGAAACCACTATCAGAAAGACGGCATAACCATGTGTGGAAAGTATATATTAGCGGGTTTAGTTTGACATTGTAAAACTATTGTTGACTTTATAACATTGTGTGATTCAATATTAAAAACAGATGTAGTAGGTGTATTATTTCCGGTTTCGGTATTGACATAAGGACGGAGATGGAATCTTGTTTTAGGGGGCTAGAACTATATCAAAAGAAACAACTCTTTCTATGTATTCCATTTTAACTCTTTGTGAATTAATATTCAAACCAAAATTAGTAATATATTTTTGGCACTCGTGTCTTATATAGAAGTATGAGAACTACATAAAATCTACACTGTAAATCCTTGTTACGTATCACAATCCATTGCTAGATACTTTGAACTTCCACAGTATACTGTACATTGCATGATACGAGTATATACATGGACACTTTATCGTCATCACCTTCTTATAAGGCCACCCTTACAATTTTGGCCGAGCCATATATGCAGGAATGTTTACAAAAGACTTCAAAAGAAACCACCTACACCTCGGTTTACCATTATTGTTTGCACAATTGCTAAGACTTTAGCAGCCAATCAGCTCCCCAAACGAGTGAAAGCGTGTCACAATATCCAGTGATAGCACCTAAGCGTTATGAGGCAAGTTCACTTCCCTTGGAGAATATAGCTCAAAGTTACTGAATTCCACTGTATTATCAGACTCGCCAAATCCAACCCAAATCAGGAAATCCAGATTAACCCGTGAAGTTTAAATACTGGATCTGCCTACTTTTTCTTCGTTCGATCCGCATCAATAACTACCGCATATATGTGAAGCTAACCATTACATGAAGATTCCTTCCATCGGTGGAGATGACACGGTCCTAACCACTGCCCGTATCATTTTAGTAGCCACGGAAGAGGTACATCATTAATTACCAGTACCAATCAATAATGTAGTCCATCTGCACCACGCTGATATCCACACGGTAGGTGCAGCCACAAAGTCTGCATCACTGCTAGACACCACAGTGAGCTACCACGTGCAGTGCAAGGACCGATGGACTGTGCCATTGACCCATTTATTAGGCTAGCATCCTCTTCTTTCTTTAGTAGGGAAAGTGTGGGCTACTCTGTACATCCGTCAAGGAAACATTGATAGACAAAGAAAGCTGAACGTCATCGACAACAGAGTAAAGTCTCATCTTACCTGACATTAAAAAATAAATTTATTCCACTAGCCAAAGAACATGTAATGCACAAGATCTTCACAGGAAAAGACCAACAACCTGAAAAGATCAGCGCAAAAAGTACACGGTATAAGGAAGAAATATTAATTCATAGTCAGTACTTGCTACATATAAAGCTGTAATACAGTAAGGTTGCCATACGTCCCATAAAAAACTGGACAGTCCCGAGTATCCCGTGTCCCCGTAATTTTAATCAGGACAGGGAAATTTTAATACAGTATCAGTATCAGTTTATTCGAAAATTAAAAAATCAGAACTTCTGACATTGGCTGGGAATCCTGCGATTACTGAATGAACAATAAGCTGTAAAATGTAACAGCTTCGAGCAAGTCATCACACACCCTTTCCGATTAGATAGTATGCACCTCTCTGCGCAGAGTTGCAGTTGTCCATTAGCAGTCAAGGGGATCTGCAATCTTTCATAAAGTGCACGAGCTGAGTTGTCGTTGTTTATACATTACAAGTAAAGTGTTCCAATTTTGTATTAACAAGAGTGCCAAAACTGAAGTGCATGTTTTCTTTCAATATGAAGGAGGAGTGTTAAGCTTTTCAAATAGATCTAATTACTTATTACTTTTTCTTATTTATCTTGACAACTCTTCTATGCATCTTATTTAGTAGCATAACACCCTCAACAGATACTCATTGCTGTTTCTTCATTAAATTAACTCGGACCTTTTTCAAATAATCTTTTATTTGACCACATTATCTTAACACATTTCATCCTCAATACTTTACTGTTTCAATTATCCAAATCCCATCAACTTTTAGTACACTATTTACTCATAAACTCATTGCCAATCTACACAAACATACATCTTAATTCTATCTAAATACACAACTACATTTTCATAGCAACGCTCTTCTTTTTCTTACTTACAAGAATGTTACAAACCTAAAACACTTCAAGAAGTACTGGTTTCTGAAAGCAACGAAATTGAAGTATAATGTTGACTGCAAAATTTACAATGCCATGTTTTCCATTGCATCTTGTAGAAATGGCCGCGGGAAGAGATCGAAGGTGTCCCGTATTTTCATGAAAAAAAAATATATATATATATATATAACAGGCTTATAATACGGGTCAACCAAGCAAACAACTTCAACAAATTTGTATACAAAAACAAATAATAGTAAACCACAATAGTTAGTTACTACTAACAACAGAAAGAACAGTATCCAACAGAAATGCAAAAGCGAGACTAACCGATGAAAGTATTATTATGACAACTACCTGTATTCCCCATGGCACAATAGCTTTCATGCAAGATTTATCGGCTTATAATTTCCTGTCTTCGAAGTTAAACAATTCCAGTAGAAACAGGATTATTCAGTCTAATGTTGAAGAAAGGGCAGACCGGACAAACAAATGGTTGGATACACCAAAGTTCCATAATAGTTCATTTCCTGCTCCACGCATATCATTAAAAAACATATTTTCCCTTATGTATATTGTCTTAGTAGAGCCCAGTATTATATAAATGTGTTTTATGTACTGTGCTGTACATTCGAAAATATATAAAACAGGAAATTAAGAACAAAAATATCGTACACATTTTAAGATAAATTTTGTTTTAATTGATGGAATAAAATTATGTACGCTATATAGTTTGAATACATACAATTTTAAACTAAAACATTAATGTAAGACGTAGGTCTATTTTTTTTTTAAAAAAAAGTTATTTAAATTTATTTTATTCTTCATTGATAAATGTCTATAGAAATGTAAAAGAGATACGCCTAAGGTAAAAGAGTCGAAATTTACAGCTTTTTATTTTTTAAGTTCTTGATAGATGACTGATTCTTGTTGCAAGGTGCGTTTTGCATGTGGAATGCAGAAGATTTGTACTAAATGTCTTTGTGCAATAGCTTAGCAAAGTCTTCTTTTTATGGAGACGTTAAAAGGGATGTAGATCATGAAAAAAAAGGAAATATATGTTTTGTACTAAGTAGATAGTACGGAGCCCAGATAGTTACGAACCGGATAGTTGGGGACCTATTATACATAGAGAAATCAATCAGTATCCTACTACCCTTCTCTGTGACTTCACATAAACACCTTGTATAGAAAAATTATACGACCTACCTTACTTACTTACTTGCAAGATGCCAGTGGAGAAATATCATCCTCGAGAAGTTCTACAGTGGTTTCAATATCAGAACAACTTATGCAAAAGATGAACCTGGATGCCTTAAATGTCCTAGCAAGCACGTTATTAAAAACTGCCTCAACAAAAATTGGACAGCTCCAACTTAATGTTAGTATTGCAGTTATCAAAATGATCATCCGACTAATTTTCGTTGCTTTGAAATATTGGAGAATGAGAAGAATTTTCTGATCCAACAACAAGCACAACGAGCTATTCAAAGGCTTCAAAAATTAAAACTCAAAACGCTTTCAGTCTCTCCAGCTTACAGTAACTTCAGTTACAAAAATATTTCAGTTTGCTTACGAGAAGAAACTACAGTTATCTTCATATACATCATCACAGAACAGAGTAAATACCCACGATGTCACCTATGACACAAGAAAACTAACAGTTTCTTTAACCGAAGGCACACATTCATGCACTTCATCACACATGATGACATCCATATCATACTCACCAATGAAACACTTCGGAAAACACTTCTTCGTTTCTACATTATAAATTTCGATATCAAGCGCATCGATATACTGACCACCAAAGGAAAAATCCACCACCTTCATCAAGTAACATTTTGAATACGAGCAACAAGCTGCTACCTACATTACGGACTGCAACCAGGATCTCTTTTCTCTCTTCACATCTATTCATCAACTTCATTGCTGCATATAAGACAATAGGCGCCATCATTTATCTAAAGATGAGATATGCCCTGAACATCTTTCTTGGCTCATTTATCACCGAGTTCTACCACCATGGAATCTATAGTAAGCGCCATCTATAAAGACAGATTTATTGTTTTTTTATGGAGATCTTTTTCTGATTTTTCATACGTCTGATTTCATGTTGTCGGCTTTTATGTTGTACATCCAAAATTTAATCTAATTTTAGATACCTAGTATTGCGTACATATTTCATTATCTATTATAACATTTCAAATTCGCTATATAGACAATATTTCAGTTATTTCTTATCATTTATTGTTTTTTAAAAACATGAAAACAAATTGTCTTTTCATTTGGCGAATATGAGATATCGAATTCAGGATTGTGTTTCGTTTGTTATACATATCTGCAAAAAAGTTCCTCAATGCTACTTGAAATTATTTCTATTGAATTTAGAACGAAATCACTGTATTAGAGAAAGTACGATATTAGAGCATATTAGTTCCACTGGAAACTTTTCTCCTTAAAACAGGTGTTATTCATCAGTATTCGATGATCATAATGTCATTTATTTTCAAGTATAATTTTCTACAGCTAATGATATCACATCATATGAAATCAGAAAATTAATACAATAATGCTTATTTTAATGATTTGTTGGTATCCCTTTGTATTTGTGCTGAATAGTGAGACAGTCTCTTACGGTGGTGTTGGCGTGTTGAATAGGTTCTATGAGGTATCATGGCGTCAGTTGTGTACGAGGAAGACCTACTTCTAAGAATATTCTTATCCTGTTGTTGACTATAAGTCTAATAACCGTGTTTGAAATTCAGGTTGCAAGCAATGGATTGTAAATTCACCAGGAAATGTAATCCTCCCTCCCCTGACTGCTATAATTCCATTACGTCTATGATAATTTTGCTGATATTACAAACACCAAGAAGGATACATCTTAGCTTACACGTGACATTTCAAGCAGATTGTAATTTGTCTGACCCGACTCAACCACGCTACCAGTATTTTCCGAACACTACTCCTCCCTCGTCTATTTAAAGCGCCCTCCCGGAAGAAATCTGAACTCATCAGTACTTGGTATATTGCTTCTTAGTATCTAACTTATGTATATATTTTAATGAAGCATTATACTATATATACTTTTCGTTATTCCTATTTCAAACCTGCTAATACTTGGAAATCTAGAAACTGTGGATTTCTATTCTATGATCTTTCGACGGATCATTTGTGGGTATTCTGTGTAAAAGTTCCATATATTTATCCGGAAAAACTCATATAAAAACAATGTGGAGTACAGTGATCAAAGTCCAATAATTTCAACTATGAGCGAAAGCTACTTTAACCTGGAATTCTCAGTCCTTTTCAATCTAGATAGTTGACTTATAACACCAATATCTTCTATCATCCTTTAATAGTTGGAACTTGCTCATTGAAAGTGCCAGTTATACATATTTAATGTAATCACATATATTTTACTTATTTGAGACAAATCAAGGCAATAATAATAATAATAATAATAATAATAATAATAATAATAATAATAATAATAATAATAATAATAATAATAATAATAATAATAAAACTTCCCCAGCAATGCCTTTCTAAAGAATTGGATTGGCTTTTCGCTTACCCCGTTTCTTAACCACCTATTTCCACAAATCAACATCATTTCCTAAGCTTCGCTAAAGAAATTGTTCCTGATCCGGAAAGCTGAGAGGGAAGATTGAAAGAAACTAAGAGTTCAATTTTGATCACCCCTCAACCACCCCTCTTTCAGTACTACGGAGAACTGCTCGTCTCAAGGGTTTGCAACTGCGTCTTAAGGTTTTTCCTAAGAAAATGAGATTGTGTATATCCATCTTCGTTCCTCGTGCTTAACCACCCCTTTCAAGGAAGCTTCTCTTGTTTGTTGGGGGGAGCGTTCTGCAAGCAAACAAGGGTGGATAAGAAAAACCCACAGAGTTAAAACCACAAATGCAAATATACCGGATTTGGCAATATTTCAAGAGAAAACAGAGTAGTAGAAATGAGAACGTACTAAATTTTTTTGATGTTGTTGATTTGCCCCTTGAATTTATAGTTTTTGACAAAAGCTAGTGGTAATTGTTTCAAGGACAATGAAATATAATTAAAATAATAGAATGGTTCTACTGTTTTCATGCAAAAAAAAGTTTTGGTTATTTCCAATGCTGCTTATTGTCTACATCAACTTGAGGTCAGTAAAATGAGGAAGCTTCTACAGTAATACGTTTATAGATCGTAGTGAATTTGCAAGTAGTAGGTGCGCCACTTTTCGAAAAAAAAATGGGTATATGGAATATCTGTTCAAACAAAATAAAACTTATCTCAATTACGAGTATTAACGGTAACAAGCACATACCAAACAAAATTTTCATGCCATCTCAAAGTACATTTCTTAAATTAAACTACATAATACTCTTCTGTAGTTCAATCCCAGCACATTCCACCTAATATGTCAGTTTCACTGGAAGTGGCGCTTACAATTATGTTCACCCAAACCGTTTAAATATAGAAGTGAATGTGAGTTTGTATATCATCTTATTCCGCATTAACCACTGAAACAGTTAAAATAATTACTGTATAAAAGTATTACTTGGAATTATTACCAACCTTTGGATTCTTCATGACTTTATGATAGGCCTATTCAATTGATAACAATAACATTTACTATGTTCTTTAAGTCCAAATTCACCCCCATTCCTATGGGATCAAACGTGGGGTTGTTACGGGATGACATATAAAAATAATCGTAAACGAGAGATATTAGTGTACAATCCAAACTTTTCGCAGTCACTGAGATGAATAGGACAGTCCCGATGTTGTTAATCCAAATTACTATCGGTGTAGGAAGAACAAAATGCGAACAGCCTATCATCACTTTCATTAAAATGTGTATCCTAAGGAAGAGGTGTTCAAGTACTTGTCATAAACTTCATTCTCCCCTTGCGAAAAAGGGACATTGCAACTAATAAGAACATGAATGCGGAAAATAATTTGAGAAAGAAACATTGCAGCATTTTTCTAGCAGATTGGTGGAAAACTCTATAGAAAACTTCAGCCAAGATTTCTGGTTTCTGGGTTTGAATCCGCAATCTCCGTTTTGCGAAGCAAGTATTACAACTACCAGCAAGCTCTCTACACAACCTTTCCTTGATATTCTATATTATTATTATTATTATTATTATTATTATTATTATTATTATTATTATTATTATTAAACATATTTTATCAATTATGTAGAATGTATATTCCTACAATAAGATCCACATATGTTCTTCCCTGACATTGGAGGCTAATTCCTAGGAAATTTCACCCTCGATTTAGCCAAAACAATGGACACAATTTGATTGTACACTAAGTCATCGTATATGATCCAGCAATAATGAAATGACAATACGCCTTGCTGGGACGTCATACTGTTAAACATGCCAGTGAATTTGTCCCTTGCAGTATCACATTGTGATGGAAACAGTAACATTCACGTCAAAGCCCCCTTGTGTGTATGCGTAACATGCCATTAATAAACTTGGCAATGCTAATAACCTGTCTATTCTTTTGTTGTTCATCCATAAATCCTGGTGTGTGAAACTTGCTTTGCCTGCTATTCGATCTTCAGCACGGTCGTCAGTGTTGAGTTTTTTTTTTTTTTTTTTTTTTTGTTATTTATCATTTAATTATAGGAAAGTGACGTTGTACAATTTCAAATTTCTACATAATTTCTACAATTTTGATGTACTGGTATCTAAAATTTTGACCTAAGTTCTACCTACAATTTACATTAAAAGCTTCAATATGATAGTATAATAGAAAATAAATACCCAAATATGGAAGATATACCAAACGATATATGGTTGTACAAAATAATATGGATGAGTAAATAACACAAGAAACCGTGAAATGACGGCGTCTTGCATAATAGGCTTCCCACCGACTCATTTCGTGCTTACTGTTGACAGGGTTTACCTTTCGCCTACTTAAACCCGCCTTAAATCAGAGTATATCTGAGAATTCTGTTGTGACTATGTCTGGGAATTGTGCCGTGTAGAAAATTCCTTGGACATATATTGTACTTTGCTAAAATATGCATTTTTGAATGACGTTTGTCTGACTTTCTTTACGCTGATATGGACAGCCACTGCACGGTATCTCGTGTTCGAAATAGCACGTGCTGCAATCAAGCATTTCCATGCTTTTGTACTGCCCTAGCCCTGCACTTTTCCCCACAGGTCCATACAAACTTTTCTATTTTAATTTGGTGTGAGGAAACATCTATTACAGTTTATCGGTACAGCACATTTCAAAGATGGCGTGGGTCAATGAAAACTTGATCCTTCACCCACTGATTCACTGCGATCCATGACCCACCATGACTCACTCTGACCCACCACGTATACGACCCACTCTGACCCATCACCCACCATGACCCATTCTGACCCGCCTAAACCCATCGTCATCAACTCTAAGATATGATCCATCCCCTCCCCTCCACTGACTTTACTGAGTTTACACTTGTAATAAAACAAGACTGTGAATTTTTAACTAATCGGAGTTTGAATTTTTACGGTCAATCGCTCAAGCACCACTCTGTTGTTACAATACCGGTGGATCTAACCTTTGCGATATAAAATAGTAAAATGTATGTCATATGATGGAATTCAATTTAATTATCATATATAATTATTTCCTTGTTGAATTAGAAATACTTTTCAGTGAAAAATAGAATGAAATTTGAAAGTCTCAAATCAAGGTAAAGTAGACCAACGTAAAGGAAAAAGAACAGTGTAAAATTCGACTGTGCATCGAAAGCCAAGTAGTAAGTCTCATTGCTATTATTACAATTACAAATACCAATATCCAAAAGTATCTAAAGTTATTTTTTCACTTAGATATACTCATCTCAGGCAAGTAAATAGAGACGAAAGAAAAGAAAGAAAAATGGAGCCTTGAAAGTAAAATCTACACAAATTCACCATGGTGTCTACAATACACTGAATAGAGTTGGTCGGTTTGTCAGAGAGGTTTACAGTGGGTGGTGAGTCGCAGAGTCACGTCCAGGTGACCCACGACCTATTAACAAATTTTGACCCGTTCGGCTCATGATCCATTGTCCCACTACATCTCTGGCTCGAGAGAAGGATACAAAATTAATTGAAAATGGCTATAGTTTAATTATTACCCAAGAACTTGTAGATTGGACGTATACCATGAAACATTGTTCCCCTATCTGGGATAGGTATATTTTTGTCACCTTATATCCTGTAAAATGAAGATTGCTTTACACTTCAAGATATAGCAGTCTTTTTTTATCGTCAGTCAGAGAAATGGACAGCTGGAGTTTTTCCTCTAGAAATGGCTCCTTTATTGCTTTCTGAAGGAGCTCCTTAAAAACTAAAATAGGTATGTTTTCGTTTCCTTCTTGGATATTCCTTGACAGAGATAAATGGGCTATTTGTCTTTTCTGCTGTCCGAGAAAAAGAAAACGGTTTCCCTTATATATATATATATAAGCTTGGTTATAAAAGAAAAATGCCGGTTCAAATATAAAAGAACGAGTATGTTACTTTTATTTTTCATTTACAGAGACATATGTATTTTTTTATGTTTGTTAAAACTCGCATTTAGAGGAAGGAAACTCCTATTACGATTGTCATACATTCGTCAGGGTGCGAATTACCGGGGGGGATGAGGGGGATTTCCCCCCTCAATCACATTTTGTTCCCCCCCAAAGAAGTCAGCTGAAGTATCCCCACCGGGGATGCTCGCTTTCCCCCTCAAACTATGCTTAGTGTAACTCCAAATTTCACTGATTTTTGTTATTTCTTGTAAATTTAATCTTCTAGCTGTATTTCGAAATGATCGATGTAAACTGTTCAGTTTTGGTCATTTCTACTTACCACCTAATTACCCACTATTTTCAACGTTGTTTAGTAGAACTATATTATTATGACTACGGTTGTTACTTGCAACTGTACCTTCGTACCCTTCAGTTCGTCATCGTTTGTGAATTTGAATGTACTAATTGCGTATAACAAAGCCACATATAGATTTATAAATGTTCTTAGCGGTTGGCCAAGAAGAAGTAAACAAATAGCTTCTACCATACTTGGCGAAGTTCGTATATGTCTTATTTATCCTCTATATTTGTATCGATTATCATCTTATTTTAATTTTTGTTATAACATGTTATTTCATTTTCCAGTGTACTCTTTGTTAGCACATGGTCTTCATTCCCTAGTAGGTTGTGTGTATGCAACTCAAAAGTTGCATTTAATTTGTGATAATTAGCATAGTAATCACTGCTTTTACAGTTTACGGAAATGAACTTTTGAAACTGTACTCAAAATCTGAGATATAGGTATTCTCTCGTAAGTATATGTTAACGTACACGCTGGGGGATACGCTCCTAGTGAGCAGACATGTTAATGAAGGTGATTTTTAGGTGAATAAGCGAATAATTCAAGATTTCTTTCAGCATTTGTTAATACGACTGGTTTTCCGTGTCATTGTCCGTGTCTGTATAAGCATTTCAACTGGAGCGATTTTTTTTTAAAGTTAACCCTTCATTTTTCCATCTTTTCGCTGTACAGTTTGCTGTCCACGCAATTAATGTTGTCTGAAAAACTTCAGTGTAATGTTTTACTTTATTTGAATAACGTAGCCCATAGTGAATCAACTCATCTTCAACCTAACAGTAAAGTAATTTTTAAGTGTTGACTTTCCGTGCCCATCAGGGAATCGATATTTGGAGAAAAAAAGTCGTGATGAGCACAGCTTTAGCGGGAAGTAGAAGCACAAGCTCGAAATTTGAATTGAGAGATTTTAAATATTTGGCCTTCGATTTGACCTTGATGTGAGAAATCGGGAAAAGCAACAATCCATTTCTTATTTGATAGGCTAATACCTAGATTTTCTTTTTTTTAAAAAAAAATGTCCGGTTTAACTGATAATTTTAGTGGTTTTCACAAGACTGAAGTAGGTTTCTCTTCGCAACCTGTATGTATTAATGTAAAGTGGAAGCTTTCAATATGAGTGGAAAAATTAACATATCCTTGTGATCATGGCTATCGCTCGAGCCAAATTATTAACTAAATAAACCTTAGAGAGCTACGGGGACAAGAGTGAGTACAACATTAAAACACGTTCAGAAAGGTTTAGTGGGATGTGTGTATGTCAGACAATATATATGTGCATAGTTATTGTCGGTAGATTTATTAAATTAATAAATCTCTCATTTATTACAGGTCACACACACACATACACACACATTACATATATATATATATATATATATATATATATATATATATATATATATATATGGGGGTAAGGCATTTATTGTCTCATTTTGAAATTTGAACCTTCAGACTATGTCCTTTGGCCTAAGTTTATCCCCCCCAATATAGATTATCTAATTCGCACACTGATCATGGTACTTTGTCGGGAACAATGTAGTGACCATGGGTATTCCAAAGTCATATCATTTCCCTCGTTTACTTACATTTATCACTCTTTTTCGTTAACTGTTTAGAATATAGGCATTACACATTAAAGTAAATATTTGATTTCAATAGGAAACATACACGAAACAATACGCAGTGTTCGTAAGTTTCTTTAAGAAAATTTCCCTCAACCAACACAAAATTTTCCCTTTTCTTACCTAATTTTCCCTAGATTGTTGAATGTCTAAAACCTATGATAGATGTTATGTGATAAGAATAGTTCAGTTACATTAAAGAAAGTCTCAATCAAATTTGTTTTGTTTATTTGATCTTTACTTCTATTTTCTTACTTTTTTCTTCATTGTTTTTACAAAAAAAAAAACAATACACACAAATATATCCAGCCAACAATGGGTGCCAATAATGCTACCTTCAATACACACACACACAATATTGCTATTGTATTCGTTTATTTCTGAAGAACAAAGAAAAGTTTAAGGATTTATATTGGTCAATCTGTCATCGCGATAATTTCCGTGGATTTTCATGTTTTGTAGAAAAACACCCTTCTTTTCCTTTTTGCTAAATTTACCTACAGAATTTCCCTCAAAATAGCAACACTCAAACATATTCTAAAAGAGTCATATTAGTAATACGCATATTTTTTAAAAATAAATTTCATTCTTCACTTTTCAAGTCAGTGTAGACGAAAGTTCTGTTGAATTAACTTTTGCAGGAGGAAAAAAGCTGTAGAACGAGATAAGTGAACTAACTCTTTTAATTTGGAACAAAGAGAAATTGTAAGAATGGTAGAAAGAATTAATCATTGTCTTAACTCACAACATTTATTGCAACAGTTATCGAGCCATCTCTGTTTCATTAACATCCTATAAAATCCTCTCAAACTTACTGTTAGGAAGATAAGGAAAATCAAAGATTGCAATCAGGGCCTTGAGCTGAATGCCATGCTGATGATGTGAATCTGATAGAAGATAATATTAGGACAATTTGGAAAGAAATGCAGATGTTTCATGCAACTCATGTAGGGACGTGGTTTAGTAGTAAAAGCACAGAAAGCAAAAGGCATGAAGGTTCACCGTGACCGTAATTCTGCAAAATTACGAATACGCTAAAATATCAAATAATACTTACAGCAAAGTGGATAGTCTCAAATATCAAGGATCAACATTAAGAGATCTAAATCATATCCAAGAAGAAATTAAATATCGACTGAAAGCGGGGACTTCGTGTTATTATTCAGTGCTTTGTTTGTTTGTTTGTTTGTTTGTTTGTTTTCGCGAATCATGTCGTAGAATTTGAAGCTTAAATACATAAAATAGTAAGTATGCCTCTTCTATTGTATAACTAACAAACATGATCGCTTACTTTAAGGGAAGAATGCATATTGAAAGGATATAAAAATAAAATTATAATGCGAATATGCAGACCCAAGACAAACGGAAACAGGGAATGGCGAAAACTACATAACAAGGAGCTTTATCATTTATACGGTTTTACCTAACATTGTTAGGATCATTAAGTTTAGGAGGTACAGAGGGGCAGATCTTGTAGCCAGGAGCGGAGAGTGGAAAAAGCTTTCAAAATTTTAACTGAAAACCCAATCTGAAAACGATTGTTAGGAAGATATAGGCGCAGATGGGAAGACAATATTAAGATGGATCTTGCAGAAATAGGAGTACAAAATAAAACTGGATCTAGTTGGCTAAGGACAGAAGTCAATGGAGAGTTTGTGTGAACACAGCGTTGAACCTCAGGACTCTATAGGACATAGAGTTAGTTAGTACAGGTTTGTGTTTTTGGTTATAGTTTACGATCCTCTTCATTACACTAAAAGAAATGTTGAGAAATGAATGATTGAAAATTGAATGAATGGAGAATGTCGATATGTTACAATCATACTATTAGCGGGGTTCGAATCCGTAACATACAGGTCTCTTAAAATTACCAGCCTATTAAAATAAAATCTCGCGCATTTTATCTTGCTTAGTTCGATGTGATCAATCTACCGATAAATGATTTATCGTATAGGTCTATATATTAAATGCTACAATAGCAACAAAAGCGCTTTTCCCCCCAAGAATTTCATTCCTATCTGGGGATGGGCGGACCATAGAAGGCAACACCTTCTCTTTGGCCAGAGATGTTTGGTACTTTCATGCAGTGTTTAATTTGTTAGTATGGAAGCAGACTTTGTAACACTATGTACTAGATGGCAGTTGCAAGGAAGCATTCAGGTTATGTGTAATCGATATGCGTATTGCGGTGGTAAATTTGACGGTTTGAATTATAATGATCGTTGTCTGTAGTGCGTTCGTAGATAGCGGAAAGATGGTCCAATGGTAGATAGGAATAGCGTGGTAATGCCAGAACTTGATCTAGGAGCTCATGGATAATTGGATGCGCCAAACCGATGCTTGTCCGGATATAGCATTCATGCAGCTGGTAAAGATGTGCCCATATGATTTGAAAGTGCACATGACGATATATTGCAGCAGTTGGTGTATCGAGAACAAGAGAGTAGGCCAGACGGAAGGCGTGTCTTTCGAGAACCTTAAGGCGTTCATTGAAGGTCGGGGATGCTGACAACCAAGTGAGATGTCCGTATGTGATTGCTGGGCGTACCAAAACTTTATACGTTAGTAAGAGAAGTCTAGTATTAAGACCCCATGTGGTGCCTTTTAGGCTGCGTAATAAGTTGAAGCGCCGGTGGATATTAGTTTCCATTTGTTTTAGATGGGGCTTCCAGGTGAGATGTTTATCAAAGGCTACACCCAGATATTTTAAGCTGTTCTGAAGTGGAATTGGAGAGTCCAAGAGAGTTAAATGTAAACGTTCTGGATTTCGACTCTTTCAGTATTTATGACGCTTGATCCCAAAGAGAGTCATTTGAGTCTTTGGTTGGGTTTAGTTTGAGATTCTATTTCAGACACCATGTAATAAGTTTGTCCAGTGCAGGTAGGAGTAGATTAATGAGGTCAACAGAAGATCCCAATGCAAAGAAAGCAGTATCGTCAGCAAATTGTAGTGCGTACAGTGGAGGCTGTGGTACAGGCATGTCAGCTACATATAGAATATATAGTAGAGGTGAAAGAACTGATCCTTGTGGCACACCGGCGTGGAGCTGAAAGGTGCGAGACTTGGCCATGTTGATTTGAACGAAAGCCTGGCGCTGATGGAGAAAATTGGCTATTAATCGGACATAGCAATGAGGAAGCATAGGTTTTAGTTTATAGACTAGGCCCTCATGCTAGACAGTATCGAACGCTCGTTCAATATCAAAAGAAATCAGAACGGAAGGTAAACGCTTATTAAAATGATTGACCAAATGTGTAGTAAGTTTGAGTAATTGATCAGCAGGGATAGGATGGGCAGAATCCAGCTTGAATAGTTGGCAGTGTGTTTATCACTTGGGGGTAGGGATGAAGTTGTTTTACTAAAAGGCGTTCTAGGGTCTTTTTAAACACGTTAGTGAGGCTAATAGGTCGATAAGATGTCACATCGGTTGGATCTTTACGAGTTTTTAGAAAGACCACAATTTTAGCAAGCTTCCATTCAGTTGGAAAATAGCTTGTAGATAAAATTACAGTGTACAAGGAAGCAAGTAACACGAGAAATGCCTCAGGAGCTTTGAGAAGTTGACGATAGATAATAGAGTCTGCTCCCGGTGCTGTGCTGGGACGGCGTTGAAGAACAGTTGTAATATCGTCTGATGTTATCGAAGCGGTATGTGGATTGGTGGGATCAAGCTGATGGGTAAAATCAGGTTTAAATGATGGCTGTGTAAAAGAACCAATGTTTAAGATACGGTTGTCTGTGGGGCAAGTGAACAACGGTGTAGTGTGTGGAGTAAAGACTCCTTCAAAATAGGTAGCGAAAGCAATTGCCTTTTCTGCATCCGAAGTTGATACTTGGCCAGCACATACAATGGGATAAAGTGGGTTCTGTTTCTGAAAGGTGAGACGTTTAAAGACATTCCAGAATTTAGTTGAATGTGTTTCTTGGCGCAAAACATTACAAGAAATACGCCAGACAAGGCGTTTGCGGACTACTATGTAGTTCTGAACCATACGCTGAAATTAACAATGTAAAACGGTGTCAGGCAATCAGTACAGAAGTTACGTATGACAGTTGACGGACATTGCAGGCACTTTACTTACATCTGAATGGCAAAACCTATATTGTATGCTTGTTGTATGTTGCATGTTTGTAACTTCAAAGGCCTTAAGAGACGCAATGAGGCGTACTCGGACGGATATGGATTTATTAGAAAAACATATTTGCACTTGATACCGTGTTACTTCTACAAATTTGCTACAAACTCACTCCAACATCTATACATAGCAATTCACTTCCTTTGTGAGTCTCCTATCCTTTACTTGTGTGAGTAAGGAGACATGCACATTGGGAAAGAGATACATGGTGACAATAGAATAATGCGCTGAGTACAGACAGTGCAGGTTCACTAGTCTATATATTAAAATGCTAGGTTTATTTGTTTGTCTCGAATCTCCCCGCCAAGTGAACTTTGTGGTGGACAAACACCGTGTGCGTGGGTTTTCTCGGGGTTCTCCCGTTTCCTCCCACTTTCTTCATTCCACCATTTCATTCATTACTCATAATCACCGTCTCCTTTAGTCTAACCGGCATAACCGCGGGACGTAAAACTCACAGATTTCATTTCATTTCGTTTTTTGTTTGTCTCGAAACCTTTTGACAATGAGATCTCGGAAACGACAAGCTCTAGAAACGTGCTCTTTTCACTACTCTATTTACAAGTTTGTGTCGTCCTCAAAGTTCTCATACATTTCTTAAAAAGAGTAAAGTTATTGTTCGTTTCAGCATTTTATGAGTCGTTGTGAACCCATAAGATTATCATTGTTGCTAGTCTATATATTAAAATGTTAGGTTTATATGTGTGTCCCCAATCCCTTTGAGAATGAGATCTAAAAACCCACAAGTACTAGAAACGTGCCGTTTATGCTAGTCGATTCCAAATTATGTGTAGATTGTCCAGTTCTGTTGTAAGGGCCTATCCGATTTGTCATAAGGACCAGCATCTGTCACGTGATCAGGTCAAAAGCCACGTTGCATGCTAAACCAAGTCTGGAGATTACAAAATCCAGATGAGAGATATTTCAAGCACGTTACCTTCCCGTGGAGCACCCTGGATAATTCGAAGAAGATGCATATACTTTGTCATTATTATTGATTTTTTTTACTTAAACAACAACTTTTGATAACGTTCTATCCATATTTATCTTACGTGATATCCACCGTTTTTAAGCTCTTCATTATGTCTTTGCAATAAGCTTACAATTAGCTGTATCCTCATTTTAGTTTTTGAAATATGTTCTGTATTGAAGTTTCATCCATCTCCCCTTTTTGGTTTTTGAGATAAGTGGAGGAATTATTTGTTTTTCATTCATTTTCTCTTCACATTAATGCTAATGTTTCGTGCTTTTTGACTATGTTCCATCCATTTTAGGACAATTTGCTTTTGGAATATAGAATCTACATAGTCTCTCCTACATTTGAGCTTAATTTCAGCCATCCCCCGCAAACTCTGTTGACATCATTGCAACCGAATAAGCCCTTTCATTTAAGGATGTTTTCTCTCGGCAAAGAGGGACCATTAAGCATTAAAAGTTAGCACTAGCTTTTTTTTAATGAATTAAGTTTCTAGACTGCAGTTCGACACTCTTTTCCTTCAAGTAACTCCCCACTTATCCTCACAACGCTGACTGGACGCCGCAATGCCAACACTATCTGCTGAACACGGCCGGTCATCCTTTTTTTCTCGGACCAAAGGCTGGAATGCTTGGCTTTGTTGATTTCACGGAAAACCGTATTGCAGTGCTGCTACGGCTTTTCTTTTAAACACTGAATCCGGAAGTGGTTAAATTTACGTTCTTCGTAATTTGTCAATCTTGGGACATTAAAGAATACGTTTATATTTGTTACCTGTTTTGTTCTTAGTGACTTGTATTGAAAGGAAAACTAACAGTTATTTTTACCACTTCTGTTTCAACAATGGGATAAGGGCGTAGATGAAACCTATTCATATCGAAGAAACGTTTCCTACTGTCTTATTACAATTTATGCTATGACAGCTTTCTTCACATATACAGACGGATAAAGGAGGGAGAAATTACTAGAGTATTACCAAACGTTTCCATCCTGGTACTGAAATATTGCCCTGATGTTCATGACATACATTGCCATCTATGGAAGAAACAAGGTATCAGTCTTAACTCAAATGTATATAGGCGGTAAGGATCTCACATACAGATGGACATATATAACATATAGCTGACGTATGTAACATACGTATACGTATGTAATATACAGAAGACTGTTAAATGTCAGATATTTTTCAGCGTCATGATGTAACATCTAAGTGGGAAAAAGGCAGTACGTATGTAGCATATGGATAACATATACCGATTCCATGTCAGAAGGGCCCGGACAAAAGGGCGAGGA
The DNA here is from genome assembly GCF_964235325.1 of Thermobia domestica. Lineage (NCBI taxonomy): Eukaryota > Metazoa > Arthropoda > Insecta > Zygentoma > Lepismatidae > Thermobia > Thermobia domestica. The sequence goes on from NC_137458.1 coordinate 136,278,503, forward strand.
CAGAAAGGCCCGAGTCAAAACGGCCCCGCGTCAAAAGGGCCCCGGTCAAAACGGCCCCGCGTCAAAAGGGCCCGGGTCAGAAGGGCCCCGCGTCAAAAAGGCCCAGGTCAAAAGGGCCCCGCGTCAAAAGGGCCCCGCGTCAAAAGGGCCTTGCGTGAAAAGAGCCCGGTTCAAAAGGGCCCCGGTCAAAGGGCCCTGCGACAAAAGGGCCCGGGTCAAAAGGGCACCGCAACAAAAGGACCTGAGTCTAAAGGGCCTCTCCCTCAAAACGGCTCCGCGAGAAAAGGGCCCGAGTCAAAAGGGTCCCGCGAAAAAGGGCTTGAGTGGAAAGAGCCCGGGTAGAAATAGTCCCACGGCCAGAAAGCCTGAAATCAAAACAGAAGCGGAAATCAAAGATGCACGAGTGGATAGTGCCACCTTAGTAAGTAGAAGTGATTGTCTAATAGAAGGAAGAATATCAGTGGTTATTAGAGACAAAAAGGAAACTTGAATGGTAATCTTAATCTTGTTTGGTTGCTGTTTGTTCTGCAACAATCCCTATCGCTTAAGTCGTTTCACGATGAAAGTTTGCTTTCAACCGTGTCTCTCTGAGTTTGTAGACGTGGATGACCCGGCTTCGATTCCCGGCGGGATCTCATGTGGTTCGAATTCCACGTTAATCAGTAGGTCCACATCTCATACAGCCTCGCTGCTGAAAGGGATGCTAAAGTGAAAATCATATCATATCATATCTCTAAGTTTGTATTCTCGAGACCTAGCCTAATCAGACTATCTATTAATGACTGTTTCCTTAGTTCTAAAATTCAATTTCTGCCCCTGAATCAAAGTAGAAAAATACGTATTATATGAATAATATTATCTTGAAAAAGTTTCTTTAATTTTGGTGTAAGAACATACATGTGGATCTCCATACAGGGTTAGTCAAAAGTATTGGGACAGAACAATAATAACGACACGCGTGGACGGGGGAAAATCAAATGTTGCAATTGGTGTTATTGCAAAAACTGCATTGGCTTGGAGTGTGGTCATCGTGGAAGCCATTTTGAATTACACTATATTGCGGATCGTACATTTTTTAATGGAAATGGCTATGATCTTACACTTCAGTTTAGGCTTTATATTTCCACAAATGTGAAGGTGAACTCATTTTTGACACATTACCATTTGTTTATGGGACTGGGTGTTTGACATATGTATCTAATAGAAAAAAAATATCATGACAGGGCAGTAACAAAGAGACAAATGGACAAAGGAAAAGTAAATGTTACATATTGGTATTGGTGTTAAAACTGCGTTAAATGATCATGGCACCCAACTTGAATTCCGCATATTATATACCATAAAATATTTTCAAATAGACAAAGGTATTTGTATCACATAAATTTAGGCTAGAATCTTGCTACAAACGATAATCTGAATTAGGGATGCGCACAAGACAAGATTTGAGGCTGTCTCGTCTCAAAAATGTACTGTAAATGTGATGTCTCGACTCGAAAAATGTGCATATATACATGTTTTAATAGTAAGTATATTTGTGATTAATTGTTACTTTACGACTATAAAGCAATAGAATGCTTTTAATGTGCAGTTTCGAATATTTGGTAGAGCTCAACAACGTCGTTCAAATAGTAGTGGGTGATAACGATGTTTCTTCTGGTCAGTGTATTGTACCATGCAGAGTTAATACGGGAAGGATATAATGGTAGAATTGCTAGAAAGAAACCATGTATTACCCAAATTAAGAAATATAAGATACTTAAATTTTCTACAGCTTTTGAAAATAAACCCAAAAACTGGTGCGAATGTTTTTATCGGCGAATTTAAGTTAAACCTGCATGAATATGATGGTAGAATAATAGTGTTTCGACAAGTAAATACAGAAATAAATGTCAAGAACTTCCAGCCTGCTTTAAAATACAGAAGAAATATATCTTAACGTTCTTCGAAGGACTTCTAATTTTATCAAGATATTGATCCCAAACAAAATATATGTTGTAAAGAAAAGATTGCTTTAAAACTGCCCAAAACTTCGCTGAACTCCACCACACAGTACCGGCTCTAATCCCATTGAGAATCTTTGGAGCGAATTGCAACGTAAGGTCAATATATACGAGTTACGGTGAAAGAAGGTTTGAGAAAAGCATTACATACAGATTGGAACAATATTTCCCCACACTACACCAGGAAAATTGTAACAACGATGCAGAAATGCTTAAAGAAATTTATAAATCATTGTATGTTTGCTATTAAATACTAACTGTATTAACTTGGAGGAATAAAATAATTTTAGAGGACATTTTATAGTAGTTTTTTAATAATATCTGAATATTTATGTGATCAACAGTGTCCACATCCCCATTCAATGTAGTTTTTGCAACAATACACACTTGCAACATTTGCTTTTCCTCCGCCACATTATTATTTTATTGTCCTGATACTTTTGTCTACTACACACTAATGTCAAACATAGCACACTTTCCTCGTAAAAGAATGAGGATTGGTAAAGAATGATTCATATTCTCGTTTGTAGGAAAATTCAATCCTAAATTGATGTGCTAAACATACTCCTTTCCATTTAAAAATATTATGTGATATCCAATATGGCGAATCTAGGATGGCTGTCATTATGTCCACGCCCTCACTCAGTGTAGTTTTCGCATCAACCTGCAACCTTTTACTTTTCTACGTCTACGTGTCTCTTTGCCTGTCCAGATACTTTGGTCTACTAGATACAAATGTCGAACGTAGCACCCTATCTCGCAAACGAATAAAGATAGATTTAAAAAAAATGAGTTCTTCTTCTCATCCGTGGGAATATTCTAGCCTAAATTGATGTATCAAACCCACCTCTTTCCATTCAAAAGATATTGTGTGATATCAAATATCGCAGAATCCACCATCTGCAATATTTACTTTACCTCCGTCCACGCGTATCGTTATTACTGGTCTGTCGTAACATTTTTACTAACCCTATATTTTTTCCACATGTATGTTCTTTCAACACAAATAAACAGGTATGTCCACGTAATATTTTTCATCTAATAAGTATTTTTATACTTCTGAAGTTTTGCAGGCTATATCTCAGATTTCTTGACATGGGGCCTTTTTGTTAGGGGGCCCTTTTGACCAGGGTCCTTTTGACTCAGGCCCTTATGACTGGAGCCCTTTTGACTAAGGCCTTTCTGTCCTCGCCCTTTTGTTCGGGCCCTTCTGACGTGCACCGGTTATAGAATAGGAAGATATCATATACAGAGGTACAACAGTTATTTAATGCTACATTTTCCGACCATAACCCAATTTCGAAGTCAACTGCCTAAGAGACCATTAAATGTTTTGCAGAAAGGTACCGCATGCGATCAGGAAGGCCGAAACAATGTAGCAATTTGGCAGTTTCTTTTAATTTACAATCTTTTGTGGAAATTCCGCATTCATTGATAACCAGAGCTGCTAACAAGCTAGGTCAGCGTTTCCCAACCTTTTTCAACTTGCGGCACACTACAGGTGTAACTTGAATTCTCGCGGCACACCCATATATATATATATAATTACCGTGGTATTTTAATGTGATTACTAATTTCCTTCTTACAGAGAAGAAAGCTCGATCACTGATTTTCCCTCGTGCTAAATCGTTATACTTATTTTTCATTCTAATTTTAAAATAGAAAACAATAGCAATGAAATATAGGACTCGGGTTTTTAAAAATCCACTTTCTCTTTCGAAAACTGTATCTAACCTCTAACTAAAAGGGAAGATCACTAAATAACGAACAAATAAACAAATCTCCTATACTTTTAAAACACAAATGTAGGTAATTTGTATGCATGCTTGCTTTGTTGAATTTATTGAATGATATGTTGAAATTTCAAGTTACGAAATAGTCTGCAACAATAGAGAAGTAATAATGGTCATGACAATGATAAATACGTTTTTCAACATTAAAAATGTACAGAAAAGTAACACAGTATGAAAGGACCCTGCACTTTTCTTATGGAAAGTGGCTTTCGGCTAATGTTGTTGAAACTTCGCTGGTTGATAGTTCTTAACATGTGGATCAAAAGTCTCAATGGGCACAAAGACCGAAATCCACTCCTTCCCCCCAAAAAACCGCATCCAAGTAGCTGGGGGCATTGAACTGATTTCAGCATGTAAAACAATTTGTTGTTTTAATCAACTCAACAAGGACCCCAAACAACCACATGTTAGACTATCAAACTACCCCACTTGACACCGCCCTTTCCCCCCACATATTCCCCCCGCGAGTTACCTTACGGATGTTCCATATTACTGTAGTTTATAGTTGCGCGTATCTGTTGAAATACCTACAGTTTTGGTCTCACCGACGATATAATGGGTTTCACGTATCGCTGATTACGAATCTGAGGTGAGAGTTCTAGAATTCAAGATGGAGGATCAATATGGCGGATCAAAAACACGAAACTCCTGAATGTAGCCACAAATAGCTGTTTACTAGGGTATTTTGGGTCGTTGGTTACGAATCTGAGGTCAAAATTCTTGAATTCAAGATTGCAGATCCAATATGGTGGATAAAAACGTCGAAGCCACAAATCGTAGTAGACTAGAATGTTTTTAGATCGCTGTTTAAGTACGCAACATTCCTTGATACTTCAGCCACCATGTAGAATTATTCTGCACCCTTGTCCTTTACCAAACCCACCACAGATATCTTAATGCTGAACGGTGTTAAAATAATTCATCAATTATCTGTTCATTATTTTCATCATTTCGGTTTGCAGCATCTAACGTGGTACTTAGCAATGAGTCATCGGGATATCTAATATTCTGTAAATGTCGTGCATGGCCTAATTACCACAAGGCACTTGCAACGTGCGCACATGTACCTAATGTACGAGCACCGCTTTGACATGTACAGTAGTAACCTTGAATAACATTTTGATCATAATCCTGGTCATCTTCATCATTGGCTACATATGCTATGAAAACTTGATGCTTAGTTTCATTGCGGAACCTTGAGTAGAGACGTATGCGCAGGAATCCCGGTTCAGTTACGTTTTCGTCAAGCTGGAATTGCTCATCATTATCTCGTATTAGTTTATCTTGGACGTAAGAGGATGAGAGATCTACTTGATATGTGCCTACAGTCAAAGCTCGTAAGTAGTTTAAGTTAAGTACAGGGAAATCAATTAGGCCTTGATCATTCAGCGGTACCCATTGACCGTTCCTTCTAATAAGATTATCTATCTCCACTCTTGCTTTAACAACGTTCGGCATGATTGACCCTTTTCTCATTTCTCTAGCTAATTCAATGGTTGCATCTTGCATGAAAATAACGGGATGGTATCTTATCAAAATAGCTCCAGCTATGCGATAGAAACTATTCAGTTTCTTTTGTTGTTGCAGATTCAACGTTTGTGCTAGAAACTTAAAAACAGATCTTAGATGCCCGTTTCTTGCCTCGACTATCCATCGACTTTTAGTAACTAGTCGAGAAGTATTCGCATCTTCTGTTGATAGTTGTCTTTCACGTGGTAGTACGAGTGCGGGCATTCAATGATCAATTCCTAAATATTCCAGTAAAGGAATTGCATCGCGGTATCCTCTGTCTACTAACACAATGACCAGAATTATGATCAAAATGTTATTCAAGGTTACTACTGTACATGTCAAAGCGGTGCTCGTACATTAGGTACATGTGCGCACGTTGCAAGTGTCTTGTGGTATTTAGGCCTGCACGACATTTACAGAATATTAGATATCCCGATGACTCATTGCTAAGTACCACATTAGATGCTGCAAACCGAAATGATGAAAATAATGAACAGATAATTGATGAATTATTTTAACACCGTTCAGCATTAAGATGTCTGTGGTGGGTTTGGTAAAGGACAAGGGTGCAGAATAATTCTACATGGTGGCTGAAGTATCAAGGAATGTTGCGTACTAAAAACAGCGATCTAAAAACACTCTAGTCTACTACGATTTGTGACTACGACGTTTTTATCCACCATATTGGATCTGCAATCTTGAATTCAAGAATTTTGACCTCAGATTCGTAACCAACGACCCAAAATACCCTAGTAAACAGCTATTTGTGGCTACATTCAGGAGTTTCGTGTTTTTGATCCGCCATATTGATCCTCCATCTTGAATTCTAGAACTCTCACCTCAGATTCGTAATCAGCGATACGTGAAACCCATTATATCGTCGGTGAGACCAAAACTGTAGGTATTTCAACAGATACGCGCAACTATAAACTACAGTAATATGGAACATCCGTAAGGTAATTCGCGGGGGGGGGGGTATGTGGGAGGGAAAGGGCGGTGTCAAGTGGGGTAGTTTGATAGTCTAACATGTGGTTGTTTGGGGTCCTTGTTGAGTTGATTAAAACAACAAATTGTTTTACATGCTGAAATCAGTTCAATCCCCCCAGCTACTTGGAGGCGGTTTTTTGGGGGGAAGGAGTGGATTTCGGTCTTTGTGCCCATTGAGACTTTTGATCCACATGTTAAGAACTATCAACCAGCGAAGTTTCAACAACATTAGCCGAAAGCCACTTTCCATAAGAAAAGTGCGGGGTCCTTTAAAATTGTAGATTTATAGTAGAGGTTCATAGTAATGTGAAATATAAATATACATTTCCCCCTGTCTTGCAATTTGGTTCGTATAGAATTAATAATTTGTTTCGATTTTTTCGCGGCACACCGGCTGGGAAAGGCTGAGCTAGGTGTTTCCCAGAGTTCAGCGCAATGAATTTTTGTACACTATGCTCTTTATGTAAAGTCATTTTGAAGTATGATTAGTACCATACTAAAGAGTTCGATTAACATGTTAATTGCAGTAGTCAAACCTTTAGTATGATGCTAATCATACGTCAAAACGACTCTGCATAAGGCGGTATAAATTGAAACCCTAGGAGAATGCGTTTAGTGCATGAAATAACGGAAGACGACTTTGTTCACCGCATTGAGTTTTGCGAAGTAATGATATGAAATATCGATGACAGCAATATTGTCGTAAATGACATGGTATTCTCTGGTAACTTTCAGACTGAAAGTTTAACGTCCCACATTAAGCCCTTTAGGATGACGATAATTAAAGCAAGTGAATGATGATGAAAGAACGGGTGAAATCAAAAGGAAACGAGGGTACCGCGGGAAAACTCACCTATACAATATTGTCCACCACAATCTTACTTGGCCGGGAATCGAACCAGTAGTTCTACACACCAGAGCTAAGCGTTCTACCACTGAACCGCCGTGCCCCTCCCTCCGGTATTCTTTGATGAAGTGATATTTACCTTATATGGTCTGGTGAACCGAAAAAAATATCACTATTGGAGCGATGAAAACCCACATTGATGGGATGTTATTTCGAAGAACAGAAGTGCAGAAGCTACTGACAGAAATAAACTACATTCTTAATTAGAAATATTACGAATGATATAAGAGATATGTAAATTAAAAGTAGGAATGCAAAATATTTTTTGAATACGAACTGTGGTTTAATTAGGAATACAGCTGGTAAATAATAATATTGGACTACAAAGGTATTCAGAAGTCTTGTTAGAGGAAATATAAATATATTGAGATGATTATTATTATTATTATTATTATTATTATTATTATTATTATTATTATTATTATTATTATTATTATTATCGAATTGAAAATTCAATGGTGTATCTAAAATCAGGTAAAAGATCAGAAAAAGTACGTGTAGCCAACAAGCGGTAAGAAATGTTTGAAGTATTAAGGGCTTGCATTGAGGGTGCCAGGTAAACATGATTGGGAGCCACTGATATACCATATTGCAATTGAGGACGACCCCTTCTGTACACGTCGTTCTTTGTCTAGGCCTTACTGACATGGAATCAAATAAAAAATAATGAAACAAGAAGTATATTATAAACAAAAAATCCTTACTAAAACTATTATATATATTTTCTCCACTAAATCTCATCAAATTATATATATAGATATGTATAATATTAACAACTTGATTTCGGTGAACATTACATTATTCTTATTATATATTAACGGTGCTAACCTAACACGAAGCATTATAATAAGGATTTAAAAACAGCTGAAAGACAAATGACAAACATTACAAACAAATAGCATTTGTTTGTATTTTCTGTTGCATCTGATCAGATTTTATACGTATATAATTATTTTACATTACAGTATATTTTTTGAACAACTTGACTTTGATTAACATTATACTATGATCATTATATTTTAGAAGTACCAATCTTGCATAACGCCTTACAGTAAGATATAAAGAGTGAAAAAGACATTACTAACAAAAAGTATTTTTGAGATAAACATATTACATTTATTATATTTGAAAAGTACTTACTTAACATGAATCCTTAGAAAAAAAAATTTCATATCTTGTCGATTAAATTGGGTCTAAAAGGGCCAGTGTCACTTTTTGGCAAAAAATGAGATGTTCGTCAAATTTTAACGCCTATAAATGGATATTTTCTTTTTCAAGAAAAGCAAATATTAATATGAATAGTATATATACTCCAAACTACTTCGTGTTGACATTAGCCCTTTTAGTCCCAAGTCGCAGATATATAAAGTATGTGAACTTACATTGAAAAATTCTGGCTACTTTAATCTGTTTTGAAATTCTTCCAACTTAATTGGACATAAGTTTATTATCATTTTTGCTTAACTTTCCAAATGACAAATACGATTGACATTTGTCTCAAACTGCTTGCGTGGATTGCAAATTAAAATTGTGAACTAAGCCACGAAGATAGTTCTCTAAAGGTCTTTGAGTATACTCCTGTACAATAGTACGTACTCGACTTGCAGTTACTCTGTATTTTTTTTTCTGCCGGTGGTCAATACTTGTCTAGCAACTTCTATTAATTTGATCAACAGAGTGCTCCTTTAACCGTGTATATTCGACGATAACCGTTTCGATAAGATAAAATTCGTTGCGCCATATAATTTTATGATAAAATTACGCGCATCTCTTTACTTTATTTCATAGTTCTACCATATTCACTTTTTAATATTCGGCGACAGTTGCCATCGAAATTCATAGTTATACGCAAAATAATAATTAATAATAATAATAATAATAATAATAATAATAATAATAATAATAACAGAATTACAATATCAATTACATAAACAATACCTTCGAATAAAGAAAAAATAACTGTCACGCTGGGATTCGAACCCGAGTCACTGAAATGGCAGTTCTCTGCTTTCACACTTGATACAAAGAAAATAAACTAGTAGCTATGTTACATAAACATAGCACACACTATTTCTACACGTGTTGATGCAATTCAAAGAATGCAAAAATAATGTCTGCCAGCTTTACTTCTTTAGAAATTAGAAGTCACGGTGAGGAAGAATTGCAGTAATATAAATCGGGACCAGTTAAAAACAATGAGGTAGCCTCATCTTGAAGAACGCTTCGCGATATTTTCCTCATTGACGAAGGTCTATATCACTTGTTTTTGAGTTAAAGAAGGAAACCTCGAGTAAGTCATTGTGACACTCATAAGGAACACCTCCTTATACGAGTATTAGTACGGGTATTTTGTGTATAGTCTTACATGTAATGCTTTTAACTAGCTAATAGTTTAGGCGGAAGATGAAATGACGAGGTGGGTAAGTTTTTAGCGCATTGAACTTATATTCGGCGGACCCGCGTTCAAATCCCGGTCATTTTCTAACTTTTTCAAATGTTTCAATTTCAATTTCAATACATACTCAGTGTGACAACCAAGATTTTCTCTCCTCCAGAAAAAAAAAATGTTGGAATGAGGAGAATTGAAGAAGGTCTCTCAATGAAGGCAATCACTTACTAACTTATTTCCAGCAGTTGTTCTAGATTTGATATTTTCGTCTACTTTCAAGCATTTTTTGATTTATGTGTGATCAGTGTTTTTATTTTTTGAATATACAGTATATAGTGAAATAATACATTACATGCACAACAATATTGAGATTAACATATGATGTTCATTGGACAACACGCTCTAAACCAGAGAGGTTCATCTCAGAATGGAGAAATGTTTCGTGCGTCATCTACTCACAATTTTACTTGCATAAAGACTGGATTCAGTGCTACCAACTGTTGTCAGTGCCGAGAAAAGTTACGTGTAAATTGGGTTGCATCTGTCCAGGCGTTCTATCAACTGCAAATTACCTGGACCCCAAGTTATGGAATTAGAGCACTTAGGGTGGAGAGACTTTTGTTGTTGGATGTACATAGATTTTCCTAACACGAGTAACACTATCTGCTATTGATCTAAAATATTCCAAGTAATTTTTCTTCTTTCTCTTTCTTTCCTTCTTTCCTTTTATTTCTTACTCCCGAATTTTGCGCCACCTTACTTCGGCAGCCAGGGTTGTTGCCCCGCTCACCCGCACCATGACACGGCACTGATCAATACCTACCTGCAAAACTTTTCTCTGTTCACATGAATCGTAACTGGGCTGTTGTAATAACTTTGACTAACACTGTATAGAGATCCATATGTACGTTCTTTCAACACAAAGCAGGTGGTGTCCACTGAATACTTTTAATCTAATAAGCATTTTTATATTTCTCATGCCTTTCACGCTATATCTCAGGCTTTTTTGATGTGAGGCCCTTTGATCGCGGGGTCCTTTTGACTCGGGGCCCCTTTTGGCTCAGGGCGTTTTTGACTCGCGCCCTTTTGCCGGGGACCCTTTTGACCCGGTATCTTTGGACGCAGGGCCCTTTTGACTCGGGCCCTTATGACCCGGGCCCTTTTGACGCGGGGCCCTTTTGACCCGGGCCCTTTTGACGCGAGGCCCTTTTGACGCGGGGCCCTTATGACCGGGGCCCTTTTGACCCGGGCCCTTTTGACGCGGGGCCCTTTTGTCGTGGGGCCCTTTTGAGTCGGGCCCTTATGACCGGGGCCCTTTTGACGCGGGGCCGTTTTGACTCGGGCCTTTTTGTCCTCGCCCTTTTGTCCGGGCCCTTCTGACGTGACACCCATATACCGTAGAGATTTCCGTAGTAAACTTATTGATACCGTATATTTGTACAACATACCGCTGTCCGGATAACGGATTTTTGTCAGTGTCTCATCCGAGTTGACAATGTTGGGACTGTTCTAGCCAAGGCACAACACCCACTCTACAGCCCAGATTTAGCACTGTAGCCTTGATAACAGCCGTATGTACTGGATCATTGTTGTGCAGCATACGAGTTGAGCGCATAACGGTTATTTTTTTATTGCTCAGACGCGCCTCTTCGGTTTCGGCACTTTAAGATTTGAACCGAAACGGGCATTCTTCAATCTTTATTTCATCATTCATATTTATTTCAGGAACGGGGACAAGGACAAGGACGAGGACAAGGCGCATAACGAATGTTTCAAATCAGTATCTCCAATGAATTGGCGCAGCTACAGTTAGCACAGTATTTCTTCCATAAATGGCACTATATGCCATGAACGGCTTAACACCAGCAGGGCGATATTACAAGATCAGCCCGAAAAATTTTGGACACTCCCTCGTATTGAATTTTCTATAATTATACAAGATATAGCTTAGATGTCTAAACAATTGAGGGTATACTAATCCTCAAAGATATTCACTATCATCCCAATGAAAGAAATCAGTGTTATTCAAATGAAAGTTTTTGACTGGTTGATTGGTTGGTGTGGAGTTTATCTTTTCGTTCATCATGGACCTATAGCTTAACGTGGGATCCGAATCACATACTGTACCACCAAAAGCCGAACCTGAAATGAAAGTTGTTATTTCCTTTCAAAAGCTAAATTAATTACATGCATATCCACTTTTATTTCCTGAAGGAACTCTGTATACAAAATGATCGAAAAGTCACACACATCAAATAAGCTAATATCGTTGGTTACAGGTTTCAAATGGAAAATTGTGATTCTGAATGATGTATAGTCTCTTTCAAAGAAATCTGGCTAACCACCTCTCTGTAAGACATCCTGTTATTATATACAATCGGAATTAAGTCAAAGAAACTTGGGGTTTCTTTGCCAATTGAAATCTTTATTTAAAGCTAAAGGGCTAGAAGATTTTCTTTGGCCAATTGAGGTCTTTATTTAGAGCTAAAGGTTAGAAGATTTTCTTTGGCCAATTGAGATCTTTATTTAGAGCTAAAGGGTTAGAAGATTTTCTTTGGCCAATTGAGATCTTTATTTAGAGCTAAAGGGTTAGGAGATTTTCTTTGGCCAATTGAGATCTTTATTTAGACCTAAAGGATTAGAAGATTTTCTTTGGCCAATTAAGATCTTTATTTAGAGCTAAAGGGTTAGAAGATTTTGTTTGGCAAATTAAGATCTTTATTTAGAGCTAAAGGGTTAGAAGATTTTCTTTGGCCAATTGAGATTTTTAGTTAGAGCTAAAGAGTTAGAAGATTTTCTTTGGCCAATTGAGATCTTTATTAAAATTATGCTGACTGATGCTTAATTGTTACGTTTATATGGTTAAGATAATAAAATATAATGGAAGATGAGTTATTATTTAAGAAGCAAGACAGCATCCATATAGGAGTAGATTTATTGAGTAATTTTAACAATCACCTCAGATAATGCAAAAGTAATAATACAAATGATATTTACAAAGTTATATCAGTAACTCGAGTAGCATAATGGCCGAAGTTGGTTATCAAGAAGTCAGTCCTTGATATCTATTGTGGATGTTCATGTGTTCATGCAATCCCTTTACACAGTAATAAATCATGTAATAATCATAAGCACAATGCATACTCACAACCCATAGAGTCCTTTTATGATTGTCGGCTCTGATTGAGACATCCTGAAGGTTTTGAGAAGACGGTTGTTACCAAATGATGTGGTTTGGTTTGAATATTCACTAACTGTACTGTTGATGGATGACGATCGAATGATGATAATGGTTCAAAAATGCCAGTTTTCATATTGATTTGAAGGCATTTTTCTGATTCAAGGAAGAGCACATGTTTACAATGCTTTTTGACATAAAGGAAAATATGTTTTCCTTTTTCTTTAAAATAGTCACCTTTGGAGTGTTTATGTAACTTATTTTTGATATTTATTGGAAATTCCATTTGCGCATTAGTTTTTTTTACAAGGTCATATGACTTGTTTTTTATTTAAAAAAATTGTATTTGGATTGCTTCTTATTTTTTTGTTCTTGGTTCACTTTTAAAATTACATTTACGGAGGAAATATCGCAAAGTACACGTGAGCATAGAATATTTTTAAACTTTTTTTTTAATTATTTAAATCCATTGGAACATGATATTATTTAGAGCCAAAACATTAGAAGATTTCCTTTGTCCAATTAAAATATTTATTTACAGCTAAAACATTAAAATTTTTCTTTGACCAATTGAAATCTTTATTTACCTAGGTAGAACTAAAGCATTAGAGGATTTTCTTTGGTCAATTGAAATCGTAATTTAGAGCAAGAAGGTTTAAATTTCTTACGTACGGCTGTCAGAACATGACCTTTCAATGCACAGTGGCCGTTTTTTTTTTTAAAAAAAAGAAAGAAGACTGAACGTAGATTCGGTCTTCTCTATTCGTGGTTTCTAGTGCGAACTCTATGCTACTCGTTCCATATAACCTTTGATGTCATTGATTTTAGTTTTATGAATTGTGATTCATTGAATAAATGGCGATTATTATTCTCTCACTTAAAAGGTTTGAAACATTAAGAAGAATTTCGTAAGACTCTAGCGTAGAAGAAAACTGAAAAGAAGAAACTAATTGGTTTTCCCCAAAAATTGAATTGACATCAAAAACTGATGTCGTAGTAAAAACAAAGCTATATGCCACCACCTCGCTTTTAACGTTCGTTATCTCTAAGGAAAATTCTGGGCCATTATTACGCCTCCCTTTGTCGTCTTAACAATCCCCCTTCCTATTACCCAGTTTTTGTTCTTCTCACTCACTCTCTCTCTCTTTCTCTAATTAATATTTCTGGCAAGATCCTCGAGAAGGCAATAATATTCCTCCACCCACAGACAAACCAGACATTCTAATCTCAAACTCTCTTCTCTATGCAAATTTTCGAAGACCACAAACAGCGAATTCTCACATTACCAATCTTCAAGGCATACAAACACACACATACACGATCAGAAGGAATTTCTAGCAGCAAATTTTCCAGTATTTTTTTTATTTCTTACACTAGAGATTGTATGATTAATAAGAACCAACTAAAAGTTAAAACAACTTAATAATATTAATGTTTATTTTTATTTATTTATTTATTTTTTTTTTTTTTGGATCGAAAGATCCAATATATTTTAATCAAAAGTTTTCTTGTAGGGGCCTTATATCTGGAGACCTACAGATAGTGTAGCCAAATCCAAAATATCACTTAACTCAGTATGATGTGCTTATTCTGTAGAAATTACAAAAACTCGATTTTGGGGCCGTTCAAAAATTCTGTGGCCCCTGAGCCAAAAATTAATTATTGGCCAATATCGCAATTTTTTACTTTTTATCATTCCTAAAATTCTTGGTCAAGATTGCAATCTTTTCATCCATGTTTTAGATCATTTCTAAAGTTCTTTCATTTTATCAGTTTGGTAATATTGATTTATGATATAGGCGTAAATTATACCAGAAAGAAACCGAAACTTCAAATATATATACTCTGGTAATACTTCAGAAAATGAAAAGATATGTTTAAATTTCGGTTTTAACTATCTAGTATACGATTTAACTTTTGTATAATATGGTGTCGAAAAAACTGAATTTTTAAAAGGATATCTGTATTTCGCAGGGGTGGGAAAATCTTTGAAACAGTTTTATTCTCTTAGAAATGTTGAAATGAATACCCTGCAGTGAAAGGCTTTGAAATGAAAGGCATGGCCACTACATTAACATGTCCTAGTTCCCATTAGTTAAATTAAATTGTATCATGCTGTAGATTTCACATGATTATTAATTTATGAAATCTGAACAAAATCACTTGAGTTGTTTGTGAGAAAATCGTTCGAAAATAAGCTTACCCTCCAAGAGTAAACTGCCCTGTCTGGATTTTCCAAAAGAAGTGATGAGCAAGTCCAAGACGAAGACCCGTATGGTGTAGGTCCTGGTATTCGCCTTGCACCAGAGTCCTTGGTCTTCGTCTCGGTCTTAATCTTGCACACCCAGTCTTGGTCTTGGTCTTGACCTAGCTTGTAACAGTCTTGCTTTTAAGAAATTTCCTGCTTTCCATGGATAAAATTTACACTGGATATAAGGGATAATAAAATGTACGCGTGTAGTTGCCTGTCGTAATAATGAAACGATAATAATGGAAATATGTTTTTTTTAATGTAATATTTTTCACGTTATGTCATATGATATCATAGTGTACAGAATTACACTCCCAATGGGAACATTCAGTCAAAGAAATGTAAAAGCTTTTCTAAGGTTCACCATCCTGATGGTAACTAACATATAGGTCGCAAACTGCTTCCTTCTTTCCCTTTCCTCGGATAGTGTGATCCCCGTGGGACGTCGTCCCTCACACATGGCCATAGATGCCGAAACCCAAGAAATCTAATTCCTAATACTGTACAGAATTACCGAAGTTTAATACTACATTTCGCTTTAGTTTTAGAAGGACTTCACTAATATGTTTTGTTAGTTTACTTTCAGTTTACCTGCTGTCTCACGAACACAACTATTTGTCGTAGGATTTCATAGAATCCAATCAGGGGGCATCGTAAATGAATCAAATGATGGACAAAGTAGAACAGATATAGAAATTTTTACCTTTAATAATTCATAGAACTATACTCTATCGTCTTCTACACACCGTTTTAATTTATTATCATTCTCCTTGCTTCATTTAAGTTTCAAAGGAAGTCCAAATATCCACGGATATTGTATTTGATTAACACACTCTTGTTGTTTGCTTTTACTCAGTATGACTCCTGTCCACAACCCTGGATAACTAAAAATAATGTGACTAGTAATGGGTCAAGAGATTCCGGCAGCCAGAAGCAGGTGATCGAAAGTAAAATTATTTTCAAGCTTGTGGAGCAAACTCTTGCAGGTTGGTCTCGATCTTGAGTCTTCCGGGTATGATCTTGGTCTTGCACACCTAGACCTTGGTCTTGGTGTTGCATCGGTATCCCTGGTCTTGGAAGATCAAGACATGTAATATCAAGACCAAAACCGAGACCAAGACTCTTGTACTAATCATTAGTCGGGAGAAATCGATTATACCATTTTGCAGGCCTTATTCATGAAATGTGAAAAACAGTCGTTTAAGTCATGTTTTTTAAAAAAAATGTTATGAAGAGTTGTTGCCTCTAGAATAAACTAACCATTCTAGAGTCTCCTAAATCATGACATGCATTTTATAATGTTGTGGATGAATTAGGCTTATTAAATTATAGGATATAAAGAAAATCGTTAAAGCTATTTACAAGATATTCGCTATTATTGGCTTTTCATTTCCAGTAAACTACTTTTATATCTGAGAATACACAGAAAAATCGGACCTTCTAGGGAAAATCTTGTAAAAGCTTAAATCTAAGTTTTGTCTGTATACATTGAATGGTATAGCCTCTAGGTGAATGTATATACTTTAGGATGAACGAACTTTAGGATTAACCTTATGATGGACTGACATCCAATCAAAATAACTTTTCGACATGTAGGAGCTACAAAATAAGTAAATCCGTTGAAACTTCGAATTCGATTATATATAGTGCTTCAAACCGATAATGTTTGGGGGGCAATTTCTGACACCAAGATAAGACAAAAAGTATAGACCAACCTAGGTGCGCAAATGCTTCCTTTCGGACTTATGGGATGCCAAAAACATGAGAAAATGAACTTTAAAGGTCCATAGCTCCAAAATTGTGGAACCTACCGTAATCGAGTCAAGACTTCACTTAGAAACTAGATGTACCCTATCCAAATATCCAAGTTTCAGGATCCTGCGGTACTTCCACAACAATTTTTACAGAGGTAGTTGGTGAATACTTTAAATTATATGCCCGTAGCCCAACTCCCTCTATGAAAATTGTTGCGTGAGTACCTTATGATTCTGAAACATGTATTTTTGGATAGGGCATATATTATTTCCTAAGTGAAGTCTTGACCCGGCTACGGTAAGTCCCATAGTTTTGAAGCTATGGACCTTTAAAGTTCATTTTGGTCATGTTTACGGTAGCCTGTAACTCCGAAATTAAGCATATGTGCACCTGGATTGGTCTATATTTTTTTGTCTTATTTTGGTGCCAAGAATCACCTCCCAAACGCTGTCGGTATTGTTTTGAAACACTCTGTGTATATATACCCCTGTATGTTTCTCTTCTCCCCTATTGTCGATTGCTGCTAAAAGTAAATACTAAATTTATTTCGTCATATTCTTGGCTAAAAGCACCCTCTTGGTAATAGAGTTCTAATTTAATTAATTCCCCGCTACTTTACTTCTCCCTTCCTTTACTTCGTCTAAATCTGGGAAGAATCTATGTATGCTATGAGGAAAACCACGTAGAGAAGTGTTGAGAGAAATAGGGAATGATGTAAAGAGAAGAAAAGTAATATTTGGTTCTAGTGTTTATTGATTGCAAGTTCTGTCTCTCTTACGCTCTCTTCAACCAACTCTTTATACACGAGTGACACGATACTTACTTTCCTTCACTCTTAACTCATACCCACCTTTACCATAAATATCATCAGCTCCTTCCATGTTTTCCATCAAGGAACGTAAGAGAAATTTACACGAAAGAGGAACAAGAAAAGAAGTTGAAGTCAGAAGTAGACTAAGAAGAGAGAGAGAGAGAGAGAAAGCAAAGGAGAAAGAAGTGATAAACTACGCAGAAGGAAAGGTATACATGTTAGAACGAGCGCAAGGGAGAATTTGTTACCAAAGCCAGAAGAAATATTGGCGAAAGACGTGAGTTCAGAAGTGTTGTGAGTATGAGTTTATTGCAGATAGGGGGAAAATAAGACAGAGAAAAAGATACTACGAAGAACTCCAAAAAAATCTTTTTAAAAATCTCTACCGTCACTATCAATCCAAATCCAGTTGACGACAGACCTTGAATCACAACAACAAAGAAACAAAGGAGAAATACGACACAAGTGAGAAACAGTGAGATAAGAAAGATAGACTAAACATTCAAAAAGCGAATGGGGGAAGATAATAAAATGTATAAATGTAATGTGTAACGCTTAATTGTTTCACACTAGTCTTGATTTAAATTTGGGTTCTCTTAATTTGATCTTAATTTATTCTAATGCACTATATATCAAGTATCTTATGCTTCTTAACGAAATAAACTACCAGAATTATTATTAAATGTAAAAGTGTTGATCATTGTAATTGAGTCATGTATTGAGTTCTTGTATTGCTGGTAACCGTAATCCTCGTTTTCAAGTTGACCCTTCATCTCATATTCCTAATTTATAGCTTTCTCTTCCTGATTACTTTCATCCTTCTTTTTCTTTCATTTCTTTCATTTTTTGAATAAAGGACATGAAAACTATAATATTCTTGCTGCGCACGATAACTAGTAATGAACAGGAATTTACAATAACAAATAGTGTTCTACTATGGCAGTTTGACCTTGTTATTGAGCCACATTTAAACGTGTAGAGACACCATGATTAAAGTAGAAAACATTAAAGAAATAAAGTAGAAAACATTAAAGTAGAAAACACTAACTTTCAATGGCTTTCGTTATGGGATTAAACGAAATGGAAAAAAAATATATTATTTTCGTATACCAGTGTGGAGAGTAACTCAGAAAGTTTTGTTCGCAATGCATTAAGTGCCACATATCTTGCCCAGTAGCCACAAAGCCGATAAACTCTTATCGCTTGTCTGCCAGCCATCATGTGGACGCTTCAACAGAAGGTGTTATGCGTGTTATCGCTGAAAGGAATTGACGTTTGTGAAGCTTCTTCAGAGACGTTTTCGTCTACATTATGTGTCGGTGCAAAAGAAGTATTAACTTACGTATCCATCAAGAAATAGGACCAGCAGTTACGAGAAACACGATCGTTGTTATCGATGACTAATAAATATGCAAAAAAGGAAAGTCTGAGCAAGAAGACAATTCAGAAAGCGTGGAGAGAAGTCTTATATCATTTAGCAGAAGGCCCCGCAAATCTATACGACAAAGTAGCAGGCAACTAGGTCTACCAATCCCAAAATCAAGTAACAACGGTCCTCTACAAAAATTGGACCTACTTATTTACAAAATTCAACTTCATAAGCCCTTAAAAGCAGGTAACAAGCCGCTGAAAGTACGATTCGCTAAAGAAATACTGGAAAATAAAATTATGAGGACGACACATTTCTAAGCAATGATTATTTTTCACACGAGCCAACCTTTCATGTGAATAGGCATGATAAGATTTGAGGGGTCAGAGAATCTTCACGAAGTGCACGAAAGAGAACGTGATTCACCGAAACTGAATGTATGATTTGGTGTCATGAAGAACAAAAATTATCGGTTTCTCCTTTTTGCTGAGATAACAGTGAATTCGCTGACTTACTTGAAAGAATTGAAAAATTGTAGTTGCAATAAGCAACGTTACTGCATAGATGCTTGGGAACGTTTCGACTGAGGCTGAATTTCGTTCTGACATTTGGCCGCGAACTAACGGTACACAGAAGTCCATTAGTTTTTTCATTAGTATGATATATTAACGTTAACCGCCTTTTAAAAAGTTAAAGCAGAAAATAATTTTTAAAAGTGCTGAAACGTTATTACTAACAATAAACAGAACTTAAGCACGTGCGAAGCCAAACACTATCAAATTAATATAAAATTATAGTTTAACGGTAATTGAATTAGGCGTTAATTTGTTTGGTTTGACAGAGACTTCAATTGTTTTACTCATAATACTGGCGGTATAGGATTATATAAAATTATTTTCTCCTTTTTAGCGCTTGTTAAAATTGAAGTTTAATTAAAATAATTTGAAATTATTTAGAAGAAGAAGAAAAAGAAATATATGATTTTATTTTTAGAAATTAACTACTCGTACATTGGAATTCTATTATATGATACTAATACAAAAAAATATAGTTGTAGATACACCAATGCATAGAATGCCGTTAATATGAAAATAATACATTTTAAAATACAGGGTGAATTTTTTTAAAAAAAACTCACGGATTTCATTTGAGTCTAGAATTTCTAACTGAACTTCGATTTTCATGTGGTTTGTGGCAAATGATCAAGGAAGGATGGGAGATTTATAGAACTACATATGTTTATTAGTGGTAATCCACAGGGGCAATATCGGCCACGCCTCAAGAAAAACAGCAAATATTCGCCAGTGTGCCTTACAATTGGAATGAAGTTGTGGGTTTTTGAAGCGAAATTGCAGAATACAAATTAAGTGTTAGTGAGAACTCAAATTAAGTGTTAGTGATGACACCCATAAATCACGTATTGAATAGCTATAGCCGATTTCTTCCGACAAACGACCGAGAGATTTCTTGGGCGACCTAAGGAGTCGATATCTTTCACAACACCCGTCTTCGGAGTGGGATGCTTCCGTGTCTCACTCAGAAGCGATCCTGTTTCTTCCAATTTATTCACTAGCCACTATATTGTGTTCCTGTGTGGGGCAGGACGTGAGGCAAATTTGTTTCTAAATGCCCTTTGCGTAGCAACAACAGATTCCGTTCTCCAAATCTTTTAACGATAAACTCTTGTTGCTCCAAAGAGTACACTATTCTCACTGTGTCCTAATCATACTCACACAGTAGCACAGAACTGCACAGCACAATTCCTAATACAACGCTTAAGTTTCCTGTTTCTTATTGACTTTGGCGAGGTTGTCATCTAACGAAGAAAACTCAAATCTCCGTACCGCACCCCACGTCTACACCTCACTCCAACTGTAAGGTACACTGATGAATATTTTCTGTTTTTCTTCAGGCGTTTCCGATATTACTCCAGATGAAATTAAACCAGTAAACATAATTCCATAATTCTCCCATCCTTGCTTGATCATTTACCACAAACCACATAAAACTCGGACTTCAGTTAGAAATTCTAGACCTAAATGAAATCTGATTTTTTTTAAAAAAAATCACCCTGTATATTCAAGTAATTTTACTATAAAGAAAAAAATGTAATATTAATCGATTTTTTTATAGTAAGTTAATATTTTTCACATAAAATGTTCTTATTTACTGCATTTAGCACTTTTTGTAAATAATTGCTTGTTATATTGGAATTATAAAAGCTGAATGTGAGATTTGAAATTATATGTTGTTATATATATATGTGTGATGAGAATTTACACCTCTGTTATCATCTTCTTTGATAATAATGATGTTCATCAAGGAATTTTATATGGTGGTAATGTATAATTGAATTCAATAAATTATTAATAGAAGTTAATTACTACATTGAGTTAAATGCTATGATTATAGCTTAGATTACCAGATTGTGCTTTATGATTGAACTTTTCTGAGAATCTGTTGAAGTTTAATTTGATATACTTATGTATTTAACTTAGTTTGGAAATATCGTTTACAGAATTTTATCAATGTTCCTTTTTACTTTCGAGCGACTAAACGACTATACTAGAGATCCTGAATGAATGAATAAATAAATAAATAAATAAATAAATTGAAGATTTTAACGAATTTATGTTTACATGGTCCATAGATAAAAGAAAATTATGTTATGCTCGCCCGTTCGTCCTGATATACATACAGTACACAAGCGTAGAGGTCATACATTTCAGTGTATCTGAACCAAATGTTAAACTGAATATTTTCAAGTGATTCTCTACCGATTTTTCTCGAATGTTCTTCCTATCCATAAAAAATAAAGGAATATTATCGAAGGGTTAAAAACAAAAAAGTGAGTTTTTGTCAAAACTGGCTGTAACAATTTTGTTTATATATAATACATCAATATCCATTAATAACCCCATACTGTGGTGTAAGAGATTTTTCTACGAAAAGTCGAGAAAGAGTTGTTTACTTTTAAGAATAAGATTTTTGGACAATTTTCTCTAAAACAACTCAGGGGATTTTGTTCATATTTCACAAACAAATATGACATATCTCATTTTGCTTGAAAAGGTCTACGATGGACAGTTTATTCTTTTGAATCAGTTTTTCCGAACAATTTTCCCCAAAGGCATTGCTCAGACAATTTCATATACAGGGTGATTCTTTATATGGTTTACAACTTCAATCATTTATGATTCTTTATTGGAACTACATACAAAGTTGGTATATTTGTCATTATACTGCAAAACACATCAAGTTTTTTTTCTTTTGTGACAAATCCATTATGGCTCAATATTTGGACTTGCCGTCATCCTGGACAAATCCCAACGAAAGTCGATTTCCGGCAAACAGTAGCCAGCATTTCGGGAGTAACGTCCGCGATGACTGTTGTGATGCGGTGTTTCAGTTCATTAACATTATCAGGTAGGGGATGGGTGTACACCAAATCTTTAACAAAACCCCACAGAAAGAAGTCAGGTGGCGTGTAATCTGGAGATCGTGGCGGCCAGGCAATTGGTCCACCACGACCTATTCACTTATCTGGGAAACGCTGATCAAGAAATTTCCTTACGTCTATCAGATAGTGCGGCGGGGCGCCATCTTGTTGCCACCATAAGTGGCCATCGTAGTCATCTCCATCTAGCTGTGGGATAAGGAAATTTCTGTAGCATATCAAAATAGGCGATGCCGGTAATAGTGCTCTCAGCAAAGAAGAATGGTCAATACACCTTTGCTCTGGAAAGAGTGCAAAACACGTTCACTTTGGGGCTGTCACAAATCAACTCCACGTGCGCATATGGATTTTCCATGCCCCAAATACGACAATTGTGTGTGTTGACTCGGTCAGAAAGGTGAAAAGTTGATTCGTGTTCCATATGAAGTTGCACTTAAAAGTTCAGATTTTTCAGATTTCACAAAAGTGGATGTGATCTATTTTTCCTCAAATATTCATAGGTGAAAAATCTAAGGAATTCTGCGGAATGGGTATCTTAATGAATTCTTCTCTTCCCTTTTCCTTTCCTTCTAGGTTAAATATATATAGGGTGTTTCGAAACAACACCGACAACGTTTGTGAGGGGATTCTTGATATCAAGATAAGACAAGTAAAGACCAGCTTGGGTGCACAAATGCTTCCTTTCGGGGTTATAGGCTGCCGAAAACATGAAAATATGATATTTAAAGGTCCATAGCTCCAAAACTATGGGACCTACCGTAGTCGGGTCAAGATTTCACTTAGGAACTAATATGTACCCTATCCAAAAATCCATGTTTCATAATCCTTTGGTACTCACGCAACAATTTTTACAGAGGGAGTTTAGCTACGGGCATATAATTTGAAGTACTCATCAACTACCTCTATAAAAATTGTTGCGTGAGTACCTTAGGATTTTGAAACATATATTTTTGGATAGAACACATATTAGTTCCTAAGTTAAGTCTTGACCCGACTACGGTACGTCCCATAGTTTTGAAACTATGGACCTTTAAAATTCATTTTTTCATGTTTTCGGCAGCCTATAACTCCGAAAGGAGGCATTTGTGCACTCAGGTTCGTCTATACTTTTTGTCTTATCTTGATGTCAAGAATCACCTCCCAAACGTTGTCTGTGTTGTTTTGAAACACCATGTATATCTAAAGAATATATTTAAACGCATGTTTATTTTATTAAAATAGAAAGTCTCAGTACTAGGTACCAGCCTTTATCCTTAAGGTATTCCAAGATATCGACATGCAAGTATAATAATTGTAACCCCTATCTCATCTCTTCCAATAACCTTTCCTTACTGATAACTTGAAGATCTTATGCACTGTCATAATTTGAAGTGTTAGGCTCAAGTCTTCATTATAAATTAATTAGGACTTCTCTTTAATATATAGATCTTTGAAATCAGACATAAATAATAAATAAATAAACAACATAATTTGAGTTAAAAAACGTATCTAAAGGAATAGAAAGGAATATAATGGATCATCATCATCATAGGTATTCTGCCATTATTGGCAGGTCACTTGCTGCAAATAAAAAGCTTCCATGCTCCACGATCCTCCGCTAATCTTTTCGTCTTCACGTACAAGTTCTCTGTTTTGATATCGCACATTAATTGTAGACTCCTTCGCCCCTTCCTCTCTCTCTCTCTCTTGCCACCATATCCTCTAGCACATCCCTCATGATATAGTTCATTTTTATCCAATGTCCCAACCAGATTCTCTTTCTCTTCTTAATAATATGTAAAATTGTTCTTTTCTCAGCCACCATTTCTAACACTCTCTCATTCGTTTTCCGCTCGACCCAGCTAATTTTCCCTATTTTTCTCCACACCCACATTTCGAAAGCTTCCAGTTGTTTTTATCATTGCGTAATATCCATGTTTCTGACTCATACAGCACAATACTCTACATGAAGCAGTTTACGAATACGATGGAAGCAATAAACAATTAGCTATATAGAAAATACAGAATACAATGAGCTTTAACAAGAAACTGGTGTAGAAATGATAAATAATAATAATAATAATTTTACTGATAAAATAGCATTTAATTAGTGAATTAATGGGCAATGTAACATGGTTACAATATATTTTGTATGTTCTTGAAGCGCTGATTGTTGTGGAGTAACTCCAAGTAATGAAAATCATGTTAGCACTGGGGATAACCCAGAAAATTCCAAACATGGTTGTTTGGTTCGGTAGAAAAGATTGCAGTGAAGTAAACAGAAAATATTAAGCTTTTTCACAAGAAAAGATAATCATTTTGTATATCAGAATTTCGGGCGGACGTCATGCTAAACGCCACTTCCGGTGAAATTGAGTTATCAGGTGTAGTGAGTTGGAATTAAACCATAGAACAGTATGTAGGTAATTTCAATTTCGGACATGAACCTCCTGACGGCAGGAAAAGCTTGTTTGGTATGTGCCATTGTATTGAATTGCTTTAGAATGTTGAACCTTCTAGCCCAGTTTATTTGAAACTTAGAAAATATGACATACCATCATGTTTCCTCGAGCCGCTCATATAATTACATAAAGAAGATTAAACAACAATATGAACATTCCCTCTTTTTGGAACATGAATCAAAAGATGTTTAGAATAGCATGTGACAAATTCTCGAAATTTTCATGTAAAAACCTAACTGTATGAACAGAATTAACTTGTAATTTGTATTTGGTAGTTATCTTTACACGAAAATTTTTCCATGCGATCGTTATTTCCGCATTTTACTGAAGATATAGGCTAACACAAACAAGTGTTGTAATAAGAAGAACCAGAGTCGTTTTGCTGCCGCATCGTTTTCGAAGTTTCGAACAGAATCTTTCTAATTTTGTCGCTAAGAACCAAAGCGAGTGATGATAGAAGAAGTTTCCCCAGAGATTGTGGTGAGCAGGTGTACAGCTGAACCAGAGACCGCTAGTAACAGCTCAGCAGGGACCAATTCTTGATAATGTAAAGAGATTTGAGGATTGAGAAGGAGGCGATGAAAGTTAAAGGATTTTCTTCTACGTACGAGAGAACCAGTTTCTCCTCCAATTCGTGGATGCTGCTGCTGTGAGAGTTGGTAAAATGTGTGATCTCTGTAGGGACATGCTGGAAGAATATTTTGTCTTCTAAAATAAAAAAACAAAAAGGAATTTTGGGTCATATCTTGCATTCAGAGAGACAGAAGACATATGAAGAGAAACATTTTCTAGATAGAATCTTTACTCTTTTCTTTTAAATGTACCTTTTTTTAAAAAACTTGAAATTCATATGAGGATCTCTTTAGCTCACAAGCCAATTTTGAGGAACACTGTACTCCTATAATAGACTCGGTTGGCCTTCGTCTTCTTCTCGTAAATGGTGATGGCAGTCATGATGATAATGATAATAGTAGTAGTCATCGGTGTCTCTAGCCATAGTAGTGGGTTCCGCCTTGGGAAATGTTACGGAACTTTCTGAAATTTCGCAAAAGCCTCTTGCTTCTTCTCCTTCTCATGGGATAGTTAAGATTAATCAGGTTAACCTG
Organism: Thermobia domestica; assembly: GCF_964235325.1. Lineage (NCBI taxonomy): Eukaryota > Metazoa > Arthropoda > Insecta > Zygentoma > Lepismatidae > Thermobia > Thermobia domestica. The sequence goes on from NC_137458.1 coordinate 136,304,459, forward strand.
TGGGACATAATATAAAGTTAACACTCAGAGACCAAGTGTAACATACCCAGAGTGATAGTAGTTGTATGCACTCAGGATAAACTCTTGGGGGATTGTCTTAAATTTAACCTGTTATTGTAATTCCCGTGCATTTTCACCGAGGGAGATCTCGTAAAATTTTAACAAAGTTGATTATGTTTCTCTATCTCTCTCTCTGTATGTGTGTCTATGTGTATATTGTCGGTCTCTTTCCATATGGCTCTTCTTATCAACATCCTTGTTAAGATAATATAAGTATGCAGTAATTTAATTTACTACTTACAGCAAAACTTTCTCTGAGATTTCTCTTTCTATTTCTTTAACGTATGATAGTATTGCTGTAAACAGAAACAATAATACAAGAAAATAGATAAAATTTAAAATACAGAGTAATTACTAGAAAGTTAACTTGACGAAAAAATGAAATGGAACACACAATAAATGAATTATATTACTTTCATAATGCATTGACATACGTATCATTTCTTAATGTAATTTAAATCTTTAATTGGTGTTGTTTAGATCAGTGGTTCTCAACCTTTTTTGACTGACGACATACTTTACTCAACGAATACACTTGTTTGATACTTCTATTATAAATAATAATAATAGTAATATCTATTATAATAGTGAAAGCAATTAGTTTATAATGACTATATATAACACTGATCATTACTGCTACTGTTGGAGATGTTGACTGGTACAGTCTGTCTCGACTTGAACTAATTATTATTAAAATCTTCGTTATTTTTAAATTTTAAAATTTCGCGACACATCTTAGAGGACAGCGTAGCACACCAGCGTGTCGCGACACATCAGTTTAGAACCACTGGTTTTGACTGTATCAGGAAAATGTAACCTTCAAGGAAGAAATAACTCCTAAGCGAAAGGAGTCGTTTCTTTGATTTACATGATTTTGATGGCGTTGAATAATGTAACCATAACGTACAACATAAATCTTTGAACTACGGCCCGCAGGTCAAAACAGGCCCGCAAACACCACCAATCTGGCCCGCCACAGTTTCTTTCGATTAAATATTAAAATTTACCAACTACGGTATATCATATAAAATAATAATCAGACTTTTTATACAACTAATTAAGAAACATAATAACTGGCATCTTCATGAAATTGATCATATTGATTATGAATTGATCTGATTTTGGGTTTAGCGCCCCTTTCAGGAGCAAGGTCATATGAGACGTGGACCTACAGCTTAACGTGGGATCCGAACATGAGTTCCGGGAATCGAACTCGGGTATCCTACACCAAAGGCGAATTGAACATATTAACGTAATTAAGTATATGAGATTTATCCAAAATCTTACAATAAATGAAATACATAGGTAATCCACGTAATGAAATCAAACATTATAATTATGATTAGTGAGATTAATGTAGCTGTAACTTTCCATGACAAATATTTGCAGTTGTGGATCAAGTTAACTAGTGGAAATTATCACCCACGTCTTCAAATGCTCAGATTTGTAAATATTTGAGTACATTTCATTTTCGAAAATATTTTCCCACACATATAACTAGTTAGTAAAGTGCAAAGAATGCCATGAACAAATTTATGATGCAATTGATCAAACTGTGTGAGCAGAAGACTTGATGAATGTAAATATTTTACTTTTAAAATATTGCTACACTGCAAATCAATCATTTCCATTCGAACTTCTGGGGGCAATGACTGTACTATGTCGGCGTTAGAAGTCTTTTGAAAAATCTTGATGCCGTTTGCAATTGCGTCAAAGTCTGAAAGAACGAGACTCAAGATTTATTTTTAAAGTACCCCAAGTTTCAGTTGCAAAATCTATCAAAAATGGAGTTTCAGTTTAGTGATTCAATATTTGATATATATTAAGATGAATAAAACAGTTTTTTTGTCAATTGGGATTGGAACTTTTAAAAAAAAAATGTCGAAAGGACTTAATATGAGCGTATAAATCAGACAGAAGCTGGTTTTCTCCTTATGATTTTAAATTAAGGTCATTCAAATGTTTAGTTAAATCTATATAAGATGCTAACTTATCATTGTTGTGTAAGTCAACCAGAAGACGATTCTTTTCATTCTAGAAAATTTTGATTATTGTTCGTAGGTGAAAAAAAAAATCGCGTTAGTACTTTCCCAGTGTTAAGCCAGCGTACTCCAGTATAATCTGGTAAGTCATTTCCTCCAACCTGTTCAATAAACTCGCTGAATTGACGATGATTGAACGCATGTGATCTGATTTAATTATCAACTGTCATGAGTGGCTTTAAAACTTCTGACACATTCAAGTAGTTTCCGCCAGACCCGTATCCAGGGGGAGTCTAGGGGGCGGGCCACCCCTAAATTTTCGCTGACCCCCAAAAAGTTTTACAGTAGGCTTGCAAAAGAACTATAATATGGTGATGAACTATCATATGGTTGGATCAGCCCCCCCTTAGGGGGGGCCCCTAACCCCCTAAGTTTTTGGGTTGGCTACGGGCCTGGTTTCCGCACAAAGACTTTTGATGAATGATGCAATGTACAGTTAATGGTTTTAAACCACTACGACCTTTGAAGGTTGCTTTTCTAAACAGTATTTTCAACTCCTTTAAAATATCTTCTGCAATAGTGATGCCGTGAATGCTACGAATGTCAAGAATCCCTTCATACATTTGATAATCTGTATCTATCCCTTGAATGAAGAGGAATACCTAAGCAATATCTGAAACGTCTGTTGTCTCATTCAGGTCCAATGAGATCCTCTCTACCAGTCGATTTTCATCAGAAAAGCCAGAATGTTCGCTTGCAAGCTAATGTTTTAAAATAAATTAACTTTTTATGGACATATTTCTTCTGTTGCTGCAATTATGCAATCCTTGATTGATTCGCCATCAGTAAACGGTTTCCCATGTTTCGCTATTGAATGAACTACAAGGAAACTAGTACGAGTTGTTGCTTCTTCTTCTTATTTATTTACTTTCTTGAACAACAATTGTTGGGATTTCAACCTGCTTTTTAAAGATTCATATACTTCTAACCGTAGGGTTTTTTCTAAATTTCGAGTAATTCTGAGAATGTTTAGTGTCGTAATGACGTTTTAAATTGTGTTCATTGAGAACTGATATGGTTTCATTACAAATTACACACATTGCCTTATTCCTATTATTTGACTCAATCACGAAATATTGATATTCCCATTGCTCTTTAAATGTCCTGTACCCACTATATATATATTTCGTTTGTTTTCCATATTTATACAAATTCACACGAAAGAAATGTTAATTTTAAAAAAATCATGTTAGTTAATGCAATTATAAGCTGGTGTTCTAAACAAATAGAATACGCTGGGAGGTTTTGGCCCTCGAGATTTTGGGTTGCGATGTTTCGACCGCGATATTTTCAAAAGTAGAGATGAAAATTGCTTTTGTTCCACAAAAATAAGAAAATGGATATTCAGAAACACAACAAACAATTTGATGTCATGTTATGTTCTCAAGAAAGGAGAAAAATGTAAAGAAAACATTACTAAATAAAGTAGTACGGTATTTCGTTCATGTTATTTTGAGTATATAAATGTAGCTGTTGTTCTATTGTGTCACAACAATGTAATAATATGTCAGAAGAAAGGTGTAGTATAGCAAGAAACGGAATAAATGTATCATAATTGTTCACAAATATTTAGATATGTAATTGCTTGTTACTGAGCCAATGTGCGCAAACGTGGACATAGTATTTTCTTCAATAAACAAATTCAAATTCTGAAAAATAAATTGAAAAATATAATTTCAAATGATGCAGCATACAAACAATTGAAAAATGGTTTTAAAAGGTTGGTAGTCTGGGACCGAAAGGGTTAAAAGAAAGACCTTGAAAATAGATATTGCTTTATTAAGTATGAGCAGGTTGCCTGTTCTTCGCATGGGGAGAATACGTTGTACTTTGGGCCTAAAGGGCAATTTGCATTTAAACTTAATCGTGCCACTGTTAGTTTTAGTGACCCCGAAAACTATGTAATACACACTAATAGCGGTCATGTTTGAGCATTTTTATCCTCCGTCCCCCTCTCCCAAGTTGTGGGATTGAATTTAGATTTAAACGAGAAGTGTCACTGTCTATCTTGGGGCCACGAAAACAATGGATTCGACATTAACATCGATCATTTTCGACCATTTTAAAATATCTCTCCCTCCTTTAAGTTGCAGCGTTAAAGTGAAATTACAAAAGCCATCGCAGGTTCGAACTTCATCTATGTTCAAAATTTGATTGAGATTCGTTGAGTTGTTCAAGGGTTATTAAGTCACAAACATAGTCACTTTCAATTTTGTATGTTAGATTATATTATAAGCATTATTAAGTATTATATTTTAAGTATTATTTGGCACACTTTCTGAAAACATTGTGTTGTTTGGAGCTATTTAGAAAAAGAAAAAGAGTTGTTGAGTTGAGTTGATTTTAGTTTAGCGTCCCGTTCAGCAGCGAGGCTATATGAGACGTGGACCTACTGATTAACGTGGAATCCGAACCACATGATCTCCCGCCGTGAATCGAACCCGGGTCTCTCACGCCAAAGGAGCAAAAAAGAAAAGAAAGAAAGAAAGAAAAAAGAAAACAAAAAGTAGAAGAAGGATTAAAAGATAAAGGAAAAAGAAAAATAGAAGATAAAAGAAAATGGCACGGAGAAGAGTTGAAGATTCTTACCAGAGATCAATGATATAAATCATTTCGAAAACAAACACTTGCATCATATTATAGCATTTCATCAAACTGGAATATTATCCTTCTATCTCTTAACAGCGTTTCTTAAATGTTACATTACACTGTAATATTGAGCGAACAGACTCCAGTGATTATCAAATATATTATATTATAAATTGACATTAAAATCAATAATTTATGAGAAATCGTGTTATGATGAGAATCTATTTCATATCATTCGTCTCTCTCTCTCGCTTTCTCTCTCTTCGTATAGGGCCTCATCTCTCTCTTAAAAAAGAGGAACTTAGTTTATTGAAAGTGTACCAAGGTTACTGGAGTAGACAAATCACGCGCCATTACAACCACTGTGAAATTGAATGCATCCTCCTCCTTTTAAGGAACGTAAAGATACCTGATGCCTGTTACAGCATTTAATACCAAGGAAACCACTTGTAAACCTCTTTCATGCTTGAACAGGGAAAACCATTTCACGCTAAAACGACCAACTTTGGTAATTCAATAACTTTCTTTCCAACCATCTTCTTCCTTCTCTTCCTCCTTTTCTCTCTCTTTCACTCATTTATCCTCTTCAATTTTTGCGAAAAGAGACTTTATCTGTTAGTTGTGCGTATTCGCCATTCTCTTTTACTGCTCTTTTTTTCAATTTATATATTTAAAGTCAGTCGACAGTACTTTTAATCGAAATAAGATGTTTGAAAGAAATTTTATTGCAACTCTATTTGGAGGCAATGTTGATGATAGTGTTCTTAATACATTAGTGATATCTTCTTAACATCTAATCAATAACAGAGTCTAAAGTAAAGATTTTAGAAGATAAAAAATAACAGATTCAGAGTTGCTTCAATTGCACAAGTAACAAGTAGAAGTGTGTTACTAGTGAAAGGCTTTAGATAAGGAAAACGGTATGTGACGAAAAAAGTATTTCGAACTGTTAATTTGCATTTACTTCATTTCGTTTCTTATGAATTCTTCCTTACTAAGTAGCAGCAATGGGAGAGACCCGTAATTCAAAGCTGTTCTAGTTTGCTTGAGAACAAATCACAGATAATGATCTGAAATCTATTTGGTCAACTGGAAGATTAGAAACCTGTCGATCTATGCGCTATTTTCTCCAATGAAATTTTACAGAACTTGAAGGTTGGAGAAAGAGACGACGATGCCGACCAAGAAAGGGTCAGTATTCAGTGGTAACTGTTATGTTATCTTTTCTGAATCTTATATGTAGTTTACCTTGTGGCAGAGGCTTTATTTCTTCTTTTCTTGCAATAGACTTGTTAATTTCACTTTCGTTGAGTGGAATTCCGAAACATACCCGCTGCGTTGCTGTTTGGCGAGAGCCACCTTGAATGTACTGCTCACTAGCGAAAAAAGTTGTGAGTGTTAGAACCTGTAGGGAAGAAACAAAAATGTTTGAAGTTAATATATTTTCTGACAACTTGTTTAGAAATATACTGCAAAAAGTTTCCATTTTATAATCAATCGAAATCACGGAGTGTTTTTGTGGACACGCTGTATATACATATAGTAGTAAGTTAATATTTAGCACTAAGGTTTGTATTTAGTCTTTTTTTTAAAACAATGTTTTAACATACGAAGTCTGTGAACAAAGGAATGAGAGTAGAGTCTAAACTCACAAATTTGCAACACTGCAGTCCCTTATACATCATGCACGCGTCAACGTATCATACAGCCTCAGTGTATTCATCGTGTGAACAGTGGAAATGAGAAAGCACTTTTTGTGAAGTGAGATTTATGCCGTGTTACGAAGGTGAACGAACAAAGCTACGACCAATTATGTGCTATCAAGTTCTGATTCAATCTTAGGCACAACACTACCAGAACTGTGAAAAAAGAAAAAAACTAACAGGCCTACGACGATCTGTATGATAAAGGTCGCAGGTCTAAGTGGTTTAAGGGATTCTCCAAAGGCTAGGAATCAGAGGAAGATGAACCCCAGTGCGTCAAGCCAGTAACGTTCTGAAATACTAAAAACATGGAATGAATTTCAGGCCTTGCGCTAACTGACAGTCGGTTAACTGTGAGAAAAACTGAATTTGAAGCACACAATCATCCATCAAATGTTGACTTCTTCAAACTAGGAAGATGAAACTTTCTGCGAAACTGGTACCAAAAGAATTTTACTCGTAAACAAAAACGAGAAAAAAAAGGCGAGCTGTGAATGTGAAAAATGATCCAGATTCTTAAAGAATGTTATCAAGGGGGAAAATCTTTAATGTTTGATTATGGCTTCGAAATCAAACGATAAAGTGCAGAATAGCACACTTCTGTAAATATGGAAGTCAAGATCAAAAAACATGATAATTTGCTACTTTAACAGTAAAGACAATCACCATAAGGTATACGTAACTCAACGGCCAACAGACATTTTCATTTTCACTATGAAATGCTTGAACGGGTCGAGATGGGATCTCTCATATACGGCAAGAAATCTTGAACACTTAGATGCTGTATCACAACAGTATTTCTTGTCATGCAACCCTTTTGGTTGTGAAGTTTTTGACGCGGAAAATAATCCATGTAGTTCCCCAGCTGTGAATGTGAATGTGTATTCGTCCAACTTCAATCCCTGTGAAATAATTCTTTTTTCAATTTCACACCTCAAGGTCATCATTACAGGGCAACTGTAAACATTAAAGTGTCTGTAGCCAACCAGATGAAGGTGATCCCACTTTTTCAGTTGCAGCATTCTTATGAAGGCTGAAAACGTCTCCATTACTGCGCGGCTTTTCAAGGAAAATGCGACAGAGTGTATGTATAGATAGATATATTATAAATAAAGGTGAGTTTCGAAAAGCAAAAGTATCATTACCTTATTTATACATCTTGAATCATAGACAATGCATGCGTACACATAACATATATCATATAACATAACTACTATTTACGCACATTTACTTATTAATAACAGAAAATAAACTATATTACTATAGTGTTTGATTTAAATATAATAAGTACTACTTACATATAGTATATCAAAGCAAGTTAGTATTTTTGGTATGTATTTCCAAGAACTAAACATTTTTGAAAGTCCAGGCCCATGAATGTAAGTTAATTTATAGGTCTATCAAATACAGCGACGCTGCTAGGCTAGTTGTCACCTTTGCGCCCTCCACCTGACCAACCAAACAAAATGCTCCCTGACTGCATTTGATATTGGCATCACATAGTAATTCTATTATTCCACTTTTTCAGTGGTAATGCTTGATTTCATAATTACAGTACACAATTTAATTTTAATACAAGCTAAAACACCAAACTAATTAGTATTTGATTGCCAAATAATCTGAGAGTAGCATGCTTGACATATTATTATAGTCTTATCATAATAACTGCAAATCAAAATGTTTTTGAATTATATCGGGATGTGCATATATCTAGAATGAATCAACCGTCTGTTGCTTTAGAATATAATATTTAATTATGACAAACAACCAAGCTATTGTCTCAAGTATTATACTCAAACATTTTGAAAATCTCTTAAATAGATGTGAGTTAAATGAAAACACAGAAAGGTGGAACTAAAATTTAACTTTGCGGGCTCCTTTGGCTGCCAAGTTTCTTACAGTGTCCTCAAAAGATAGCTTTGTAGCCAGCTTATGCTCTGTGAATATGATGCTAAGGTTGGTGAGTTGTTGTCCTGTAAAGTTTTTGAGGTAATTTTTCATGATCTTCAGTTCGCTAAAACTCATTTCCTTGCCTTATAGTAAAAATAAATATTTGTCCAGTTTTGCGAATCTCAATCTGGTGCTAAGGGCACAACTCCCGTTCGTCCCTCCTTAGTTACATGACTGATTAAATAAGTATGAAGAAGCTTTGATTTGCTGTGATGAGGGCGATGAAATACATTTAAAAATAATAATAAAAACACCCGCAAAACTTTACAAATGAGCTTTAATTTGTTGTTTACAATAGGTGAGGAGAATGGGGTTAGGAGCTAAAATATGTTTTCACAAAGTGTGTCATTCTGCTTAAACTACGTGACTCCTCACTACAACAGAATACTATTGCTACAAGTTTCGGAAAACGAATAATTTTCCAAAGAAACGGATTCCTGGAAAAGAGCTCAGCTTTTAATGTGAGTCTCAAATGCAGTGTGCGTAAATACTGTGAAAACTTTGATACGTAATACACCTTAATTTTTATCCTTATTACAAACTTGATCAATTAGAATTTGGTTTCTAGTATTATGTGTAGAATTATGTATCTTCCCGTCAAAGGAAAGTTAATCAAAATTAGTTTAATTGTTTCGAAAGTTACTGAAGAAAGAACAAATAGGTGATATACAAACTTTTTCAGGTGACTGTACATGTCTGACCCTAGTGATTTCTCATTAAATCTGTGAAAATTTGTGTGGGCAAATAAATTGCACGGTTTGAAAGAATGTTCACAATATACAATAACTTAATATGATAGTAGCTAAGCGAAGGGCAAATATATAAATGTAATTAATGCCTTACTTGTACAATTTAAAGAGCGATTTCTTTATCAAACAATATATGAATTTCATGCTTTGCCCTTTCGTGACAGGAACCACTTTCATGGATGGTCTGGTCTGAAAGTAAACGCGCGATTCGGGTTGCTATTTCCGCCTCTGTATCTAAGAGTGACACAAATACCACCTCTAATTTTAATCCTGCCTTTCTTTCCTTGTTTTATTTTACGAGAGGTCGGAATCAATACGAAATTACTGAGCCAAGCCAACCTAGTTTTGACTTATTAATGTTACAGACGAGGGTCACACTAGGTTGTCGTCACTAGGAGGATTATTTATAGCCTACAGGAACTGGTTACCTAATTAAGTTTACGAAACCAAGGCTACACTTATTTCACCTTGATCAAAATTATACGATAATATTAATAATTTAAGGAAAGAAGTATTCAACGACGTAATAATAATCGACAATATAACGATCGATGTACCGGCAACATTGAGCTGAATAAATTGATATAGGGTGAGTGTAAATTATCATGCATTATTTTGGAGAAAGTCGATAACGGGTGGCGGTGGCTCAGTGGTAGATCTGTCCGCTGGTTTAGGAGTTAGCGCGTGCGCCTTTGGTGTTTGACGTCCCGCATTCGATTCCAGGTAGAAAACCCTTTGAAATTTTAAATATCCTCGATGTTTCTGTGTTTATGTCCCTGTCGAGTCTAGTAGTCCTGAACCGTGGAAGAAAGCCTAACGAAGGTTTCTTAAAAAAAAAAAAAAAAAAAAAAAAAAAGCGGTAGAGTATTTACCTCTTGTGCGTCATGTTCCTGGTTCGATCCCGCCAATTGGACTTTGTAGTGGACGAATATCGTATGCGTGGGTTTTCTCGAGGCCCTCCCTTTCCTCCAACTTTATTCATTTCATTCACTTCTGATCATCACTGTTTTCTTTAGCCTACACAGCATACTTGTGCGACGTAAAACTCAAATATTTCATTTCATTGAAAATCAAGAAAAATTTCGCAAAATCTAAACATTGAAACCTACACAGCACAGCAAAAAATGAGGTGTTAAAACAACACAAAATGACTACCACCACTTTAGGATGTTACTTCTATGTTAATTTAACACCAAATGCTTCGGCATTCGACCATATCAGAGGTAACTCGGAATAATCAGTGAGAACTAGAATTGGATTCTACTGTTTGCAGTGGGCAAAGCTTAACGCAGAATATTCGAATTTATGCCAAACAATGAATAACGTAATACACCTATATTTTGATATAATCGGTCACGAAAATAATTTTATAGAAAATAGTTTAACAACAGTTACATGAGTACCGTTTTTATATTTTAGCACATAAGAAAATAGATAACAACAAAAATGGCAGAACTGCCACTCATTAGTTGTTGTCAGACAATTCGTAGGCTTACAAAACTATTTTCGTGACCCATTACAGAAAACATATTACGTTTTTCGTTACTTGGCATAGATGTCAATTATACTGTGTAAAGGCTAGCTTATAGCAAACAATAAAATCCAATGCAAAATTCTCACTGACAATTAGATGTTTTTTCTAATATGCTCGAAAGGCGATGTCCTTGGCGTTAAATTAATACACAAGTAGCATCCTAAAGTGACAGTTATTTTGTGTTTTAACATCATTTTTTGCTGTATAGGTACAAACAAATGCAATAACTACGCCATTTGTTAAGATGAGACTGATGCTGAACTATGCACTAATAAAGCCCTTCGCTATTATACTTGCACGACTACAGTAGATTTAATATGATTAAACGGCCCAAATTAGTAAATTAGTAACATTTAGATCCATGATATTGTCCAGAGACATATAGAAATCTATAGACCACTTCCAACTGAACTAATATGAGGTTTGAGGATGAATTATCAAGCAAAGGTTTCGAAAAAATCTAAGGAAATGTATCATTTTTGAAACGTTAAAAAACATGTTGTTCGTTGCGAATATGATGCACTAACAGTCTTTATTCTGCTTTAATAGGTTATTTATTTGTTTACTTACTGTAAATGGAAGAAATAGAGTTGAACATTACTCATAACAGCGACACACATACACACTAGTTGCAATTTTTAATAATGTTCTGCATAGTCGAATGGTTGTTTCGAATGCTTTTACTATGTGTTCATGATTGCAAGTTTGATCAGCAGTAGAAACACATAGTTGGTGTTCAGCAAAACCATGACACAATTTGAGAATATAAAGTGAATTATGAAAGAGTAAATTCCGGCTAAATGAAATCTGATATAACGGAAATTTGAACTTATATGTTATACACCATCAGACAATATAAAGTTTTTCTTTCTTTTTTATTTGTCCATATTCTTTAGTATGCTGCAAATGTCAAAGGTCTGATTTCATTTATTTTCATGTGATATACGAAAAATAATGACCTTTTTAGACTTCCAAACTTGTATGGTATCCAAAAGCATGTGAAGCATTAGAGAACGACTATGTTCATAATTCCGTCTAACTGTCTCTCGATAAGTATCTGAGCTGTAACTGTTAAGATATAATGATAAATAATTTTTATGTAGATTCATTGTCCAAGAATAGGTTCCATCTCCTATCCTAATCTTCTAATTCAAACCGGAAATGAAAAAAAAGTAAGTTTCTATATTGCTCTCCATATAGGAAAACATTAGCAGAACGTGAAAAAGGATGTTTTTAAATTGGTTTCGGCGTCCAATGTTTAGGAGCTATCTCTACCCGTATATCTCTATTCAAACCAGAAGTCATAGAAATCTATGATTTTTTGTTTGAGCGCTGCTTGATATAAAACAGAAGTGCTAATGGATAGTGACAAACAGTTTTTTTAATGAAGTCATCATCTAGGATCATCCTAATCGCTTTACTAAAACAAAACAAAAAATGCAGAAATGTATTACTATTTCTAGTTAACATTGATCTGCATAGAGCTAAAACGGTGAGAAATAGCATGAACATGACTTTTTGATAGATTCAGCGTAGTAAGAATTCTCTATATTCTATTTGTCTATATTATTCTAATCAATTCGAAAATATTATAATAATAAACATTCTATTAAAAATATTATTTTTGACTTCAATTCTGATTTCCAACGGTCAAAAAATGATCATTTTGCTTATATATATTTATACATCCCTAGTTTTATGACATGAAACTCCAGTAACTTGAAACACATCTTAAATCTCGTCAAGGCTTGTAATCGTACTGTTACATTTCTCTATATATGCCAGATTATCCTTTCTTCATATTGCCTGCCCTAAGTACAACTAATTGACATTGATAATTCCGCCACTTTGCCGGTACTTACACTTCGTTCTTGTGTTTTTCTTAGGAATGCTAAATATTTTGAGTGGGGATTTCGCATGAAACGAGACGAAATATTACATTCATTGCATTGCACATTTCTGAGACGAGTTGGCCTCAATTTTTTGTCTCTTGCGTATTCCTAGTTTTAGATGTAACTGGCGAGGCTCTAGTTGTAATGAGCGATGCACCACTGTTGTTAAATCACGCAATCTGTGATTCACTAAATTTCCAGCTGTGCTAGTGTGAAATCGCACTACCGTGCGTATACTAGCTATAACGTCCCGAAATGGGTGCTCTCATAGATAATCCCGGCAAATGCGAGGTGTGCGGAATCATAAGATTGCTTTCGAGGAAAACTATGTCACAAACAGACATTTATCATTAATTTTGTGCTGTATACGGTCCAAATGTTACGAGTGAAGATGTACGTCATTCGATCAGATTTTTCAAGGGAAAAAAAAAAGAAAAATTAATAATGAACCGGAGAGAACTCTCTAGATATTGACAATCATCTCAAGAAAATTGACGACAAATTTTCCAATCCCCTAAACAGATCACGTTTGGCTCCTTATTTTTAACTGTTCACTCACATAGACAAGTGTCCTGGGGTAAAGCGCTTCGCTGACATTTTGGAGTTTCAAAATCGTGTGACAGATTGGTTGAATTCCCAGAAAGCCGACTTCAATGCAGATGGGATTTGTAAGTTAGCGAAACACTGCTTAAATTTACATGGCTACCATGTTGAAAAATAGAGAAGAGCTGTATTCCTCAGATGCAAGTTAAAAAAATGTAACTATAGTCTCTTCAAATTAAGCCAAATGGATGTTATTTCTCAAGTTACTTTCGTTTTTCGTTAACAGATGTAGAAATAAGTTCACGAAATTCTGTAGGCTTAAGTTATTCAAATTTAAACAGGCAAAGGGATAATGAAACAATAATTTCCGCAACTAAAAACCAAACTTCTATACTTTATGCTGTAGTAAGAATAATTATTATTGTGAGCTCTTCTTGCTGCTAGTTTGTGAAGAGACATCTGATAGGCCTATTTGTTACTGAGATGTGGATGCTCAGAGATTTCTTCCTCATATCCATCGTCGGTGTAAAGAGCCCCATGCTTTATAATTAATACCAGTTTCCGGGTAGGGAGAGACTTCACTCACAGTAAAAGAGTGAACACATCAAACTATAATATGAGCTAGTAGCCAGCCCAAAAGTATAGGAGAGGCCCGGTAGAAGTTAGAGGGTGGGCGATCCAACCATATTGTAGTTTATCACCATATTATAAATCATTTGCAAGCCTAAAGTTAAAATTTTAGGAGGGCAGTAAAAATTGGCCTGTATAATATCCTAGACCTGTAATATGTTTCCACCATAAGAAAACAAAAGATATCTGGTTGCAAATTATCCACGTAGGACAATCTTCGGACTTGCTACATACTCCATGTCTCAGTAGGATCTCCAGTAGAAATATTTAAGGGTAATAATAGAAACATCTACGGGATTTTTGTCGGATTTCAGTAGGATGTTTTTGTCACGGAACAATATTTGAGTGTCAAAAGGTAGTATTATGATTTTCTCGCAAAGAGGTTAGAAGCGTCTCATAGGAGTTCCGTAGGAAATCCTATATCTGATACTCAGACGTGTAGAATTCAACAGGACGTTCCGTGAATATCCTATGAAAACGTCCCTTGGACGACCAAGAGATGCCCTTGTAAAAAAAGTAATAAATCTATTTAATAATAATAATAATAATAATAATAATAATAATAATAATAATAATAATAATAATAATAATAATAATAATAAGTGGAATTGATATGTCCGATCAAAACTAGAATATGCTGCTGTGATCTGGAATCCATCGCAACAGCAATACCAACACCAACTGGAAAAATTCCAATCTAAATTTATCAAATGTTTGGTATAGAAGAGAACTCGAATACTGGCCTGTTCTACACTGATAACTCTAGCCTGTACTGATAACTCTGGCCTGTTCTACTGATAAAGCAAAGACCAACGTACTATTGAAGTCACCAATCTGTAGAATATGCTCTTCTTATAACAAAATATTCGATAGGCTTATGCCTGTTGTCTTGATGACAAATAAATAAATAAATGTATAAAAAACTACCTAACGCGAATAATTTAAATTAGATTGCATAAATACTTTACATTTCTGAAATAGAACGACTATTTAAGTGAAATCCAATAACGCAATAAATTAAGGTGGATCACTAGGTGTTCTCGGTGCTATGCTAAACGCTGCTTGAATAGTGCTGCGTTGTCAGGTAGTGTCGAGTGTTTACTGGTGAAATATAATAAAAGAAGTAATCATGGAACTCTGCTTGGATACATACTGGAGAAATTAGTTTTCGGCCCATACTGCAATTCACAGCTGAGTACGCTAGAATCCAGGAATTAAACGTACAAATTTATCAACAACGCATTATGGCGTTCTGCGCAAGTTTCTTCTCAAAATCTATTTCCTTAAATGTAAATTAATATTTAAATAAAATGTGAAACACGAAAAACGGTCAAACAATATATCTATTTTGTAATAAGATCGTTACTTTAAAGTACTTTACATATTCAAATAAATATTTCATAAAACGATGCACTTCTAGTAAGATCTAACAGCAAGTGTCATCTTGTGTGCTCATTATAAAACGAATCAAATATTTTCTTTTATTTATTACGTTCTTCAATATCAGAAGACACAACCAAATGAATCAGTGTCTTGTGTTATAGCTGAAACATAACTTTATCTTATAGTACAATATTTATAATTTGTAATGTTTCATTGTGCAGTAGTTAACCCTGGAAAGCTAACATGTTCAAAAAGTTACGTTAAAACTAACGTATCGTAAAATTTACGACTGGTTACAAAAACTTAACTCCATACATATTCTTTTACAAACTGGAACTTTAATAACTACAATTGGTAAGAATACATATTAGTTAACACTTTTCAAGCCAGTTTGGTTGTTCAATCTCTTTCCGCGTAGTACACACAGCATTTCCCAGGATGTTCTCAACAGATCGGCTTGTTGCAGCGGCAGCAATACATTGACGTCATTCTCCTCTTGGCTTATGGGCAAATCCCACAAATTGTGCGAGGCTGGTTTTTGGGCTGGACAACATTCTTCTATGGCACCGGTATTTTCAGGATATCAGCAATGGGTTGCCGGAGATTTCGTGGCAAATTTGAGTATTGAACCCATTCTTGGAGCCGTCGCTCAATAAGACTGCTGTGAGTTTTCATGGCGATTTTCTTGTAGAAAGAGGCTTTTGACCCATTTTCACAACGTTTTGAACGTAAATGACGTATGCATTAACCAGGGTTATGTTTATCATCCGAAAGAAGACACACAAGAGTCATCGTTTGGTCTTACGTCTGCACGACATCTGATCACACATTTGGTCCAGTGCATCAAGTCTCCTTTCGTTGCATTATAAGTCTCGATGAGCTCACTGTTATCAATACGCGTTCGATTCATTTTTTTACTTTCCTTGAATAAATACTATAAAATAAAACCAATACTTTCACTAAAATGTATCTGTAAGTTCACTCTAGAAGTAGAAAATAATAGTAAACAATATACAAAAATCGAAGCGTTATTCCTAACGTATCGTAAATCTTACGAGCGGCTAACAAGTTCATATAGAAATACAGCCGGAAACTGAGCAAAGTATACCCTGCCCAACAATGCAGGCTTACTAGAGAACGGAACTCAGCGGACGAGTCCATTTTCGCCGGGCGAGGGGAGTGAAAATCAAAATAATACAACTCGCTCGTAAAATTTACGACACGTTAGCTTTCTCGGGTTAAGGGAATGAGCTAAGAATATGTACTGACTTTCGGCTGGTGATCCACCTTAACATATTTCAATTTTTATCCAAGATTAGCATTTCATTCTTGTCCAAGTTATTTCATTCCTTTTTGGACATTATTGATGCTAAAGATTGTAACATTCTATTAAAATTGTTATTTATTTTATTTGAAATAAATTATCCTTTTCTAATGAACACATTTTTTATTATATGAGGAAATTTAAAGTATCTCTAGAAACACACATGAATTTCCATTATTAGTACAGTAGGTGAAAAATCAACTTGATAAAATAATTTCAGTTCTTCCTACAGATGGTGTGATATTAATTACCGGAAACCATAGCGACTAGTAGAAAAATAACATTTTTAAATGTGCGTACTTCTCATTTTTCCTGTTCCAATTATTTCATAATAAAAATAAGAATACCGTATCACCACTAAATGTATTGTGATTTAAATTATTTCTATAAATCAAAAATCGAATAAATATATCAATTGCATTTAAAATTACTTTTGTAGGCAATATATAGATATACTTTGCATTGGACATTTGAGTACCTAAACTAATTATTCTTCACTAAATTGAAGCTATATTCGTGCATACTCGTTCATTATACTAATCAAGATAAAAATAACATATACTTAATTACATAACAAGAATATTAATAAATTAGCAGCACATATGAAATAACGGGCCAAAGTACATGCAAAATGATTACTTTTGTCAGAAGTTAAAAGAAAACTTATTACCGAAAAATTGCTTAGTTATACATTAATAATTGAAAAGTAGAAAATTATACTTAACAAACAGACGAATTTCGTTTTTGTAATTTAACACTATATCAATTTTCGGTTAATTTAAGATTTTGAATATGGTTTAAAATATATATTGTAATGTAAACTTCATCTCTTTATATAGCCTGTAAACTTGGAATTACAAAGATCCTTTTGTTTCTGTATATTATTAAATTAGGTTATGCTTATCAGTGACGTAACTAGGGAGGGCCAACGGGGCTTGTGCCCCGGGTGTCGGATTGACAGGACGTAAAATTGGGCAAATGTTTGGGGGAGCGTATTGGTTTGGTTGGTCAGGGGGCACTAAGGCGAATCTTTGCCCCCAGCGACAACTAGATTATTTACGTCGCTGATGGTTATGCAGGACATTGTGAATTTCTATAAACAATTTCTGTATATATTGATTGTTTGAGACACGAACAGAATGTTGGCCCTACTTTCAAAAATGTGACTGTAAACTGATTAATCCTGTATGTTCCTAGCTACTTTACTAGAAAAATGAATTTAACATTCTAAAATTATAATTTTGTGACTTTATCCGACGCTATCGTACTAAATTACATGGGAACATTACTGCAACACAGTTCAGAATTACTTTTTTTTTACTAGCTATGCACATACCGTATTCACCTCAATTTGCGAATATATTTATGAACAGGATGTAGAAATCATGCACATATTTCTGCTTACTCTGCTTTCACTAGGCTATTAGCAACATCGAATATATACATGTTATTTATTAGTCAATGCAAACTACACTGATATTTCAGTTCACTATATGGAAACTTATTACTTATTTAAAAAGCAAACACTGCTATTTTACTCAATTATAGCAAAATGTACAGATCAGAAACTTGAAATAGACTTATTAAATACAAAGTTATTATTTGTTGAGCAAAACAATATATTTCCACATCAAAAACTAAATACTTGGTTTTAGTTTTTGATGTAAAAATATATTATTTTGCTCAGCAAATAACTTTGTATTTAATTATATACAAAGCAAAGACTCATTAAATTAATTGAAAGCAACGCTTTACTCTTGTTGCTGTTAAAGAAAGAAACATTCATAATTTTTGAAGATTAACACTTATATATATATATATATATATATATATATATATATATATATATATATATATATATATATATATATATATTACTATTACTTTCTTGTTCAGTATAACTTGCTACCTCAAATCGCCGTCTAGAGGGGATTACAATCAGTGATGCCATCTTGAAACGTTAGAAAATCCCATCTCGAGAGTCAGAAAGTCCCATTTTGGTATGGAATTTCCCCATTCACTCACTTTGTATGTCTTGTACTGTATGCCACACACTTTCTTCAATACTATATCAGTGAATTATCCGTAAATTTTTAATTACGTTCATCGAATGTTAACGAAAGTAAGTACATTTTATTGTCAATATTTAGTATTTGCATTTGTCGTTGAACCATCATTTTCTAATGAACCACACTACTGGTTGTTTTCCATTTCATATTTAACTCTTGTGTTAATTATTTTTTTAAAAAAAGAATCAAAACATGATTTCCGTTTCATGGAGATTTTCAAAATCACAAGTTACGTCTACATTACCAAGTACTCATTTTTCGGCAATAAAATTTGACAATAAGCACTGATTTCAAAATTACTGAAAACTCATCAGTGTATTTCCAGTCCATAGATAATTTGGTTACTGTCGATGAAGTATATATATATGAATAATCCCATATATACTGATAATTGCAATGAAATCCTTTTATCCCTTTTGAAAACAAATATATAAGAAAACACAAAATGGGATTTTTTCCATCAGTTGGCATCACTGTTTGCTATCATACCAACACCGATACGCCCACATTTTACATATGTAACTTTGTATCAAAGAAAGATCTGACTGACATGCTCAAGAAAATAGTTCGGACTTTGATTTTAATTATCTGACTCCTACAGCTGTGTCCAACACTCGAAATGCCATGGGATTTCCCTATATAATAACATGGTATATTTCTTTCAAAACCTAAGGAAACTATTTATTTTATACGTTTCGAAATTCGTCTAAATGTTTGCTACTATTAATGTTGCATGTTAACTTTTACTTTTTCTTGCTAGAGTAATATTAGAGCGCGCTAATCAAAAATTAATTTCATTCCATTTAAAAGCTGATTAAGATATTGGTTGCAATTTGCAACAGTGCAGAACAGCAGATAGGAGGCCTACCCGGTATGTTTCTTTCATTCTCTGTTCCCCGCTAGTTAACGTGCGTGAACTTTGGGTTGTTCCCGGAGATAGATAAACCGATGGAATGCAGATTGACAGCAGATAAGAGCAAAGTCTGTTTTCTATCTCTTCATAGATCGTAAAGATTTAATTGATTCTACGTAAACATCTCCGCGAATAATTACCTGTAGAGGCATATTGGAGCTAACGATCTACTAAAGTTTCAGAGGGAAGTGTTCATCTTATAAAAGTAGTTTCAGCACGGCAAATTAAAAGTGTCAGCAATAATATTTAGGAATTAATTTTACTATTATTCTAGTATTTCTACTTCATGATATTTCATGAATTGTCAAAAAACGTTACAAGACTAGTAGTATAGAGAAATAGACACACAGATTAATAGATGAGTAAATTTAAATATAATAATTAATATTTATTTGAGAAAACGAAATGTCAGATGGAGCCAAAATACCATTTTGTACCGATTCATTAATGACAAAGGAAAGGAAATATGGAAGTCAGGCAGAGCACATGTGGGAAGTACATCTTCCCGGTTATCTTCGCCTGGTGAGACAGAAGAAAATAGTGAAAGAACATTAATTTAAAGAAAAGCTTCTTGATATCACTTATCTGGAGAAATTTAGAACTGCATGAGACAAATAGTTTTCATAATACTTTGGAAAAAAGTATACCATATTATTATAAAAGAATTGATGATCTCAGCTGAAAACGTTAGACACGGCCATAAGCTAAGGTAAATTTTGATTTATAAAATCGAACTTACTAATTTACTAAAGCTAATAATCTCAAAATTGTTTAAAACAAATAAATTATTTTGACATGAAATCAAACTAATTAAACATATTCCTATTTTCTAACCTAACTACTCAAATGACGTCACTTCTACGTCAGTGCATAGGTAAATAATACACCCAAAATATCTAGAACTTAATAAAAGAAAATTGTTTTTGGTAAGTGATCTCTCTCTCTCTCTCTCTCTCTCTCTCTATATATATATATATATATATATATATATATATATATATATATATATATATATATATATATATATATATTATGTACTAGCTTCAATTCTCCGCTTCGCTAAGGATGCGCACGAGTCGAGACAGGATTTTCCTGACAAAAATTCGAGTCGAGCCACGGCTCTTCCAATAGAGAAATATACATTTTTCGAGTCGAGACATCACTTTTAAAGCACATTTTTCGAGACGAGGCAGCCACAAATCTTGTATCGTGTACATCCCTACGCTTCGCTGGGTTAAGTTAAGAAAAAATAGTAATATGTTTCGTTAGTCAGTCACTTTTTACTATTCCTAAAGCACTCCTTGATATTGGTCATTTTCGATGATTTTTATATATTCCCTCTTCTCCCCATGTCACTGTTCATCTCAGCGATCTCAAAAACTATAGATTCGACACTAATATCGGTCATTTTCGATCATTTGTAAATGTCTTTCCCCTCCTTTAAGTTACATCGCCAAAATGATATGGCAAAAATAATCTCATGTTCGAACTTCATCTAGGTTGAAAATTTGACCGAGATCGGTCAGGTGGTTCAAGAGTGAAGTCACATAGACACTCACTTTCCTTTTTTTTTACATATATCTCCGCCTTCTCCTCCCCCTCTCTCAATCCTACGTTGCACCGTCAAAGTTAAATGATAAAAATTATCCCTGCCCCGAATGTCATCTATGTTGAAAATTTGATCGAGATCCGTTGGGTGGTTCAAGAGCTATTAAGTTTTATTTATTTTATATATCTGTCCCCTTCCCCCGTAAGATCTACCGTCAAAGTGATATGACAAAAACCACCCCGGGTCCGAACTTCATCCATATTGAAAATTTGATTAAGATCGGTCCTGTGGTTAAAGCGTGATAAAGTCACAAAGACGGTAACTTTTATTTTTATTCTTTTTACATATATAGATATATATATCCCCCTCCCCCTTCCTTAGATTCCATCGTAAAAGTGAAATAACGAAAACATCCCAGGCCCGAACCTTATCTATGTTGCAAGTTTGATCAAGATAGGTCTGGTGGTTCAAGAGTTATTGTTTCATTTATTTTTATAGATTCATCCCCTCCGTTCCCCTCCCCTAAGTTCTACAGTTAAAGTGATGTGATAAAAACCACCTCATATCTTAACCTCATTTATGTTGAAAATTTGGTTAAGATCGGTTGGGTGGTTTAAACTTGATGAAGTCACAAAAACAGTCACTTTTATTTTTACTTTTTGACATTAGTTCCCCCCCCCCCACCTCTTCATCCTTTTCGTTGCACTGTAAAAGTGAAATGAAAGGAACTTTTCAGGCCCGAACCTTATCTATGTTGAAATTTGATCGAGATCGGTTGGGTAGTTCAAGAGTTATTAAGTTTTATTCATTTTTATATATTCCCCTCCTCCTCTCCCCCAACCCTAAGATTTACTGTCAAAATGAAATGATAAAAAACTTTCCAGATTTGAACTTCATATATGTTGAAAATTTGATTGAGATGAATCGGGTGGTTCTAAAGTAATTAATTCACGAACATAGTCACTTTTATTTTTATATTTATTGATTTTTGTATATCTCCCCTCCACCACCTCCCCTACGTTGCTCCGTCAAAGTGAAATGATAAAAATCATCCCAGACCCAAACCACATCTACATTGAAAATTTGATCAAGATCGTTCGGGTGGTTCAAGAGTTATTAAGTCTTATTTATTTTATTCTATATCCCCCCACCTCCACCTCCCCTAAGATGTACAGCGGTGGACACTTCTAAATGGTACACCTTAGCCGTAAATCTCCATATGGCTGTACCATTTAGAAGTGTCCACCGCTGTACCATCAAAGTAAATAGCTAAAAACACTCCCAGGCCAGAACCGCATCTGCGTTTTGGATTTAAAGTGTGAGTGTTCATCTCAGTGACCCCGAAAACGATGAATTCGACATTAATATCGGTCTATTTCGATCATTTTTATATATATCTGCCCCTGCCCCTCCCCTAAATTGTACCGTCAATGTGATACGACAAAAACCATCCTCGTCCGGAACTTCATCTATGTTCAAAATTTGATCGAGATCGGTCAGGTGATTCGAGAGTAATTAAGTCGAAAACATAATCATTTTCATATATATATATATATTCACTTCATTTCCGCATAGTTTCACAATAGATTTTAAGGGAGCTTAACTTAATTGGAACTCATTTAACGAAGCTCGTAGTACACAGTATAAAACAAACGCAAGATTCGCTTACATCGAACAAGGACTTCCAAATAATTGCCTCAAATGATTTCTGCTTACTTTTCAGAAAAGCACATAAAGTATTTAGAATTTTCAACTGAAACGATCAATATCCATAATACCTCTATTTCATTTGTATATTCAATGTTATACTACTTTCTTTGAGAAGATATAACTTTCAAACTCATAATGATAGCAACATTTGTAAAATGCAAATGATAATGATAGCCAAGATGTTCATTCTTTGTTTAAAAACAATTTTGTGGATGTTATAAATGGTTTATTTACAATCAAACCTTTCACTTTGTTATTTAATATCTTAAGTTAAAATGAGGAAAGCACGAAGATGTATCCTCAGCCCCATAATAACCCCGCAATACTTTTTTTCTTTTTCGTTTCTTGTTGCCTCAGCTTCTGTGCATTATTTACCTCGTTGTATTATAATTACTCATCTGGTCATCTATGTCATTTATGTCTTTCACTGATGTTTCACGAAAGCTGAAGAGAATTTCAGTAGCACATGCGTGTCTGTAACCCTTAATCCGACGGACAAATTATTTAGTAGTAGTGCTCTGTTGAACTATCGTGGGCAGTAGCGTAACAAAACGAAACAAATTGAATGTGACAAGCGATCACATCAATCACCACTCTGCCATAAATTTAAAGTAAACCTCAACTTTAGTAAGTTAAAACTTTAGGAAAAAAAAAACTAACGCATAGAAACCAAGAATACACGTTCATAAATGAATCTTTTACTGTAAATGAAATTTTCACGTATAACCGAACTATTACTGTTAATATCTATTAGTAATCTTAAAAATATTGTAATTGTAACAACTCATAAATGAATACTGCAAAGGCCCATAAATGTGTGTAATTTTTAGACTTCAAAATCGTAAAAGATTTCATTTGAATTTATTAAAACTCATTGGGAAGGTCCTAATTACACTGATATCTGAGACTTTTCATATTTTCACAATGCTGATAGCACCACCAAACAGAAGTGATAAAACAGTTAAGACTTTTCGAATGTAGTTATTAGAGACGTCTGCAGGCTACAGCAAATATATATAACGGAATTAGATTGGTTCATTTTAAATTATAGGTATTTAAAGCTTTGAACACATTCTACTTTGTAATATTACGAAAAGAAAATATTAGAAGTTTGTTCTGTATGAAGTATTTTCTTTCTGGGGTTCTGACACTATTAAGATTGGTTAGTTAATTAGAGTTTTAACAACCCCTTTCACCAGCAAGCCTATATGAGACTTGGACCTATACCTTACGTGGAATCAGAATCACATAAGTACCCACCGGAAAACGAAACCTGGTATCCCGGGCAAAACATGCATAAAAGACACGAGAGAACTCGTTGCTAGTGCTTCACTTTTTTTTTTTTTACATTGTGCAGTATTTATAAAGTGTGTTGCTAAAAAAAAATACTTTTTAAATAAGGATCGAATTTTAACTAGATCTCCATTTTCTTGATCTAATGTTCATTACATCTTCATATTTTGTAGATCAACATTAATCAGAAAATGAAATTATTATAGTTTTTATGCTTGCGTGTCGATGACGCTGTTTTCAAAATATATACGGCTATATATTGCATATTATTCTAAAACGTTTTGTGGTTGTTATTTTTATGAGTTTTTACTAGGTGGTGGTAATATATAAAGGCTAGTATAGTGATTATTGGTTGCATATTATTTGAAATACCTAGTATTGTCAAAAATACTGTAACAAAGTAATCAATAAACGAGTACAATGTGGTGAGAGTGTTGTAACATCTGAATACAGGGTCATACAGTATTACATTGGGAACAGGAAATATCAACTATTATTCAAACTGACCACCTTTTGCATCTTTGTGGCCACACATCAACTGCATTAAGAACTATTTCTAAAAAGAAATGCTCTCCTGCTTGGATGAGAGAGCTCTTCTAACTGGCAATTTTGTTTTACTGTTTCTTGCAATCCATCTCCTGCAGTGCAACTCACAATTGGTAGTCAAGAAAATTGAGGGTTCGACTAGCAGAAGTCCAAACAGATGTCGATATGAAGTCTGGGACATTGAATATATCGCCTACAAATAAACAATGAACTACGAAGTTGTGTTGAGTGATTTCTTGCCACAAAAGTGAGTTTGCAAGAAATATAATATGACATGGTATTCAATTTCGAAAGCAATAATTTTGTAAAAAAAATAAATAGCGACAAATTTTAACTATTTGTAACATTTAAATAAATATTACATTAGAACATAACCATTAACAATTATGGTCGTTGTAGGGGTAGTTGGGGTAAGTGGGGACATATTTTGCAACATTCAACTTTCGACTACTGTACCAGTAATGGTTTTCGAATTATCAAAGTGAAAGTATGGCCATATTAACTTTGATTTGTACACTTGATAAGTATAGAGTCCAATTTGAAGCAATGCGAATAGTCGTTCCGCAATAAGATTTTTATTGAAAACCAAATACTGTCCCCACTTACCCCAAAAAGTGGAGAAAAAGCTCCTAATGAGGTACGTCTCTGGACTATAACAACCAAATACTGAATATTAACAAATTTACTGGTGTCTAACAGTTCTAAAAATGGACAAATAAGAATAAATGTAGGTTATGCCTTGAAGCCTATATAGATTTTTAGGTTGTTGCCTTAAAAAGTGATTACCATAACTGAGCATTGTAAGGCATCTAATACAAATCTACTTATAATTTATACGATACGAATAGGTTCTACACAAAATATTGACTTAATGAATTAGATTTGTAGTCTACAGTTTTCCCCTAAAGAAACCATAATGTTTATAAATATCAGCTACAATAGAAGGCTTAATTATGAAAGGCATCACACTGTCAAACTTAACAGCATCATAGAAAACAGCCCTTTTGTATACAATATCTACATCTTCTCGAAGTGGAAAACGAAACTGCGTGCTAATTCGTTCAAGGAACTTCATTTCACACACATTTTTGCTAACTGACTTTATAACTGTATCAATATGCTAATTTTTCACTTAATAAACTGCATAATACTCATTTTGTTCCACGTGCTCTAAGTCAGGCATCGCACTGTCATCATCATTTTCAGATGTAATATCTGAAATACCTGCATCTATCCCTATCCCCACTTACCCTGCAGGTATAAAATTTGTGTCCCCACTTACCCCACTGTACAAAAATGTGGGGTAAGTGGGGACACCTCAACTGTGCATATACGGACAAACATAACACAGTACATTCAATTTTTCTGGGCACCTTATCATCTCTTCTTAACCGTAAAATATTTCCCCCAGTTATCTCAGGATAGCCAAACGCTGAAAGATCTTCGAAAGTTGATCGTACACTAACATATGGACTCACTTTTGGAACAGGGGTTTTTTTTATACTCTTTGCATTAGTTAAAACCACTCTACCAGACCAATGACACTATATCTACATCCTTCAAATTTGGAGAAACTGTTTTCATATTTTTTTTAAACCAGATTTTACAAAACGTGCCTGTCCCCACTTACCCCAACTACCTCTATGTTTTTTTAATCTTACATTGTTTCTTGCTAAAATCTAACTTTATTCATATATATATATATATATATATATATATATATATATATATATATATATATATATATATATATATATATATATATATATTCATATATATATACATATATATATATATATATATATAGATAGATAGATAGATGGATAGATAGATAGATAGATAGATATCTTGTATATACATTCTAAGATATATATTATAAATAGTCGTACTTTTGTTTCTATATAAAGATGAGTGGAATGCATTTAGACAAATATGAAAAAAGGAAATTCCTAGGTTTCGTGATTATATATTTTGGGCATGGAAAAAGTGTGGTTAATGAACGTGGTATATTAAAGAGATATTACGACCTAAAAGTATTGGAGGAATTGGAGGTACATAAGGAAACCCAAGGAAACCCACGGACAAGATGTCTAGCAATTACTCACCTTGCGAGGAATCAATCTAAAACACTCTTCACACCACAGGAAAAACATTGTATTACAAGCAACCGCATTCTCTTATAAATATATTTAGAACATAAATATAAAATGTCATTTTAGTCATATTTTTTTTTTCAATCTCGTTACAGGTGAGTAGTGAAATAGCTGATTATTCCTGAATTAATCTGCACTTAGTAACATATCAACCATGGTCGTTAATACATAACACATGTGTTTTAGAAGAAGTTGGAACATCGTCTTACTCATATGTAAGTAAAACTATTTTCATACTTTCTGTTGCCACATCTTATTTTTCTTACATTTAATATTAATTTCTGCAATTTCAAAGTGTACTATAGAAATTGACTAAATCTAATTGTCATTACGTTTATATTTGAGATTACTCATTATTGAGTTATGTCTCACTTATCATACAATGCACTGTCATCTTTCCAGTGTCATAATGAAGAAGTTGATGATGGATGATGGTATACTTCAGTATACTTCAGTATCACTTTGACCTTAGTACGTAGTGTTTTTTCTTCTACAGTTTTAATCTTTAGGTTTATTGTCGATTTTCCCGAAAATTACGAATTCGTTTATACTGTCATATATCACATAATTTTGTATAGCTCCTTGATATGTATCGATTGGTGTATATATATATATATATATATACCAATCGATACATATCAAGGAGGTATATATATATATATATATATATATATATATATATATATATATATATATATATATATCTGGCCTTTGGAGATTTTTTTTTTTTTTTTGAATAAAGGTTAATAACATCACATAATTTATTTCCCTTTATACTGTGTTACTTCTGAGCTGGCAACTCCTGTCGCTAGTGGTTGTAGGGAACTCCAGATAATTAAGAAAGAAAACAAGAGAAGAAGCCGCAACATTTAATCCTCTCCTGTTTCCTTAACTGCCAACGTTAAACTTTTATCGTTATAAGAAAAGTTAACTTGATTGTAGTTACGGTGCTTGTTGTACACAATCAACATGAAATCTTTAGGGGTGTAATTAAATAATGTAATGATACGCTGTGAGAGGGAGTGATTTGGAATTAAAGACTAACAGTAAACAAAGAGGGATTAGAGGAATACATATGTATAAAAACAACCACACGCAAACACATAGTTTATGTTCCCTAAGGGGTTAGAAATTTCTTTTAAATGCTTCTGGTAACTCGAGTTATCTACGTTAGGACTTCTTTCCAAGACCTTTATATAAGCCCATTGCTATCTCATACTCAGGAATAAATTCAGGAGCAAGATGCGCATCAAATTTGTTTTAGTGCCTTACACCGAAAAATATTAATCCTCTCTGAAGTAGGAACTTTAGGTCACGTGTTTACGTGTTCCGATGTTACTGGCTATTTAAGAAACACGATGAGAATGTAATAGTGCAAACAACTTCGTAACTTTGAGAGTAATTTAGTTTCCAAGAATGGAGTAGATCCTGTAAATGTATACAGGCCTACAATGCAACCTATATATCAATCAACTCGTCTTGACAAATGAAAGCGATCCGTACCGAAATTGAACATTTACAGTCACTTATTTCCTGCACAGGGTGATCTGACTTATTTATGCGAGGATGGAGTATATCCGACGATTGCACACCTGTAACCAGGGCCGGATTTAGGGGGGGTGCAAAGGTGCACGTGCAACCCCTTCGTTATAAATATACACTATCTAAAATGAGAAACTAGCAGTGAAAATAGCAACATATTCTGACAATTTCTGACATCATGTTTCCGTTTGAAGCTTAAAAGAAAGCAGAGCTTTGCAAAGGCAATAGTTTAAGTAGATTTTCTGAAGGTTGAAGGAAAAAGATTCACCAAACGAAACAATATAACATTTGTCAAATAGGGAAGAAAACAGAATCCAGGAGGAGAGAAGAACATTTTTTTCTTGCATATCACTTACTCCACCCCCCGCTTTACGTTTCAGTGTTGTCAGGGATAATGAATATTGTCACATGTCACTTTGGAGAGTTTCAGTATGATTGGCTATTTTGGTAGTTATTTGTGCATCCCCCTCAGACAATCCTGGATCCTGCCCTGCCTGTAACATATAATTCAATCAACTTGCCTTGATTAAAAATTGTCCATACCAAAATTGGACACTTCGGTACAAGGTGAGTTGATTGAAATACCTCCCCTCCACGGATAGTAAATTAATTAGAGCGGAATTTCGGTACATGATAACTAATATATATTTTGTAGGAGGATATATTAACTGATTATATACTATAACACGTACATAAAAAAAACTCCCCTTGTACTAGAAGTGTCCAATCGTAGTACTGATTGCTTTCTTTACTATATAGTGCGTGTGTGTGATCGCCGGAAATATCCCACTGCTGGAAAGTAATTAGCAATCTTGTATCGAAAGTGTCGAGTTTTGGTCGAATTCAATCACTTCCTCAAGTTAATGCGAGTATAGTGATATATATATGTTGTATGCAAATTGCTCTCCTGAGATTTCTTTCAAGATAATATTCATATAATTAGGTAATTTCCTTTTAATGCAGTTTATGCATGTCTAGGGGAAAAGCATATGGATAAAATAAAAGCTTGGATAAAATTAATTGAATTCTAAGTATTGTTTCAGACTTCAAACGCCATTTCCGAGAAACTCTCTCTCTTCAATATGATATAGGAATCATTCCTTTTCCCCTGTTTCAACTATTATCGGAATAAAGTTGAAGAGCTACTCTATAACTGGAATTTGCAGAGTACTTATTCAATAGAGAACCAAGCTGTCAATTAATTTATCATTGAAACTGAATTAAGATCAGAGGATACACGCAGAGACACACATACACAAAGTGGTGGTTTCCCTCTATTGCATTGTTCTTTCACATGTGTTGGTTTTCCCAGGGATTTTCTTTCTTCCTTTCTTTCCCCCTTTGCTGTTCGCCCAAATGGCGCCAACAATGTTAGAAATTATTAACTTGCGTAGATCCTTTGCAAGACTTAATAACAGGAAGTATTGAAGAGGTGACAGATGGAATATTCCCTCCCTTCTTTTGTCTTACAGTGTGATGGAGTCATTTGCATATCGAGAGGGAGAGAGTAAGCAATCAATTACCAGCAGCTTGTTTGTAATAGTATCCTTTTCAAACACAATCCTGTATAAGAGAAGCATCGAAAACTGTATTATTTGCTTTTTAGAAATCCTCATATCAGATATTTCGTCATAGAAGTGAAATTGATCGTTGTGCAATACATTTCTGTGAAGTCCTAGCTACGTTATTAGATACACTCTTTACGTGTTGTCTCTGTTAAATTAAATGGAATGAATACTCAATAAGGTTATTAGCTCTCTCGACGAATGAATAGAATAACATATGATCATTGAATGACCTTGAGAGAAAGTATCAAAATGAAAATTGAAGAAAGAAATACAGGGTGTGATTGAAAAGTACCGAAACTTTTTTTAGAACAACAGGTTTATTGAACTTATTTGCAAAAACTGTTAAAATTCTTCAAAATACATTCCTTTTGCGTTAATACAACGCCGGTAGCGGTCTTTCCAGTGTTCAAAACAATTTTTGTAGTCGTTTTCCGGAATGGCTGTAAGCTCCGCGGTTACACTCTTTTGTATCGCATCAACCGACGCGAAACGCTTTCCCTTCATCTTCCCTTTGATGCGAGGGAACAAAAAAAAAGTCTGGGGGAGGCAAGTCTGGACTATAGGGGGTGGGGAAGCACTGGATGCCATGCTTGGCCAGATAGGACGTGCAGATGAAAGCGGTGTGTGCCTCCTCGGTCAACACCTTGGGGACCAGTTTGGCGCGCACCTTCCGCATGTTCAATTCTTCAGTCACAAGTTTTTGCACTGCATAGTATGTCAAATTAAGTTCTTCGCTGATCTCCCGGAGGGTTGTCCGACGGTCCAGGTTAAGGTATTCGCGAACTTGGTCGACGTTTTCATCGGTTTTCGACGTCGACGGCCTCCCAGAGCGTGGTTCGTCATCGGCGTCCTCCCGGCCTTCCCTGAAGGCCTTGTGACACTCAAAGATCCGAGTACGGGACATCACATCTTCCCCAAAGGCTTCCTTGAGCAGGTCCTGGGTCTCGGTGAACGTCTTTTTTAGTTTGACACAAAACTTGATGGCGTAGCGTTGGTCAATCTTTGACTCCATTTTCGGCGCTCTAAAAACGTGACCGACGACCAAAACGACGTTTGCGCGGACAGCAATGCTTTCTCAACCGCTGTTCGCAGCGCACTGGGCCAAGTTCCGCTTGAAAGAGGAAGGTCCCGCGCACATTTTCCCCCACCCTTCACATTTTTCGAACGCCAGGGAGCCACGCGGCGGGAAAAGTTCCGGTAGTTTTCAATCACATCATGTAGGACAACAATAAGATACTTTGTGGTTCGTGGATTTTCTCTTGGTTCTCGCGTTTTATTGCACGTTTCCATTCCATCAATTCTGTCTTAATAATTTTCTTTATTAGTCACCCGTTTTCTGTAGCTTACAGCGAACATTCGTCGAGCGCAATACTGCGACGTTAGTGATACCTAATCCAGTTTTCAATATATGCACCATCCTTTTAGAAGCATTTGTCGTAACGCGGCACGAGGTTTTGTGCATTTGTGTCAAAGAATTCTGCCACGAAGGTCTTGACCCAGAACGTAATAATCGTGTGTAAGTAACTCAGCTGCTCTATCGTACTGTTGTCCTGTCAAAAATCGCATCAGGTATATAAACATCGAAAGGCGTTTTCCATGAGAACGAGGCTGCAGAAAAAAAAATGGTCAAAAATATCTTACTACGGCGTTCATCTGTACAATGGTGCTGTCTGCTGTGAATTGTCTGCGTAATCTTCTGACTGTACTTCCGCTCATGCCATCTGGTTCACATTTTACTCAACTGTAATTGGATCTACTGACAGCTTCTTAACGTTGAGAAATCCGATTGTCGCGCGTACCTCGTATTCGGCGGGAAATTGTATTACCGTACCACAGTTCTCTTACTACTTACTCCACACAACTGCGCTCGGCTAGATATGGCTATACGTTCCTTCATATCTGCGCATGCGCGTCCCGCTCCCAGCATCTTGGGTTACTTTCAAGGATGTGCCGTACTTACCTCGTAGCACAATATTAGAAAGTCATATCCTAAGCCGGAAATGTAATCGAAACAAGTCGTAAACAAATTAACTACCTTTTCAAATTTATTGTGGAAAGCCGTGTATTGCTGGAATCCTGGCTAGTGTTCCTTACAAATATACTTGAGAGAGTCCTTGTCCTCCCAGAGGTGCCAAGAATAATGTACCATGACGCGCAGAGCATCATGGATAATGTGGGTGTAAAGCAGAAATATTTAACTAATTTGGTTTTCCGTCTAAAATTATTTTAGAATTTCATCTGAAGCTATGTAAGATTAATACTACATTAAAACTACCTTGCAGCTTCTCTAATGGACGTCCTTCACGGTAGATAGTGCTTCATTTGGGGTTATAAATTCACCACTTCAAACATTTTCTCTAATATTGGGTCCCTAAGTACTACCAAATCTTGAGAAACTTTATAAAATGTAATAAATCGTTTACTGTGAAACTTCTTTAATTCAGATGGGGAAAAGTCTGCATGGGATTATAGAAATATTCACTGAAAATTTAATAAAAATGATATAATTAATGATTATTCAAGGAGGGAAGCATGTGGAATATTTCATATTATTCTGTGAATTACCCAAAATATTCATATGTTGTATACAAATTACCGAGAATTACGGAGAACCGCTGTGATACTGAATATCCCTTGTTAATTTTATCTTTATCATGTTTAGAGCCATGTGGAATTTGGGAAGATAAGACGAAAGTTTTCTTCTAACTTACTTTTTCATCTCAAACTGACGTATTTTTCCATTTAATACTAAATCATCAAAAATAGTCCATACTTTCTCCTACTGGAAATAATTGAAGTATATATCCCGAGGGAAGTAGTCATTGGTTTCTGGGGGGCATGGTTGGTAATTTTCAAATCTTATTTTTTTCAGTTTTCTTTTCCGAAGTACCACAAAAATCTGGTGAATTCTGCTAAAAGTTTCAAATCATCCCCCGGTACTTCATTCGCGGCAGCGGAAGGAGGGCAGGACAGATATATTTATGGGTATTTATCTAAATATAGGAATGATTTTCATTTCTGTAGGTTGCGGGGAAAGGAAACTACATTAAAGATGAGGAATTAGTAACGCTAAAGATAAAAACATTGATTAAACTAAGATGTTCCATAACTTGGTTTTGAGGAAGTTATAAAAGAAAAACTGGAGCTTGTCATGGGCTTTGCGGATGGGTAATCGTACCCACCACCCAGAACTTTCCAATTGTTTCCAACCCTCTACACAAGCTAAGATAAACTAATTGCGATTAGGTGCTACTCGTAAAGAAACCACGCCCTTTAGAAAACAATGTTCCAGTTCAATCCCTCACAATTTGATTTAATCCTCCCAGACAAAATATTCCGAAAAGAAATACAATATGACTTACTATGCAACCGTAGTTCGTAAGAAAGAATAACGTAAGATACACAGTGTGGTATGTAAATGTGAGTAACCACAATATTTTCCTTCCAAGAGGGCTCGATAACAAGGTTGCACCACCGGTTTCCACTCTAGGCACAATTTAACAGCATAGGAAACTTTTTTCTAGCTAGATATTGGAAATAATGAATGCAGAATTAGCCAAAATTGCAGCTAATAGATAACATTTTCCTGATTAATCATCACGTGGAAATGGGCATAAAATTACTAAATTAGTAACATTGTTTAGGCCATCATTATTCTGGGTTTAAGAAAGCAAAGTTTTGCCCATTGATGGAGTTATGGAAGACAATTGGGAGGCACGTGAATTAAGAAGTAGGAAACTGCAGAGTAGAGATAGTTATAAGTTATGTCACTGGAAGACAAAGTGCTGATCATACAATCAGTATTGAAAGTAAGCTACTAGTACAGTCAATTTAGCCCTGAAAAGCAGTGATGAGAGACAAAATTGCAACAGAATCATTATCAACGATTATTAATCAATTCAATTGTGCTGAAAACGAATACATAAAGTCTACCATTGAATTCCATCTAATAAGGTCTGAAATTCATCATTTAACATGATACCTAACAAAATACTATATACGGTGTATTAAATGATGAAAAAATAGAATTTCGGGACTCTGGCAACCCTTGTACTCACCATACGCTGACAAAATTATGCTAATGTGTAGCAAACACATTTATGACAATATTATATAAAAAGCAACCATTGCTGCAATACAAAGCGAGACAAAAATTTATAACGAAATTGTTATAAAAAGGCCCTATATATAGTGCTTTCAACGGATCGGGTCGGGTCGGGTCGGGTTGAAGACCGACCCGACCCGTCACCCAAATTGACTGACCCGACCCGATGACCCGACACGACTGACCCGAACCGTGATCCGACCTCATTGACCTGACCCGACAACCCGACCCGAGCTGACCCGATTGACCCGACCCGAATAACCCGACCCGAGCTGACCCGACTGACCCGACCCGACAACCCGACCCGAGTTGCCTGACCCGACCCGACCCGTAACCCGATCCGACTCGGGTCGGGTCAACCCTATCCGTTTGAGAGCACTATGGTCACGACACTGGGTGAACGCCAAAATGCACTCCCATTGGGAATTAAACCCGGACCACGTGTACCGAAGTCTTACACGTTAACTACTAGCTAGATCGAGCGGGGGATTTGTATATGCATTTTAATGAATATTTCGCACTTTTGAGGTTTGGTTACTTTTTTTTATAACTGATACCAATGTCCGACGTGGGAATTTTTTTTCTTGCTTTAGTTCTATGTGACGAAATTTTTATTCAAGGTCAGTATTCTCACCTGCTTGGACGGCAGGGGGTTTTCTCGGAAGGCAATAGCAAGAGTCTCTTGGCGGAGACAAAAGGAAATCGTTTAACTACAATGATAAGGGTTGAGGAAACAGGAGAACACCTGTGATTTTTTCCAAGCCTTCAACTTTCATTCGAAAATAGGTTCTTATGATTCCGGGATCCGTGCCACTTTGATTTTTCTTTCTTGGTAATTAAAACGTATTTTATAGTATATATAGTTGCACATAAGAAGATACATAATATGAATTTTGTAATTTAAAATTTAAAAATACAGTATGATAATTAATTATAAAGTACTAATTTTATTTCATTACTTTCAGCCCAACAAATGAAATTCAAACAATTCATTCCCTGGGTCTTGGTCATCAATACTGCGTCTTATTCTTTGTCTTGCAGTCAAGTCTTGGTCCTGCATTTCGTAGTTTTGGTGGTCTTTCATGCTATACAAGAGCCAAGAATGCTCGCCTCATCGGTACAAATAAAGGCCAAGTGTGATTTTGATTATGGTCATCGGCGCAAATCTATCAAACATTGGGGGGACTGGTAAGACCGTTCCCATATTATATATGTATGTATAAATATGTATGTATAAGCGATGTTCAAAATATTTATGAAGTTGAAAAACAATGCTGTGAAGGATCAGAGGAGCAGAATTGTCTTCAGTGACATATTTAGGGGGCAATCGGACTCAAGCTCCCCCCGAAATAAATTTGTTAGATTTTCGCATTTCACGTACAACAATGATCCTTCTTACCATTTCTAAGAATTTCATTGACTTTCCATTTTCTTATGGTCTTTTTTTCAGAAATAATACTGTATTTGTCAAATTTCATTCAATGTAAGAACTGCATCCTTTTGTTCTTTCTTTCGTCCTTTCTACTTTTTCTGTTTCTTTTTCTTGATGTTGTTTTCTTTCATTTCGCCTATCATACTTTATCGACCGTTGTCAGTTGTGATTCAAGTTGGCCGTCATCAGTAACACCAAAACTAAGAGGAGATAATAAGCGAAACTGGTGTTCCACACCAACTTGAGCGGATATCAACATGAAAGGACTTTAGTTATTATAACAAAAGAAAAATTATATCGTTTGGTTATTTTGAAAAGAAAGAAATGTTTGAATGAAAGAAAATCGAAACGGGGGAATAATTAACTCGGGAAATTAGGCCAAGAGGATGCTTCCTTTTTCTTGTATGAATATAATAAAGGGTTAGATTCACTCCTAAATTTTTGTCGGTCTGCAATTCTTGCCATTATAACTTCAATTTATGCATAAAACACCGTGTGCGTGGGTTTTCTCGGGGTTCTCCCGTTTCCTTACACTTTCTTCATTCCACCATTTCATTCATTACTCATCATCACCGTCTCCTTTAGCCTAACCGGCATAACCGTGGGACGTAAGACACAAAGATTTCAATTTATGCATAAACTAAAATATATTTAATTCTCAAACTCAGGTGGGCAATTGCCCACTTCCTTCTTTGTGTTGGGCATAGCTCCTCGAAACAAAATCCTAAATACGCCATTGGTTTGTCTTCAACATTGGGAGGTGGGCAGATTTGAGGCTTATTCTAGAGAAGGGAGAAGAAACTCTTATTACGGTAGATGAATCTGATTTCTGAGGTGAACCTGTTGTAGAGTATATTATATATTAGGCGATGTAGAGTATAGCATAGCTCACAAATCTCTGCCGCGGTTGACGGCAGAAAAGAATTAGAATCGCGGCAGAGATTCGTGAGCTAAGCTCTACATATCAGTATTACAAATCACTGCCGTGAACACATTCTGCAATCTGAATACATGCATATTTATAATTGGTATGTTTCTAATTAGGCATCCACAAAGATCAACGTTAAAATTGTTTTATAATAATATAATAATATAAATAATGACTTCCCCAAAACTATGAAGAAGGAATATCAATTATGTACGACGCAACAACACTCTTATTTGAGCAAAATCATGATCATCTCAATAGTATTACAGGAATCGTTACAGAAATCTGACGCATGTCATATACTCTTTAGTTAACATATGTAACCTTAAGATTATGGAGAAAAATATTGCAGCAATGAATTATTTTCTTTGCTTACGAAGCATCCTCCCTCAAAAGAAAAATTGGGACACGCGGAAAGTACGTAGGAACAAACCATGGTTCGAAATAGCAGAGAAGAGAAAACAGGCAAAATTACGTTGGCTACAAAATCCGAATGAAATAACTACACAAAATTTCGTTGATATCAGGCGGGAAACTTCCAAAACTTTTAGAACAAAAAAACGCGATTTTTTGAAAGCTAAACTTAAGGAACTTGAAGATAACAGTAAAAATAAAAACATTCGGGACATGTATAAAAGGATCAATAAATTTGAGAAAGGCTATCAACCTCGTGCTTATATTAACAAAAGCTCATGGAACAGTTCTCACTGATACAGACAGCATTTTAAATAGATGGAAAGATTTCTTTGACGATTTGCTTAACACGCAACCAAAAACTAATGTGAGTGGAGAAAGGGAGATACATACCGTAGAACCGTATATTCCAGAACCCAACCGAATAGAAGTAGAAATCCCTATAAAGAAATTAAAGAAACACAAATCTCTGGGTGTAAACGAAATTCCGGTTGAGCTAATTTTAGCTGGAGCGAAACATTGTGGAATAAGATACACAAACTCATCCTTTTTATCTACAACAAGGAAGAATTGCCACAAGAGTGGAAAGAATCAATCATTGTTCCAATCCACAAGAAAGGCGACAAAATTGACTAATAATTATCGAGGCATTTCTCTTCTGTCAACATCCTATAAAATCCTTTCAAACATTCTACTGTATTAGCAAGATTGACCCCATACGCAGATGAAATTATTGGAGATTATCAGTGCGGATTTAGACGAAATCGATCAACTATCGACCAAATATTTACCATTCGCCAAATACTCGAAAAGAAGTGGGAATACAGTAGCTCGATACATAAATTATTTATTGATTTTAGGAAGGCTTACGACTCGGTTAGGAGAGAAACATTGTACAACGTTCTTACAGATTTTGAAATACAGAAAAAGCTAATTAGATTAATTAATGCATGTTTAAATTAATCCCAAAATAAAGTCCGGGTAGGAAAATTTTTGGCCAGGAGGTTTCACGTACAGAATGGCCTGAAACAAGAAGATGAGTTGTCGCCATTATTATTCAACTTTGTCCTGGAATACGCTATAAGGAAAATCAAAGATAGCAAACAGGGGCTAGATTTGAACGGTTTTCAACAGTTCACGCTTACGCTGCGTACGCGAACGTTATGCGTACGCTGATTATGTAAATTTAATAGGAGATGATAGGAGAACAATAGAAAGAAATGCAGAGGTCTTATTAAACGCTTGCAGGGACATGGGTTTAGAAGTAAATGCAGAGAAAACTAAATACATGGAAATGCGTCGAGACCGTAATACGGCAAGTTATGAATGCGTTAAAATATTAAATAATACTTTTGATAAAGTGGATACTTTCAAGTATCTAGGATCAATATTAACAAAGGAAAATCTTATTCACGAAGAAATTAAATGTCGACTAAAAACAGGGAATTCGTGTTATTATTCAGTTCAGTTCTTATTGTCGCGAATTCTGTCGAGGAATTTGAAGCTTAAAATATATAAAACGATAATAATTCCTGTTGTTCTGTATGGTTTCGAAACAAGGTCGCTTACTCTCAGGGACGAACATAGATTGAAAGTATTTGAGAACAAGATCCTGAGACGAATATTCGAACCCAAGAGGAACAGGAATGGGGAATGTCGGAAACTTCATAACGAGGAACTACATAAATTTTACGGCTTACCAAATATTGTTAGGGTCATCAAGTCTAGGAGGCTTAGGTGGGCAGGACATATGGCCAGGATGAAAGAAAGTATTAACGCTTTCAAAGTGATAGCCGTAAGACCAATCGGAAAACGAACATTAGGAAGACCTAGGTGCAAATGGGAAAACAATATTGAGGTGGATCTCGCAAAAATAGGAATACAAAGTAGAAACTGGATCTAGTTGGCTAAGGATAAAAGTCAGTGGAGAGCTTTTATGAATGAGGCATTGAATCTCCGGGTTCCATAGGCTATAAGTTGCTTACGAAGCATGAGTAGATGCCTAGGCTGATAGATACTACAAATAGATGAAATGCGCATTTACTGAAAAGATGAGTTCTACTGACATTGGATAGTCTATATACTTCTCGTGTGCTAGGGCCTAGGTGAGAGGAGGAGATAAGATTTCACAACCAGCTTATTGTCACGCACATTCGCACGCCTTCATTTTCATTAAAAATGGAAAAGCCAAGAGAAACCAATTTCATATCACTTTCCTTTGTGACAGTCGAACACAAATCATCACACTTATTTGCAAAAAGCACTTTTCAAATTGGATTATTGGGAGAGCCTCCAGTTCCAATGTTGGGGGGACATGTCTCCCCATTTCCCCGGAATTTGTGCCCTTACCTACAGCTGAAATAAATTTCCAGCATGAGGAGAGGGGCATATCCTCCTCTGGCCTTTATCGCAAATTGTGCCCAAGTAGCGGAAGTGGAATTAATACATATTGATGAGACTACTAAATGCACTAGAGCTCGAAGTACAGGTTGAAGTACTATAGAATAAGACTCTTATTTAAAAAATGGAAAAGCCAGGAGAAATCAATTTCATCTTACATTCCTTTATGACCGTCGGACACAAATCATCACACTTATCCCAAAAAGCACTTTTCACGTCAGATTATTGGGGGAACAGTCCCCCCCCCAGGTTCAAGATTGGGGGGACATGTCCCCCTCGTCCCAACGAGATTTGCGCCAGTGATTATGGTCTTTCATACTATACGGAAAGCAAGAAAATATGCTCATCGCTACTTGGTGATCACCAAAACAAGGCCAAGAGCAAGATTACTATACAATTCGTCTTGCATATCCGATCTTTATCTTGTTCTTGTATCTATGTCCTTGGGCTTGGTGAAATCAGTTTAAGGTCCCTCGATTCTGCACCGAGGCTAAGGGATACGGTGACCATGAGAAATTAATGAAATGGTGGAATGAAGAAAGTGGGAGGAAACAGAACCCCGAGAAAACCCACTACACGGCGTTTCTCCACCACAAAGCCTACTTAGCACAAGCTGGGATCGAATTATGGACAGCATGCACCAGAGATGAATTCTCTACCACTGAGCCACCGCAGCCCTGCTTAAGCTTGGTCGTCCATATCCAATCTTTCTTTTAGCCTTGCTTAAACAACTTCTAGTTTTGTTCTAAATCCAGACTCCATATTGGCGTAGATATTAATATTACAGTCGATTGGTAAAATCAATCTTCCACATTTACAAATTAAAGTACACACAAGTACAAAAATAAGCATTTACCATAAAAACACTAGCTGAAAGTGTTCAAAATAGATTTATGGCTTATATAAAATCAATTGAAAATTGCTATTTTTAATGAGGCAGCTAGTGAAAAACAGCAGCTTTCGACTCCAGCCGAGTTTAAGCTCAACCTAAACTCAGTTAACCAAAGTGAGCTGACCCGACTGACCCGACCCGATAACCCGACCCGAGCTGACCCGATTGACCCGACCTGACAACACGACCCGAGCTGACCCGATTGACCCGACCCGAATAACCCGACCCGAGTAGCCTGACCCGATAACCCGACCCAAGCTGACCCGACTGACCCGACCCGAGTTGACCTGACCCGACCCGTTTGAGAGAACTACCTGTATATCATTTTCGAAGGGTGTGGCAGACCTTCGTGTTGGTGGCCCTGGTGACCCTCCTAATTATCACAGTATCATGATTAATACATCGTTGGAAAGCTTATGGAACACAGATTACACGGAGATAATATTTTTGCAATTCCCGCTGTATTTGTAGAAGAAGAAGAAGAGGAAATCTTCCTGAAAATAAATTTAATTTGCGTAAAAAACTGAGTCTAAAACAATTGGCCGATTTTGCCTTCCCGTCCTCCCACATATAGGCTAAGCAACAAGTACACATACAGGGTGTTACCATGTAGTGGACTACTTCATTGCTTCACATACCAATGTTTATGAGTGTATCCCCAACGGGGGAATAGCCCCCTAAAAAACCTGATACAAAAAACAAAACAAACTTTACCCTTTCCCTTGATTGATACCAAAGTTAGCTTAAGTAGGGGCTGAGCTATTGAGGCTTAAATCATAAAAGCAGCAGTTGCGTCAATGGACGTTTAAATGTTAGCCACTGCTGCAATTGATGGTAGACACGCAGACTGTGATACGATCAAGCATCTTCAGTGCGCGGCAGTACTTCAGGTTTCACGTGGAAAGTATTTGTGGCCACTTTTCTGGTGAATATCCGCAAAAGAAGTTGCTGCAATATTTCAACTGGCTGTCCACCATATAACAGATCTACTACAGCTTTATGTCTCCCTTCGCAGCCGCCTGCGCTTTGACTATTGATGCTTTAATGCATGGTTTCAAAACTCTTCTCATTTACCTAATAATTTAAAGGCTTCTGGTTTTCCTATTGTTTATAGTCTTGATGTCGTGTCACATTCCAGAACTGCGTAGAAAAATAATATGTTGTCGCAAACAGTATCACGTAAGCCTTTTGTAAGTTTTAATATCATATATTAATACATCTTTCGTATTCTTCTTTGGTTCAGAGCATAGGTTCAAATTGTGAGGAATGTCTGGTATATAAGGAATAAGTAAGACAAGAAAATCTGTGTCGTCATCAACAACTGCTGTGTCTTTTTGAGCAGCATTGAGCGCCTCACGAATAATCTGCAAATCGGTATTACTGTTTCATAAACAACAGAAGCCCCAGTAAGAAGCGACCTAGAAGTGTAACAAACTGGCTTGACTTTGTATTGGAATCAAAAGTAACCACTGGAAACACTGATTGTGTTTGAATCTGACGATAATGGTGGGCTCGGACTTTTGTAGAATTCTCTTTATTGTATCCATCAAACACTGCAGTTGTATTGCCATATCGTCGCTTCACATATGAGACGTACGAAATATATATTTCTTCAAAAAGTTTCATTATAATTTCATGGAATTCGATATATTAGACTTCCACAGTCAATTACATACTGAACATTTCCACTTGGTATTTGACTATGTATATTTATTTGTTGTAAATTATGTATACACTTATGTAAGGACTGTTACAGCAAGAATTGTATTGGATTTTCTTCATCAATGTCTGTACGACTCATATTATGACATTCTTATAATATTACTGCTGCTGTTTTTCGGAAAGTCAAAATATTTTATTTTTTACCGATACTACATATCATGATGGGTGAGAAAAGAACACTTTTAGATATTATTAGGAAGAGGAAGAGAAACTGGTTGGGACATTGCCCAAGAAGAGATTGTATCATGAGGGACGTCCTAGAGGGTATGGTGGTGGGAAAGAGAAGGAGGGGGCGAAGGATACTACAATTAAAGGATGATATAAAAACAGAAAGATCATACGTGAAGACGAAGAGGTTAGCGGAGGACTGTGGAGCATGGAAGCTTCTTAGCTGCTGCAAGTGACCTGCCAATAAAGGCAGAATACGTATGATGATGATGATGATGATGATGACATATCATGAGATCATTACCAAAATGTTCAAGTAGCTACTGTTGCATGTTTTTGGTGCTGTATGAGTAACCCTGGCAAGTGGTAAGTGCTCTTCCATTTTCTTGATCAAGTTTACTCCTGTTAACTGCTCCTCATCGGTTTCTTTTAGGTATTTGGCAGTGACAGTGAATGCATCAAGCCGAAATTTGTCTTCAGAAGGCCCGCATTTGTTAGTGGCCTCTTCTTGAAATTATGCAGGAGTTCCTTTTCCATGGGGCAAGTTATGTTTACGATTTGCTTCTATTGAGGTTCACAGTACCAGTTTCAAATAAAACACAGCAAAGCTCCGCAACTTCAAATACCATCATTGTGAAAGCAAAAGAAATTTTTTCTTACATAATGCTAGCCTGCAGGCTAGCTATCCTGTAGAGGGCGACACTCTCTTTAAGGGAAGGGTTGCATAGGAACTATAGGGATGTGGAATTACGGGCGTTGGGATATGAGACTTTCTTTATTAAACAATTATTTCAGATGTCAGGTCATTATGGTCTTTGCGGCCCTAATCATCAGTGAGGCAGAGGATACACAAGACATATAGGAGAACACATAGCATACATACGTTGTGTATTACAGAACAATTTGATTAATAGTATTGTATTTATATTGATGATTATGAGGGATGGAATGAGTGCAGATGACGCCACAACACGTAGGGAATGTTAGCGGAACAAATGCGGGTTATCTTCTGCCTAGGGGCGACGCTAGGCCAATGAAGACGAGGGAGGCTCTGTTAGATACACAGGGTGATCACTGTGCTTGATGCGATGGAAAAATATGCGGAAGATGGACATGCAATCGATGATCCTGCAATAGTTCTAGGTCGGGATGGTTTGGCAGCAAGGTATAACAGTACAATGTAAACAGCAAATTTAGAGGGAGATGGTAATATCGAGGGCGAGCAGATGAAATGGCAAGGTAGTGCATAGTGGCTAGGAGAAGTGGTTGCTGCTGCATATATCGGACTTCAGGACGATGCCTGATGAACTTCAGGCGAAGAGATTCGAGATGGTAAAGTAATGTAGGGAAAGTAATGAGTAAATATAGGTATCTAGAAGAACTGGGAAGAGAAATGCGGTAAGCAATGCGGAAGGCATGACGTTCAAATGTTGCAAGTTAGGAGTAGTAGGAGGCAAGAGCTGATAGCCAAATACTTTATAGATGTTGAGAACCATGGTTGAAGTGAGGCCCCAGGTAGAGCCAGTTGGACATTTAAGGAGATTCAGACGATTATATACTTTGGTTTTGATATAGTTAAGATGAGGAAGCTAGGTGAGATGGTGGACAAAATCAATACCAAGGTAAGTAACAGTTTTAGATGGACGGATTGGTGCATCTTTAATTTTCAGAGAAAGAAGTAATGGATTCCTGTGGGTCTTGCGTGGCGGCAGAAATACTATGTCCTGTGTTTTCGAAGCATTTATGGTGAGATGCAATTTATGACGCCAGTGCGAAAAACGATTTATAGATTGTTGTAAGATGATGTTGATATGGCTGATGGTGCGACCAAGGGCAAAGAAGGCTGTATCATCTGCATACTTGAAAATATACACATCGTCTGGAAGAGAAGGAAAATCGGAAACAAACCGTAAATACAGCAAAGGGGACAGAGCTGAGCCTTGTGGGACACCAGAATTTAGGAAGATAGGATGTGATAGGTGATTGTTGATATTAACATACGTGATAAAAGGTGAAAAATGAAGCAAATGTAAGACATGGGTAATTTAAGCTTGATGAGTTTGAAAATAACTACAAGATGCCAGACTTCATCGAATGCTTTTTCTAGGTCGAATAGAACAAGTCAGGATTGACGAACTGAATTATAGTGAGATGTAATGAGAGTGGTTAGACGTTGAAGCTGATCGTCAATGGAAATGACGGGCGGAATCCGGCTTGAAAAGAGGGAATGAGATGACGTGCGTGGAGGTATGGATGAAGTCTGTTGACAAGAATGCGCTCAAGAATTTTGCTAAAAGTGGAAGTAAGTTGTATAGGTCGGCATGAAGAGATGGCGCTGGGAGGTTTGTTTGGTTTCGGAAACATGAGGGTTTTGGCGATCTTCCATTCAGCAGGGAAAAAGCCAGAGCAGAAGAAACAAGAAGCACGGAATATATAAAATATATTACATACATTTTGGAAGAGAGTTTAAGTGTACGATTACCCTATAAACGAAGTGTAGATTTTGACATCACAATTTAGTGTAAGTTTAATTGCTAAATCTTATTATTTCAGATTCAGCAAGATAATGAGAAAGCAAGAAAAATAACGTCATTTTTCTAACAAAGAATATAGATGGCTCTAGCGCCCTCTAGTGAACATTTGTAAAGTATGAAATGTCGTTCAATATGCGATTTGTCACATTTTGTGAAATATCATGTTGAATTTCAGGCCTTATCAGATGGGATTCAATAGTAGACTTTATGCCATTATTTTCAACATAATTCAATTCAAACCAAGGACCCAATGCACCAAAACCGCAAGCTCTACCAATGAGCTACCGCTGCTTTCTGATTATAAAATGAATAGGTAATTCTATCAAGAATAATATTACAAAAGACAAGGTAATTTGGAACCTTCATTAAAAGAGAAAAATATATCAGAGTATCACTATATACAACAAATAAAATTATGCTTCCGACAAG
Source organism: Thermobia domestica (assembly GCF_964235325.1). Taxonomy (NCBI): domain Eukaryota; kingdom Metazoa; phylum Arthropoda; class Insecta; order Zygentoma; family Lepismatidae; genus Thermobia; species Thermobia domestica. The sequence goes on from NC_137458.1 coordinate 136,349,225, forward strand.
ACACTTGAATTCCTGAAAATCAAAAGTGACAAATTCCATCCTTCTCTTATCGATACAAGGAATTGTTGTCAAGTCAATAAAGAAATAAATTTCTGTGAAACCAGCGCGATCAAGATAAAAAGAAGAATAAAATTTTGTCATCTATCTTCGGAGAAGCAATAGGCCAGAGGTTGGGTTTCTTACTCCACCCCACATACTAATCGGCTTTTATTTGCACATATGAGCCGCCTATAATTAGTGATGTGAGGTGGAAAATTTTCCGTTATATTTTTCCGGAAAATTTTCCGTTCTAATAAAATATCAGTAATGAAGTAACAATTCCTCAGCAATCATAAAATTGTTTGAATTCATGTATAGAAATGTTAAAAAGTGAAAGATCGTTTAAAGAATCTGAAAATTTTCATGGCTCAGACAATTTTCAGTACTATGTAAGAACAAATGAAACAGTTTTTCATGAATCGAAATATTTTCTCTTATATGGAAAAATTGAATAACTTCGGTTTTTATGTCGGAAAATTTTCATCATTTTGAAGCAAAAACTAAAACAGCTTTTTGTGAATCGGAAAGTTTTTTTGCTCTGTAGAAACAAGTGAAAGGAATTTTTATGAATCGGAAAATTTTCATCACAATGTAGAAACAAGTGTGGAAAAAAAACTTTTCATAATCCGGAGAATTATGGATATTGTGTATAGTGATGTTAGGTGGAAAATTTTCCACTATATTTAACTGCACATAGAGTTACAAAATTGAATTACTGTAGAAGAAAGTTAGTCAGCAACAAATTATAATTTTCCAATTAGCTTTCGGGAACGGGAAAATTTTCTAATATTTCAAGTTGAGAAGTAAAATTTTACACAGTGCTTCTCTCTCTCTCTCTTCCTCTGCGAGCTCCTTCGTTGCTAAGCGGTTAGCATACGCGCCTTTGGCATGCAAGACCTTTCTTTGATTCCCAGCGGGAGCTCATGTAGTTCGGATTCCACGTTAATTAGTTGGTCCCGTCTTATATGGTCTCGCTGCTGAGAAGGACGTTAAACTCAAAATCAACTCAATTCAACTTCTCTCTCTCTCTCTCTCTCTCTCTCTCTCTCTCACACACACACACACACACACACACAGAGAGAGAGAGAGAGAGAGAGAGAGAAAGAGAGAGAGAGAAACACTGTATATTTTTACTTTCCAACTTAAAATAGAAAATTTTCTGGTTTCCGAAAGCTAACTGGAAAATTATAATTTGTTGCTGTCTAACTTTCCTCTACAGGAGTTAAATTTTATAGCTGAATGTGCAGTTAAATATAGTGGAAAATTTTCCGCCAAATATCACTATACATAATATCCAAAATTCTCCGGATTATGAAAAGTTTTTTTCACTTGTTTCTACATCGTGATGAAAATTTTCCGATTAATGAAAATTCCCTTCACTTGTTTCTACAGAGAAATAAAATTTTCCAATTCGCAAAAAGTTGATTTAATTTTTGCTTCAAAATTATGAAAATTTTCCGACTCATGAAGAGTTCTTTAATTTTTCCATACAAGACAGAAAATATTTCGAATCATGAAAAATTGTTTCACTTGTTCTTACATAGTACTGAAAATTGTCTGAGCGATGAAAATTTTCAGATTCTTTAAACGATCTTTCACTTTTTAACATTTCTATACATGAAGTTGATTGATTTTATGAATACTGAGGAATTGTTACTTGATCACTGATATTTGTTAAGAAGGGAAAATTTTCCAGAAAAATATAGAAGAAAATTTTCCACCTCACATCACGGCTAAACAACGATGTAGGAATAAGTGGAGTATGTTTTTATGAATCGGAAAATTTTCCGTTTGAAAATTTTCCGGAAAATTTTCATCACTGTATAGGATAGTCAATTTTTCGATTCATGAAAAATTGTTTCACTTGTTCCTACATAGTACTGAAAATTGTCTGAGCCATGAAAATTTTCAGATTCTTTAAACGATCTTTCACTTTTTAACATTTCTATACATGAAGTTGATTGATTTTATGAATACTGAGGAATTGTTACTTGATCACTGATATTTGTTAAGAACGGAAAATTTTCCAGAAAAATATAGAAGAAAATTTTCCTCTTCACACCACGGCTAAACAACGATGTAGGAATAAGTGGAATATGTTTTTATGAATCGGAAAATTTTCCGGAAAATTTTCTGTTTCAAAATTTTCCGGAAAATTTTCATCACTGGCTATAATGTATTTTAACAGCATATATTTTAAATATAACTAAATCATCAACTGGAAGTTTTTGATAAGGATGAGAGGAAAATGGTCATGGGAGGACTGAGTGTCTTACTGCTTGAGCCCTACAAATCTGGCTTCAGTTAATGGTAAATATTGCTTAAGTTAGTTTAAATTCATTTTCAGATTACCCTTAAACAACAAAAGTTGTCGATAAGAAGAAAAGTTGTGTTGGTAGTTCATAGACCAAAGGAGTTAAATGATAGCAGTTGTTTTAGTTAAAGTTACTATGCTTTGTTGACCTCACGGGAGCTAAACCGATGATTACTAGTTCAGAAAGAGACGAGTGTCGTATGAACCACTTGACATTTAGAGGTGAAAAATCAAGCCCCTGGACCTCGAAACAATGTTTAAAACTTTTCCTTGTTGACACCTTTGCTCTGAAAATACTCGCAGCCCTTAGTCTGGAGCCTGTCGTTTACCATATGACCTCTTGGAAGGAAACCTGGCTTAAAGCCAGGCCAACTAACAGTGTACACAGCCGTGATTATAAAAGAGTCCTCCTGTGGCGGTGAGACGTTACTTAAGTGTTATGCTTGGAAGTTTGCTGTGATGGTTTGGAGTTTCGGAGGCGAAAGAGTATTTCTTTTAATGAGTGTCTCTTAGTGGAAGATGAAGAAGATCAGAAGAGAAATTTTGGAATATATGAAATGAGGTTTCTTGTTTAGTGCGGAAGTGGAGCTAATAATATTGGGTGTTTGAAAGAGAAATTTTGAAGATGATGGTGGAGAAAGGGAAAGAAAAGTAATGTTTGTTTTTCACAACCATACTATTAGTTGTTAAAAGTTTGTTTTGCTTGTTTGTGGGCAGCTGGCACCAAGCCCAAAATGCAACACAGTCCACAAAATGGTTTGCCAAAAACCAATTGAATCACAAAATTATTACTTCGTTTATGGGGTGTTCTGCGAAGGTTGTTATACATATATATAGGCTGTGTATATGGAAAACGCTTCCCATATAAAAGCATGTCAGACTAATTAAATTTCTACGCAAGAATAACTTCGTCAAGATGGTTTTCCATATTTGCAACCTTACACACTGAATTAGTTTTCCCTTTGTTAGCAAAGTATTGCTAATAAAAAGGGTGATCTCGGGTAATGTATCTTCATTCATTTTATGTAATTTTAGCATTTTATCTATTTTAAATTGTCAATATGGTGAGAAATATGTCGTTATATATATATATATATATAACGAGTCTCATTCTAATTCTAATTAATTATGGCTTACAGTCTCTTCTTTTCTAAAGTTGCTTCTGAAGAAATATATCACATATATAAGAATATTAAGCCAATTCTATGAAGGATATAAGAATGAAATGAAATTGTTAGTTTCACCTCTTATAGTTACGTCATTTAAATTAAAGAAAACCGATGATTATTAAGTTTGACTGGTAATGAAAAAATTAGTGGAATGAAAATGTTGAGAGAGAGAAACATAGGAAATGGAGGACGAACAAACTCAAGTTTATGTAATATGCAAGATGAAGTAAACAGTTAATAACATTTAGACAATTAATAGCTATATTACAACGACTCACCAAAGGTAGTCGTCAACCTGGTTCGGCTAATAATATAAGTAGATTTCGAGTGGTAGTAATTGTTTACACGTTAAAATATCTTCTGTGATTACATTTACTAGTATTCTCACCTTTTATATTGAAATCACAAAACGATGATACGTATTAAACAATTTTATTCGTTGATTTTCTTTGAACGAATATGCACATAGACTGTATTGCAATCGTACATGTTTGTTAGGTTTGTATCAACAACTACATAGCAACTAATTATACAATAATGTATATATCTTATATATTTTGAAAACATTCTTCTTTTGTTATTTTTAAATTAACATTATATTTGGTATAGTGCTTATGTAGAAGCACTTTCTGCCCAAAAATACAAGTAATTATCAATTTATACAAAGTATCTCGTTGTATAAAAATGTCGCCCGACGATGGGACTGAATATAAAAGTTACAAGGGAGCTTGGTTTTTATATTTAAGAACCACTGGTCCGTTTATAAGAACAATATTCCATTAATTATGTCCTATACATTTTGATCGACCCTCGCATATATATAACATTATTTATTTTCATTCATATAAATATATTTATAATAAATCTTTCATTTCATTATCATTTATCTTTTATTACATTAATATATATTTTATTATTAAAACGTCGTCGCTTATTTATATAATTAACGAAGGGTGCGAATTCAAAATAGTAAGAAGCAATTACATTTTAAAACATGAGTCACCATAATCAAGGGCGCATTATATATATTAATTACTTTAGATGATACTCTACAGTATGCATTGTATCAATTGGGCGTCAGAATATAGAAGGATCTTATTCAAGTAACATATAAGATTGTGCATGAAGATAGTCGTCGAATAATTAGCTTAATAGAATGAATCATATACTTAACATAATCTTTTTGACAATTAAGTTTCAACATAAATCAAATATACTATAAATAACCTTTGCTTTTAATGAATCGAACTATAATTCTTCATATTAACAAGAAAGAATTAAAATCATTTGAAAATTATCATTTGTTGGAACAAATGTGAAAAAAAATATTTATGAGTTCATTAACTAATCCTATCAAGTATAATGCTTGTATATCGAAGTCATAAGAATTGTTTTCATTATTGATATTAACACATAGACTTAAAAATAAATATTCACAAGAATCTATAGCTGGTATGGGTTTAACCCTTACTTCATTAACAAGAGTCAGTTTAAATTTGTATTAGCATATGATTCTAATAAAGTACATTGTACTGCACTATCATGATTAGGTTTCACAATATTTTGTACATGTATGGCGTCGTGATTCTGATTTTGATACGAAGTGCCATCTCTTGAACAACGATTATGTCTATACATAGAATTTGTAGCATTTCTAGAATTTCGCCATGTATTTCGATTGTTTTTATGTCTACTTCGGTTGAGTGATCTGACATAATTATTGTCACGATTGGTTAGGTTAGGTTGATTCCCAACATAGCTTTGCCTATTTTGCTCGTTCTGATTGCTTGAATTTACTTGGTTTAGGTTATGTTCCGTATCGTTCATACTATGGATATTTAGATTCCGAACAGGTACAAAATGATCTGAATTATTTTTACTTTTACCTACTCCTGCTTGTTGATTCAGAGCATGGTATTGAGTTTCATAACATTGAACAAGCATTAATAAGTGGTTAAAACTCATACACTGGGTAGAAAACAGGATCTGTTGTAGTTTAAACGGTAGCAAATTTCGAATTGAGGCTATGATTCTAGATTCCGATTGCAATGGGTTTACAACTTTTAATTCGTTGTATGTATTTACAACAAACTCGACAACAGATTTGTGCAAACGAGGATTCAAATGTTGGTTTCTAATCGTGGCATCTCTATTTGCAAGCAAAAAGTCATTTTCGTAATTTGCGATTAGCGCTGCTTTGAATTCCTCATACGTACTAACGTGATCTCGTACTGCTTTAAACCATAAAGAACATGGTGGGAGTAATAAATGAGGAATTAGTTTCATATATTGTGATCTATCTATACACATTATATTACACTCATCCTGAAATTTTTCTAGGAAAGAAGTAGCATTCTCATTACATTTACCACTGAACTTACTCATAGCACGTATTTCACTCATCTTTACGCTTAACTTTACCTTCCTTTTATCATTCCGTGTTCTTATTGAGTGACAATTCCTACCTATGGCGTGATGTGTAGTTGCACCATCTCTCTTCCGCCCATCTGTACTTCTCGGATGAATTTCTTCCAAAATAATGTCCTCATCAGATACGGGTGAAGGCGAAGTCATCTCTTGTGAACAAGGGAATTCTACACGATTATTATCCATGTTGTTGTGGTATGTGTTGTCCTTGATCTGTAGTGTCCTGATTTTCTCTTGTAAGATAGCTATCAACTGTGTATTCACACGTATCTGGTTGGAGTTATCCGTGACCTGAATCTTTTGTTGCTGTACAGAAGATTCTATTACTTCCAAATCCCTTTTTACACCACTGACTTCTTGGATTAGATGGTTTTGATTATCCTGGCAATCCTCAGATATTCTTTTTAACTTTTCATCAAACTGCGAAGTGATGTCATTCATTGCCTGGATAATAAATTGTTTCGTCTCATCTGACTTCTGCTCCAATCGTCTGTTGGATTCCTCGGACTTCTGTTCCATCGTTTGCTTTAATTCTTCATATCGTCTGTTGGATTCCTCGGACTTCTGCTCTATCATCTGTTTTAATCCTTCATATTGTCTGTTGGATTCTTGCTTCATGGCTTCCATATCATCTTTTCGGCTTTGTTCTTGCCGCTGTAAGACTAATAAAATTCGGTCTTCTAATGTCATTCCTGGTGCTGCATTTTGTTCACCGTTATCACTATCACTGGTTTCTTTCTGCATTGCCTCACCGTTCATTTTTCGTGTGATTATTCTACCACTTCTAAGTCTTGTCAAGTTCGTAGTCATTAACCTTATTACAAAAGTAAATTCACCCTTACTTTACTTCGGGATATGAATTTACAAGATTCCCGGGTGAGGTAAACCAAAATTTTTACAACGACTCACCAAAGGTAGTCGTCAACCTGGTTCGGCTAATAATATAAGTAGATTTCGAGTGGTAGTAATTGTTTACACGTTAAAATATCTTCTGTGATTACATTTACTAGTATTCTCACCTTTTATATTGAAATCACAAAACGATGATACGTATTAAACAATTTTATTCGTTGATTTTCTTTGAACGAATATGCACATAGACTGTATTGCAATCGTACATGTTTGTTAGGTTTGTATCAACAACTACATAGCAACTAATTATACAATAATGTATATATCTTATATATTTTGAAAACATTCTTCTTTTGTTATTTTTAAATTAACATTATATTTGGTATAGTGCTTATGTATAAGCACTTTCTGCCCAAAAATACAAGTAATTATCAATTTATACAAAGTATCTCGTTGTAATATCCTATACCAATACGCGGTGTTTAATCATAGTAAAACTCGACTATCAATGGACATTTGTTTGTATATGAGCAAATACCTGAAATTGAACAATCCAGCATTAAATGTTTCTGGAAAACCCATTTTTGGGTCATCATAACGCAGTTTTTGTGTTCAGCTGAGCGGTAGAGTGTGTGACATGTAATCAGCAGCCCATTGGATCAAATTCACGTCTAAAAATATAGCACTTTTATTGATTTAAAAGCACTGAAGTGTAGATGTTTCTACTTTACTCTCATAGTGCAGTAAATGAAGCTCAAATTTTAATGAAGAAACGAACAAATTAGTAACAAGCTGAAAATTAGTACATATGTTGGGAGTAATGTTCTAAACAACATACTAAAAGTCCTCTGAAATCCCAGGTGACCTTCGCCGCCATATTGGAAAATGGCCGCCGAAGTGTCAAATGAATACCCAGAAAAATAGCAATAAAGAGATAAACTTAATGTCGTTTTATAGATCATAGATAACACAATATCTTTAAAAGAGAAACAATTTTTCATAAATCGCATACTTCTAGAAACATTTAGCTCTAAATTCTAAAATGCCGAAAACTGCCGTCAAACTGATTTAAAATTTTGTTGAACTTCGGATGTAATTATTAACAAGTTAAAATTTGACATAGATGTTGATAAAGATTATTTAAATGACATACTAAAATCTCACAACTTCTTTGTTCGCCATATTGGAAAATGTACAAATGTCCGAAGTAATTGAAAGATAATATTTTCTTAAGTGAAATACAAAATCTGGACCGGGCTATATATTTGAGAAACTGTAAATGCAGTCGATCCGAAGCTAATTGGGATCAATGGTGGTGTAAGGGGGAAACATTGTGACGTGTTTAAGATTGTCGTTCGCCAGCTTGGCGATAGCCATTTTGGAATCAACTTGTTTATTTTAAATGGCAACATGGTCGTGTGACATATTAAACAACATCCTCGTTTAAAGAGAAACCAAATGATAAAATTATTTTTCCAAAATCTACGACTGTTTTGAAGTTGTGAATAGATTTAAGATATGTTATATGTGAAATCCTGTGAAATGTGCTGTGCGAAGTTTCGAATTGAAGGATAAAGATATGCAAAGAGCAAGCTTTGTAACATCTCACATTACGTATTTTTAATAACCAGGAAAAGAGAGAGCTAACGCACATGAGACAATTACAATCACATGACATGTTCAGCATGCCCACCGTTCTGTTCTATGCATATCCTTAACCTTGAGACACAGTGTTTGTGCACTCTGCGAATTACAGTTTGTGGTGTTTGTTCACAGACAGTAATGATTCTCCTTTTTAGGTAGCCAATGTCAATAGTTTTACACTGGTAAACAATAGCTTTAAAGTGCCCCCAAAATAGAAATCTAACGGAGGTAGGTCGGGGGACATTGCTGACCACGGAAGAGATCCATGCCGACCTACCTAACAACTGCCAAAGTGTTCATTAAACGATCGATTACATTAAGACCATAATGCTACGGTGCTTCATCTTGTTGCCAATATTGATGAAATCACCCTTCCTTGTCCAACAAAAGTAGCATAACAGTGTTTTCCTGTGTAGCATAACAGTAATAGCAAGGTTTCCCTGTGTCAGGGAACTTTTGAGTCACCCTAAAACAATAGCTTTTTTCAAATTGAAAGTTTGTTTGTTTATTTCTTCATAAATGTCACTAAAATGGTTCTTTGTTTCTTTCGTATTAAAACACAATTTCTTTTTCTTTTTTTGTGATTAAAGTATTTTGGAAAACATTTTGTAATAAAATGATTTACCATCGGAAGAAGAAAGAAAAGGAAGATCGTAGATTCTCCACATAGGAAATGATAGAGAGTTTTCTGTATACGTCATTTATATACACATAGTATACTCTTAATTTATTTTCTCCATTCCTAGTTAACAAAAATGTATATACATGGTGTTTCAAAACAACATTGACAACGTTTGGGAGGTGATTCCTGACACCAACATAAGACAGAAAGTATAGACCAACCTGGCTGCAAAATGCTTCCTTTCGGAGTTATAGGCTGTCGAAAAGATGAAAAATCAACTTTGAATGTGTATAGCTCCAAAACTATGGAACCTACTGTAGTCGGGTCAAGACTTCACTTAGGAACTAGTACGTGTTCTATCCAAATATCCAAGTTTCAGAATTCTGTGGTATTTCACCAAAGATTTCTATAGAGATAGTTGGTGAGTACTACAAATTATATATCTGTAGCCAAACTCCATCTATAAAACTTGTTGCGTGTGTGTCGCAGGATTCTGAAACGTGTATATTTGGATAGTGCACATATTAGTTCCTAAGTGACGTCTTGACCCGACTATTGTAAATCCCATAGTTTTGGAGCTATAGACCTATAAAGTTATTTTTTTAATGTTTCTTGGCAGCAACCCTTTTTGACCCGAATTAAATATTAATTTGAATTTTAATATAATTTTTTCGTATTTCGGTTCCGGTTCTAAATGCATAGAAGTAACCATTAAATCGATCGATTTGATGATTATCATCATGGGCCACGTGTTTACACTTAAGGGACTTCAAAGTCCCGTCAGGCAGAAACGAGTTAACATAGTAATTATAATATATTTTTAGTTCGGATGTCTTTATAATCATAAGTTTTACTGTCTTAGAGATATAATTAGAAGCAATTGCTAATACTATGATCATGATTTATTGTTTGTACCTTTACATAAAATTTCTGATTTTTCTTCTTCAATTATGTAAATAAGCATAGAAATAATAACTGAATAAAATTTCAGTACACAAGCACGAATCACTTGTAAACTGCAGAGAAGGTTTCTTGATAACTAACATTACGTATGCGTATATATAACATAATTGTGAATGATATTTGAGTACCAATAGTAACAACATTTTTGAGTTTAGTTACATCCAAATTTTCGAAGCAGTCTGCATTGATTTACTCACATATGATGAAATTCAAAGAAGTAATTCTTCTTTTCATTCACACATTAAAACACATTACACAGTCCACATTTGGAGTGTGGTCTCGATTCAATCTTCTTGAAAGAACAAAGTTCTCATCTAGCTCTCTCTTTTACAAATTGTGGCCAATGTGTACCTCGATTTTGAAGCCTAATATCATTGCTTACGGAAAATTTGGATTTTCTTCTCTTGATTGGTCCCACGCTTGGTGATGAATCCTGCTTTGGTCTACCACGCTTCTGACAGTGTTTACGTCCTTTAGTGAGTAGTTCTTGAGTCACCTGACGCTTGAATAACAGAAAAGGCATTCTTCCATAGAGGTCGCAAAAGATTATAATATAAATGCCTTTACCAATACAATTTCAAGAAATACAAAGAAAAGTTGGTGCCACCATTTTTTTGCTCTTCTATCACGATCGTAAAGGGAGCGAAGCATATCGGCCTTATCTACACCACCCATGTGATTATTATAGTCTTTGACGACTAAAGGAGCTTGAATGTTTATCGTTGAACCATCTTTCGTCTTACGTTCTACAGTTATGGTTTCAGTACCATGATAAGTTGACAAGAAGTGGACACACTTGTTATCTTTCCACTTGAAGTAGGTTATTCCTTGATTTGTAGTTCGATGATCGTATTCGCCGCCTTTCAAATCTTTATCTTTTGCCAGAAGTGGAAGCCCGCTGCGTTGAGGACGAACTGTCCCACATGCATAAATATTCTGCGATTTCAAATACTCGAACAGTTCCAAAGAAGTGTAATAATTGTCCATCATAACAATAAAATTGTTGTTTTGCAGGGATGATGTTAGTTTCTTTACTACGGATCTTCCAAGACCAAAACGCTTCTTTCCTTCTTTATCTTCATTCTCACTTTTACCCTGATATACGTCGAATTCGTAGATATATCCAGACATATCTGCTCTACACCAACACTTGTAACCTCTTTTCACAGGTTTCATTGGGTTGTATTGTTTGAGACTTGATCGGCCCTTGAAACGGATCATGCTCTTATCAATACATTGGTACTGATAAGACAGCCTTAGTTTTTGGAAATTTGCATTCAATGATGTAATAAATGGTCTAAGTTTGTATAATTTGTCTTTGTTATCAGGTGGAATAGCCAAATTGTCGTTCACGTGCACGTTGGACAGTATTTGTTTGTATCTTTCTCTTGTCATTGTCTGAGACACAATCGGCACTGTTAGATCTTGGTCCGTACTCTAATAATGACACGTTTGCGGTAACCTGTGATAGCCAAACAAAAACTGCAGACCAATAAAACCATACATTTTTTCTTCTGTGATTGGTTTCACTTTCCTGTTGCGTTGTTGAATGTACAAGTTGCTTTGAAAAACACCATTATTAACAATTTCGCTTGAAAAAATTCTGTTCAGAAAAACGTCTGTTGGAGAAGAATCCGGCAAAAAGTAGTTACGAAACGAAATAACGAAAATATTGGAACGTCGTTACACTATCCTGTTTTTGAAAGTTTCTTACTGTCTTTGCACTTGCCACATCATCATCACCATCATCATCACTATTTTCACCTTCTGTAAATGGAACTATCGGAGGCAACGCTGAAGAACCTGGATTGTCTGATACAGTTTCCAAGGAATTGACAGTTTTCACCTCTACCTCATCACTGCTACTGTCTTCAAATGAAGTATCTGACGAAATATCCTCTAGAAGAATATCTTCTATTTCCTTATCGTCGAGTATTCTAGACATTATTCCTACAAAGGAACCGAAAAACATAGTTACGCACTTTCCGCACATTGTAATATTTTCCAACACTGAAAAAAAAACAAAAAAACACTAAAGGCAACGCGACACCACGTGATACAAGGGGCTTGGATACTCGTCCTGAAGTATCCGAGGCAACGAAATGAGGAATATTAAGTATTTACAAAACATTTTTCTTATTTAGATATTACCGAAAGCAAATTTCACTGTAAATAGAGCACACCACTTATAGCCCGGAAAGGTAAATCCTGATGCCGCCTCTGCCTACAAGCCTGCGGGACTTCGGGTTCACCTGTAATTTTACCCCCTAATACGCGCAATAATACAAAAACTGTTAAAATTTATATTTGTATTATTTATACTATACCTGATCAAGTAACAAAAAAATCCACGAACGTCTGAAGCTCCAAATACTACACAAAAACTAGACTAAATCAGAACACACTCGACTACGACTCACAAATAAACAGCATGCTTCAAACGCGCGAAATTGTATTTGTCACACATACACAGCAACGCTCATAAACAGCTTGTACCATCTTGTGAGCGTTCCTTGAAGTGTTTGAAGAAAGACTTGTTAGTCCCGACAGGTTGCTGGCAACACAAGGGCTATTACGTAATAGGAAACGTAAGCTTGAAACACCGGGACTTACAAGTCCCGACAGTCGATAAAGGGTTATAACTCCGAAAGGAAGCATTTTTGCACCCACTTTGGTCTATAATTTTCGTCTTATCTTGGTGTCAGGAATCACTTCCCAAACATTGTCGGTGTTGTTTTGAAACATCCTGTACATATATATATCGAAAGCGTTCTTCTTAGAAAAATTAGAAAAATGCTGTTTTTAATGATTTAGACAATTATATACCTGTATATATATATATATAATTGTCTAAATCATTTAAAAAAAGCATTTTTCTAATTTTTCTAAGAAGAACGCTTTCGATGTAGAAAGAAACAGACTCTTGTAAGTGTAGAAAAAAAATCACAAAGAAACATAAAATATCGACATAAAAGATATGAAATATGAAAAATGGGAAGAACATATTTCAATCACTTTATTCTTTGATAATATAAAACAAAGAAATGCATATTCACTGAAACAAGAAGAGAACTTAAGAAACTTTATAACATACAAAATTATTCCGAAAACAGGAATATGAGTTTTTCTCCTGTTACTTATGAGTGTTTTCTTTTATATGGTTAGTCTCGCATTCACAGCGCTGTTTTATTTTCTGTATTTACATTATATTTCAAACATATCAAAGGATTTTTGAACAGAAGAAAGAAGTTTCCAATACGGAAAGAGAAAATAGCGGTAGCAGATCTAAAAGATTTTTCATAACAAAGGCAGAAGATTTTTTTTGTTTCTCTCTCATTGATTTGCAAAGGAGGGAAGAATCATTTCGCAATGCTTTCTGATCAAACAATTTAAATTTCCTTTCATTTCTAACACAATCTGCTTTCAAACGAACGCCTTAGAAGCATTTATTACATTATTATACAGTACAAAGTTGTAGTAGAGATTTCCTACGCATAACTAACATGTAGATGCATTGATTTTAGGTTTGAGAATAACAAGAATTTCGTGGCCGAAACGTCACAGTAAGTACCTCGCGGACCAAAACCTCGCTGTCCAAATGCTCACAGGACAAAATTTCGCTTGGTTAGAAACTCGCAGGACAAACTTTCACTCCGTCAGAACCTCGCGCAACGAAACTTCGCCTAGTACAAAATTTCACGACACTAAGTCTCACCATAGCGATTTCTGTAGTGCAGGATGTTCAAAAGATTGTTGTATGTACTATAATATCCTTATATAAAAAATAGCATCTATGGTGAGACCTCCTTTAACTGACACCCCTCAACAACGGACATCTCTATAAAATAGGGAGCGACGAAAATGTATGTGTTATTACGGGACAGCCCCCTCTAATTGCATGGACATTCTCAAATACAGATACGGACAATCTTCTTTCCAACCTTCGTCAATACTTTAGGAACGTCTTTATAAAGAATAGAAACTATGGTCAAATTCTAGCAGAAAACTCTTTCAGTTTTAAAATAAATCCGAGTACGGAAAATAGAAAATTCGTTCCAAATGTTTCAGTTGTTTTCCTCTGATGATGAGATACGTAAGTTCGATTTGAATATATACGTAACGACAAAACTGTATTGACTGTCCCTTCCTCGCTTCAAATTGGGATTTCTCCAAAACGCTGGAATATATGTTCGGTTATTTTAACAATGTATTTAAAAGCAGCAGGCATGCTCAATCCTTGCCCCCCCCCTCTTAGAATTAGTTATATACGTTTTTTTAAGAGTTTGGTATAAACGTTTTATATGAAACATGAAAAGGAGCACTTATGATGCAAGCAAACTGAAAAGTGAAACGAAATATACTAGCATTTATAGTACAGGGAGAGTCATAATCTTGATTAAGTAACTCATCATCACAGTTAGATATATTTATTTTTGAGAGTGTATTGCTTTTATAATTAGCCATCAATAGAGTTACAGAGTTCAGACTTCAGATTATGAGCAGAAAATAATAATAATTAAAAAATGCTAAAAGCCTTACTGTTATGGATAAAGAAAATTAAGTCTCTCTAAAGGCAAAGACATTAGTGCATAAAATAATAAAGTTTACTATACCTCGATATAAAGTGATTATCCATGAGGGAGATCTCTATTCCTTCCAATTAAATTGAAGTAGAACATTAAATTCTGCACAAAAAGTAGGATTAATTTTGGAAGTGAAGCGAGAGAAATAAAAGTTAAATACAGTATGCATCTGTGTGTGATTAGTTTTTGTATGTCTGCATGTTCCACGACCATAATCCTATAATGTAATAAGTTTTGAGGAAATTACATACTTTTATTCTCTACAGATTTTCAATGAGGTTTATAATTCGTTGTTTCATCAGTTAAGGATAAGGGAGTAAATTCCTCCTCAGCTCAGAAAAAAAAAAACAACATATACTCCGTTCAATTGTTCACACAAGGTTGTAGTAACTTGAATGGAAGAATAGTTTGTGGGGACACACTACTTCGATCCCAATTTACGCCAATAATTTTTGTAGTGGACAAAGACCGTGTTTTTGGATTTTCTCTCGGTTCTCCCGCTTGCTCCCTACCTTCTTTATTCCATCATTTCACACATTATGATCATCACTGAAATCCTTTGCCTCGGTGCAAAATTGTGGGACAGGCTTTCAGCTAAGTTCACACTCACTTTTGTGAATCTTAGTGAGTAACTGAAATGCAGTAAAGCCAGGATCATCCGTGAAATTAGGCTAGGGTACCATGGATAGCGAAAATCGCGACAATCGTTTCTTTTGTATAAAAAGAATGTAGAAAGTTAACCAGGTAGCAACTACAACATGTTGCTAAATAAATCCGTAACTGTTTCCTTACATTTTCTTGTAAATGATAAGTTTGTGTGTGCAGTTGATTACGTCATAATTATTGGGTAACATTTACACACTGTATGAAAGTTCTTCAATTCTTGAAAACAATTATTACTTCATATCTAAGCACTTTATAAATACAATTGGCTCACTTCCTGAATGTTTGATACTCTTCACTCTCGTTATGTTATTCAGTAATTTTTTTAAAAAAAGTGAGTGCTAAACGTAGTGAAGAGTATTAAACTAAAAAATAAACTACTTTTACTCTTAGCTTTTTTAACTCCAAAATACATGATTTTCAATGTATGAGCGTACATATTTTATATTTTAAGAACATTTTAAAAGATTCATAACAGTTAATTATGGTTTAGTTCTTTTTAAAGGAAGATTATGTAAATGGTCAGATTTGATTATATGAAGTCAGCTGAACCCCTAGTCATCTGCAACACACCGCACGTGTGTAAAGTTTTGGGTTGCATAAGCGGTAGTGTCAATAACTAATTCTAGATCCGAGAAATGACCGGAAAAAATGTTACAAGCATAAACTTTTGTGTTATACATTGTAACTTCAAGAAAATGTATTTATAGATTTGTAACATATTCGTCTTGTTGCAGGTTTGGGACTTCGGAATCTCACCATGTATAGCCGAGAAATGGAGATTTAAAATAAGTCGTCTGAAAGAGTGGCCAGTAGTAGGAGTGAGGCCAGCGGTGCGTTTCCTGTCCGGCAAAAACAATACATCTGCTGACGACATTCATAAGTAGATTGTGGAAGTGTATTAGGAAGGCCTAATTTCAAGATAACATGTAGCAAAGTGGTGTCGTGTCTTCAAAGAACAACGGACCAGTATTACTAATGACAACCCTGGACAGAGTGGTAGACGCAGTACTTCAAGTACTGACGTGAACTGTGCTCGCGTGGATGAGTGTATTCGTCTGGACAGAAGAAGAACATTAAGCTCAATTTCAACTAAATAGGGACCACCATATGAAGTTATGGAGAACATTGCGGTTGAAGGAAAGTGTGCGAAATGATGCCACATGCACTATCCGAGAACGATAAGACAACCAGAATGTCAACTGTACGGAAATGTCCTGGTGGGTAAAGTAGCGGAAGGAAATATTTTTTCACCAAAAAGTGATTGGTGATGAAACAATGATGTATCTGTTACTTTATCAAGAAATCAGGCATCCATGGAATATAGGCATGCATATTCTTCACGGAAGGAGAAATTACAAGTAATTGCTTTGTCCAATAAGGCTTTGTGTACTGTATTTTGATACATATCAGGTATGCTACTGATCGCTTATTTAGAACATGACGAAACTATAAATTCTGAAAGGTATTGCAGAACTCTTCTGCAGTTGTAGGATGTGATTAGACGGAAACATTTTGGTCTCCTCCGCCGTGGTGTGATTCTTCTGAATGATAATATGAGACCCCATCCAACAAAAAAGAAAGAAAAAGGATAAAGAAAACGAAAAATGTTGAGTGTGTTCGATGTTTACGCTGGGAACGACTAGAGTACCCTCCTACAGCCCTGACCTAGCCCCCAACACTTTTCACTTTTTTAATACTCAAAACCAAAAGATGGCTGACCGCCTTATCTGGCATGTGATAATGTCAAAACCGCTGCCTCACAGTGGCTACTAAAACTTGACGCGGATTTCTGTGTAGCCGATATGGAAACTTCATCTACCGTTGTAACAAGAGCGTGAACAAAAAGATAATTACATCAAAGACTGGTATTGAGTGCACTCTATAATTGGATCTTCCAGCTATGCCTCACACGTAAGCCATAATAATCGTGAGACGTAAAACTGAAAAACTTCAATTTACGTAGGGCCGCGATGGCTTAGTGGTAGAGCGTTCATCTCTGGTGCGTGGGGTCCCGGGTTCGATCCCAGCTCCCGCCAAGTGAACTTTGTGGTGGAAATACATTATGCGCGTGGGCTCTCCTGTTTCCTTCCACTTTCTTCATTCCACCATTTCATTCATTTCTCGTCATCACCGTCTCCTTTAGCCTAGCCGGGATCAGCGTGGGATATAAAGCTTATGATTTCATTTCATTTCATTTTTCAATTTACGTAAGCCATAATAGGCTTTGTAACTCTTTTTCCCGATCATCCCTCGTAATTAATTTCCGATTAAAAAGGTTAGCTGTAGCGCACGTTACAACGAAATGTTGTATCGTCGTTAAGATTACGTATCTACAAAATGTTTTGGAACTCTAGTTAGTATAGAAGTGCATAGAATGTAAGTTGGAAAATTTGACTTGAACAAATAAACGGAAATGTAACGTCGTAATAAAGAATTGTAAAAATAAATAAATAAATAAATAAAAATAAAAATAATGAAATATTGAGCTATAATTGAAGAACAAGCGGATTCCATTACTTTATAACTTTGATTAAATATTTAGTAGATCTAATAGACCTAAGAAACGTTCTCTAATGAATCTAAAAGCGAAGAACGAAGATATAACTACCTACTTTACCTCACTGGCCAATTGATTATAAGTTCAACCAATGATTTTCTCTGTTTCAACTGACTAGTGAAATAACAGCTTCTCTCTCATCCTTTAGCTTCAGTTCTTTTATTAACGGAGATCGCTGAAATTTTACTGCCAGCATGGTTCGTTTAATATCTGCATTATCATTGGAGAGAGAAAAGCGAGTATATATCCGAGAACGAACAAAATTACCTAATTCACGGATAAGTAAAATCTGCTGATACTGTTGAAACGCCTTCATTGTGCGAGCAAGTTGAAGAACCGGGCAATGCTATCCAGTAAGAGAGAGAAGGGGGAATAAAAGAGATAGAACGGGCGGGATTGGCTTGAATATGAAGGTAAGTGTGTGTGTACGTATTTCAAACAAACATTTACCCAATCGGGAAAGTTCGTGCTCCATATTAAGATGGGGAATTGATCTATTATATTGAGATCTCTGTGCCCGTTGGAAAGTAGCCATGGCGACTGGAATTTTAAAAACTGTAGAAGCGCGAGATGGTATGGAAAATCACTCCCTCTAGTGGTCCCCTTATGCAAACACATTGAGAATCGGGAAAGAAGCATAGCCATACCATCTATGTAGAGAAGTGGCCATTAATTTGCACGTAACTGGAAATGGAAGAAGTTGCCAAAACCAATTACCACACACACATACACACACATAGCGTAGGCAGCACGCACTCTGAAGAAGTGGATCTACGTATAATGGTTGGAGGAGAATGATATTCAAGAGTAGAAGCACCGCAGTGTGAGGATGAGATCAGCTCTCAATTAGTAATAGAAAGCTTAAAATCTGGCGGAACTATCATGAAATCGTAGTAGAGGAAGCGACAGAAAATTAAAATAATAATACTAATATTTACCTTCTTTCCTTTCCTTTTCATATAGGCTAATTGATATTATTATGATAGATATTCACTTAACACATTTGATTTTCGTAAGAGCAACTAACTAAATTACTACCGTAACTCTATGGCCTTGGAACCCGGAGGTTCAATGCCGCGTTCACAAAAGCTGTCTATTGACTCGTATACTTAGTCATCTGGATCCAGTTTCTACTTTGTATTCCTATTTCTGAGAGATTTATCTTAATATTGTCCTCCCATTTGCGCCTAGATCTTTCTAATGGTCGTTTTTCGATTGAATTTCGAGTTAAAACTTTCAAAGCGTTCATGCTTTCTTCCATTCTGGCTACATGACCTACTTACCTGAACGTCCTAAATTATTTTTATATAGAATGATTCATATAAAGACTAACTGACTCATATTTGAAGCTCTCTCGTAAACACATATTCTGATAATGGAAATTATTGGCAGGGTAAAGCAGTTAGCTTAAAATGTACGGATGATGGTGGTGTTAATAATTTCTTTTGTCTATTTCTATTTCATAACTTACTTCATTTTCCTCGAAAAACTACCATATATACGTACAGTACTTCTTTCTTTCTTACAAGGGAACTTTTTCTGGTGTCACACGAAATGTGGAACGAAACTATGGTCAATCGATTTGTGTTACTGAACAAGAAAATCCATAGGCGGGAGAAGTCCCTCTATCGCAACCGTTCCGTACTTATGGGGGGGGGGAGTAGGGACACTGGCAACACAACACGTTGTGGTTAATGACACGAAATATGGAGCGAGTTCGATGAAAATATGGATAGAAATGCAGTTAAACGTATACTACAATGTGACATTACATTCAACAATACTCTGACAAGTGAGGGCAGAGACGTAGAACGTAACGACAGAGGAGGAGAGCGAGTAAGCTTTGGAGTATAGCGTAGGGGAATACTTCCGTAGAAGGTATGAACACATACTATCCGAATTGAGGTGAAAGCATAGTAATATATCATTGACATGGTCAAGTATATGGGTGGAGGGTAGAAAGGCAAGGGGCAACGGCCCTCTATTTTCTTGAACTGATCTTGGAATGTATAGTGGTGAATTGGACTTTCTCTGCTTTCTTCACCCACTGTCAGCATTCGAATAAGGTGCGACGTCCCTGCCACTGTAGCATCAATCACCAGCAGTAATCAATTAAGTTATACAAATATAATAAATCACAAATGATAGACTGACGAGAGACGATACTTTGAAGCAGAAGTGCAAGTATATATTGAACATTGATAATAATGATATACACACGGGCATATATTGTTGTTTTACTTTTATGTCATTATTATCATCATAATAATAAACCATTGTTGATCCACTGCTAGATGAAGGTTTCTCCAATACTTCTTCACAACCATCTATTGTGGGCAGTCTATTATGTTGCACTACATTTCTTTGTACCCTATATTTTTAGTCATCTTCTTGATCATTCTTATTCATGCTCAACGTATACTTCGAATCAGGCAAGTAGCAAGTCAGGATTTTAGGGGGGAAAGGATCCTAGCAATGTTGAGGGGATACACAGACAGTATCACATGCGACAAACATATGAAAATTAATGCCTACATGTATACAACAGCCTTTACACATCGGACATTACGAGGGGAGGCAGTCCGGACCCTACGAACAATCCCCTCCATAGCTCTCTTTCTTCTATTTCTGCTTCACGGTGTCATCTACAGGCTGTCTATAGTTTGTGATTGATTACTTAACCATGTATTATTATTGTACCATCCCTTTGACGTCTTGCTTTTCTGTTTTCCTCAATTATATGACTATTTTTACTTGCGCTTACCCGCACCCTCCTCTGTCGTTACCTGCTACGCCTCTGCCCTCACTTGTCAGAGTATTGTCGAATGTAATGTCACAGTGTAGTATATGTTTAGCTGCGCTTGTATGCATATTTTCATCGATCTAGCTCCATATTTCGTCTCATTATCCACAACGTGTTTTGTTGCCAGTGCCCCTACTCCTCCATAAGTAGGAAACTGTTGCGATCGAGGGTTTTTCTCGCCTATGGATTTTCGTGTTCACTAACACAAATCGATTGACCATAGTCCCGTTCCAGATTTCGTGTGGCACCAGAAAAAAGTCCCTTGTTAGATGCTTACTTCTGATGCAAAGAGTCCCTGGTTCAATCCCATGTCAGGGATGTTTGAGTTGGACAACATTGAGTTTCACATTTTAAGGATTTTTTCTTTCATAATACTCACTTTCATTAATTATCTCTCTTCTTTAGCCTACAAGGCTTAAACGTGAGAGGTAAATCTGAATTATTTCATTTTTCGTTTGTGTTTTTTCTTATTATTTGTTTGCTCATTCTTGCAGCCTTAAATTAGTAATTAACAAGCCAAGTAAATGTAATTTTTAAATCATTAAGTTAATATCCATGTTAGTTTATGATGTCTACTTCAAAATCTTCACTTTTCCTCTTCAAGTTGAAGTATGCAGCAATATGTAAGCTGTCAGTTACAGCTGACTGTTAGTCACCAAATAACAAAGCACTGGCTTGAGTGTATATACTATAAAACGAGTGATAGTGTTTCTGATATTCTTGTTGCTAAGAAACTTTAAATAATGTATCCGTACTACTACTACGTACATAGTATAATTAAGTGATAAAATTTTAAGGTAACATCCCACAGTTGTGCCTTTTGGATTATAAGAGAAGGGTTATTAATGACAAGTGAGAAACTGCGGACGAAATGTTTGAATAAGAAAGTGAGAGTAAGTGGGAGAACCTACGGAAGCGATGTTGTCCACCAAAGACCATTAGCACCAGAGGTGAGAGGTGAGTACTCTACCATTGAGCCAACATACTAAACGAGTTATTATTAGTCATGCCTGCAAGTTATCTCTAACGTTTCATAATAATTTGCGAAAATAAATGGCATTTCTAGGTTTTGATGTACAAGTACTCATACAGTCTCGATGTCATTGCAAACTATTTCTCTTGCAGTCCTTTTTTTTTTTTTTTTTTTTTTTAATATGGAACTCTGTCTTCTACTGGAGAAAGAGTGTTGTATTATCAACCTAGAGGTGAAGACGAATACACGACAAGAGTTTCCAATTTTGCTTGATTAGGAAACCATAACGTTAAGCCGAATGAATCTTACATTCGGTAGCCATCCAACATACTCTCTTACAAACGTTCTGAAGGCGTTTTTTTTTTTTTTTTTTTTTTTAAAGATAGTCGTCTTTAGATAGATTCCCTGTTATTGGTGATCAAAGCTCCATGGACATCTGTTAGTTTTAATGAAGTCAAACACAATCAGTGAAATCAAGCGAATACTCATGATCAGTTCTGTACAGATTTCGAATCACAGAATTCTTTAGAAATATTCCGTCCCATTTAACAGCTGCTCCAGCTTCAAAGGAGCAGTTGAGTTTGACAATGTTTCCGACCAGTAAATATTCGTATTATGCTTGTAAGTATGAGTAATGAAAGCATTTCCTTCAGCGAAGATTATGTTAACAAAATACTGGGAAAGAATTCAGTATGTTTTATCAAAGATGATTTTATTAAACATCTATATAACATTTAAAGACGTTTAATTGACTACTGGGAAAAGTATTAAATATGAAAATAAAATATTTTCCATAACAGAAATGTCCACCATCAAAACTACCGTATTTCGTGAATAATTGAATACCCTTTACATAAATCGTACATATGATTGCTCATGAGATAGAAGTTTTCGATGAAAGATTTCCTTTATGTTTATAATGATTGTAGGTGTAACATATTCTACATTCGTTGTTGTTCCTATATCCTACGAACATCTCTTTCGGGCAAATTAGGAAAGAGATCAATTTATGTCGTATTTCTTACAGACCTGATGGTTTGCTACCATGATCATTTTCGTTATAACGCAACGTAAATCGTTGATCTTTGAAACAATAACAGTTATATACAATTGTGATCATAAATGTTTTTATCTGTGTAAATGCTGAAAAGAAGGATATTATAAAGTTATTAGCCTACTATACAAGATAATACCTACGTGTTGATATTTTTTAATAAGTTCATTACCATGATGATCTTTCCTACTTTTGTAAAGCCTAGAATAGTAACAGTGTACTTTGTGCAGAACATTCATAGGAACTGATACAATAAATAGCAATATGAGCAATTACACTCTATTAATTTTAACAAAATGGGTCCAAACTTCCCTAACCCTAAGCTAACCCAACCCTACCTTACTTATACCAAAATTGCGTCATGTCAACAAATGACAAAATCACTTGTTCTGCATAAAGTGTACTGTTGCCGCCTAGAATATATAAGTAACTTATAAAAAGAAGATGTAGGATATTATCACTATTTAAATCGGACTTAGGATGTATTGAAGAATATATTGGCTGGTTTTACTTTCCAGATTCTAACGTAACTTTTCCTTAAGAGTTTTCTTTAAAAGTCTTAATACTGTAAAGTGTTAATCAGGTCATCACTCCTGGATTTACTTTTCTGAGTGTAGACGCAAGGGGGTAAGCGCCACCCCCAATAGACCACTTTTAAAAAATCTTATGAAACAGCACAATTTGGCGAAAGTTCACTTTAAGGAGAACATTCATAGGAACCGATTACGAACTTAACCTAACCGATCAGAACTATACCTATTACGTAGAAATAACAGTGCTTCTATTGTTTCTCTAATGCCACATCCTGTAACAAAATTACTTCTGCTCAAAGTGCACTTTTATCCACAATTTTAAAAACATGAAATGTATTTTTTTATGTAAATTTAGAATCTTCCAAATCTGGAATTCGCTAACAACTACCACACCCACAAGAACTCAACCTTTGTTACTTTGTATATACAATATGGTTATCCAAGTACTGCAAAAATATTGTATTCAAATATGAACTAATAACAAAAATAATTTATCTATATTCGTGTTTGTTACAAACAATACTCTTAGTCTTCTTTTAATTAACCTTTGTACGGTTTCTAATTTAAATTTTAAAAGTCATGAAAATTTTAATTGCAACTCTAAACGCTTTAAGAAGATTTGAAACATTCTAATGCGATCAATAAGAGACGCTAGCAATGCACTCCAAGTTGCATCGCTATTCTTTTGCTTAAACGTATCCTATGTGATTTTCATTATATATATATATATATATATATATATATATATATATATATATATATATATATATATATATATATATATATATATATATATTGTTCTTTTTGAACAAAAACAGAAGAAAGATTTCGATTACGGAACACGTTTCCCAGACGGTTTAATTATCCGTTGCTAATTGCTAACACGATTACAACTCTGTACGTTTTCCATCCCCGCTTCAGAGAGGTCTCTGTAAACGGAAGCAGCAAGAGGGAAAGTTTTTTTTTTTTTCATTCATTTCAGCATAAAATCCAGTTATCTCCACTTCTCATCCTCTATGCTTAGAAGAGTGCTAAATTTAGGATTAATCAAATTCATGCTAAGGGTTTCCGAATTTTCAGCATCTTACGAATTTTACATTTATTATTTCTGTTAGGTCCCGCGATGGAGACAAATCGTTGAGATTAGACAGTATATAGCTGATTATGATCTTATTTTGTTTCTAAAAAGTGTCATCAGTTGATTCATTGATTAATATTTAATTGATTCATGAAGATGATAGTTATGTGGCTATTTATCCACGATACGCTAGAATATAGAGTATAGGGGGGCAAGAGTACGTGGGGGGTAAGGATACGATTCCCTAAAATCAGGTGAATATATTTGCATATGGCAATAATGCGTCACGTGGAGTTTGGTGTTAATGGCGTCTAGAACCTAAACAAGTTTGAGTGTGCTGCGGCAAACTACAAGCTATCTAGGTAATTATTTATGTTTTTCTAATAGTTTGATAAATATTGGGACATAAGTAGTTAATGAATAACTTACGCAATTTTTTAACGATTTCAAAGTACTATAAAGCGTTAGTTTCTAGCATATCCATTGTTTGACAGGATGGAGTAAATTGACTTTCATCCAACAGTTGGCTGTACAACATCACGGGAAAATCAATTGTGTATGAGGGGGCAAGGGTACGCAAATACCGACGGGGCAAGGGTACGCGTGCGTACTCTTGTCCCTTCTGTTATATGAAAAAAGAATCCAATTTGATTTAGATCTAACAATCAAAAAAGAATGTAGATTCTGTTGTAATAGAGAGTGATGGCAAACTTTATGAATACTGGTTCCCATATGTAGCCTCTAACGTTAAGAATTCCGAAGAATCCTGATATTTTCTTATGTACGAGGTTATAAATTCTTATTCTAAATACCACTCCTTATATAAAATATCTAAGGTGGTGTTTGAGTTTTCGAAACAGATAAACGTGTGAGATAGTTAAATCTGCAGTTATTGAATAACATTACGCTTGGTTATTTTATTCAGGTTTCAGAAATGCTACTCTTTGTCCTCTTTTATCTTAAATGTCAATAGTTTTCAGTAATAAATTTCAATAGGCCTTATGCAGAGTCGTTCTGACGCGTGATTAGTGCCATACTAAAAAGTTCGACTACCATATGTTTCCTGTAGTAGTCAGTCCTTTAGTAATCATACGTTAAAATGACTCTGCATAAGGTGGTATCAGTCCAATGATTGGTATGGGATCCTATAAAGATATATGAAGCCAACCTAACCTAACATTTGACAATATGTAGCTTCATCAAAGATAGGTCGAGAAGTTTTCAAGTTACCCTCGTAGGTGACAAGCACTGATTCTATAACTGATGGAATAAGCCGAATTTGGAAATATATTTTTATAAAGGGTCTAAATAATATCTTATTTTTTTGTATCCTATGCATTCCCATTACTGATATAAGGAGAATTAAGGATTTTTCTTTTTTAAAATGAGAATCTGCAACGTCTTTAGGCACAATAATGCCAGTAGGCCTATTTACCGAAGACATGGAGAACGAATTAGTGGAATATATCACATTACTGGATCAATTCTTCTATGACCTAACTTTAAAAGATCTAAGAAGAATGGCATACAATTTTGCTGAACGTAACTAGTTGCCCCATATTCTTTAGCCATGAGAATGGAATGGCAGGAAGAGATTGGCAGGAAGAGATTCCGTCGTAGACATTTAACTATTGCTTTGCGACTACCTTCAAAGACTGGTCTGGGGAGAGCTCGTGGGTTTAGCAAGCCACAAGTTGAATGCTTTTTTAATTGTCTAAAAGATCTTGTAAGAGAGAACGGCTTTTCTCTACGGGATATCTACAACATGTACGAAACTGGTATAAGTACGATTCCTCATAAAGTTCCAATAAGTCAACTAAAAATCAGTTGTGAATAAAACTGTATCTAGTGATTTTGGGGTTAACATAACAGCTGTTTCCTGGTGAGTGCATTTGACTCCTTTATTCCCCAGATATTTCCCAGAAAACGAATGAAACAAGAATTATTCGATGGCTCGCCGCCGGGAATGATATCTGATTATGGTTCATCAACTCACAACTTTTCGTAGAATGGTTATATTATTTACACCAACATGTGCGATCAAATTCGGTTACGAAAAAGGTATTGTTACTTGTTGACAATCAGACCTCTCACATTTCAACCGAGGCGATTGATTTCTGCAGGCAAAATGGGATAGTGATGTTGAGTTTTCCACCCCATACCAGCCATAATTTGAAACCATTAGATCGCTCCTTTTTTGACCCGTTGAAATCCTGGTATTCAACAGTGTGTACTAAATGGATGAGGAATCATCCATCCCTCCTAATTCCAAGTTGCGAGTTTGTTTACTGAGGCATACTACAAAGCTGCAACCATTGGTATCCAGCCTTCAAGAATCTGAAGTTGTCCCACTGAATACAGATGTGTTCACTAAAGAAGATTTTCTTCCCTCTATTGTGGATGTGGTAGACTTAAATGTAGAAGCTGGCTCGGAAGATGGAAGCATTCAAGAAGCAACAAATCAAGCATCAGGCCTGAATAGAGCGCAAAATCGTTCATCGCATGATTCACTGGAAGTAAAAAGGGGCCCATGCGGCGCATCCAGATCAAGCACTCCTTCGCCAGTTGCTCGAGCTCATGCGGACTGTCCACTTCAAACACTCTTCTGCCGGTTGCTCGTTTTCATTCATCTGTCAGCAAACCTTCAACCAGTAACGGTAGATTCTCAGTAGAAGTAAGCAAGAGCTCGTACAGACTGTCCACTTCAAACATTATTCTGCCGGTTGCTCGTTCTCATTCATCTGTACCAAATCTTCAACCAGTAACATTAGATCCTCACTAGAAACAAGCAAGAGCTCATGCGGACTGTCCACTTCAAACACTCTTCAGCCGGTTGCTCGTTCTCATTCATCTGTTACCAAACCTTCAACCAGTAACGCTAGATTCTCAGTAGAAGCAAGCAGGAGCTCATGCAGATTGTCCACATCAAACACTCTTCTGCCGGCTGCTCGTTCATCTGTTACCAAACCTCCAACCAGTAAAACTGGATCTTCACTGGAGCAGCACTGTTTGTCATTTTTAAAACTACTTGGAAATAAACACAGAACAAAGCAGCAGAAAGGAATTAACAGAAACATAGTGTTTCCTACTAGAAGGGGTAAGTATATACACAGCCTTATCAATTTAGTGGAAATACCTGAAAGAAGCGCAACTTACTAGACTAATATAACGTTGGGCCACATTTCGTCCTGTAGAACATCTCTGACGAGACATATAATGTAATCAGAGAGGTCTTGATGATACCATACATAATATTACACCATTCGGTGTACCATACCTCACTATTTGTTCGATTATTTCTAAGGTTTTATATTTATTTGTGTAAGATTTTAAAAAGAAAAGTTGATTTTCTAATTGCGATCACGTCACAACGACACCATGTACTTACACACTATGGTAGGAACAGGATTGCAATTCATCAAATAGATTTTACTAATAGGTTTAATTTACCAAATTTTAGCAAATTCATTAGATTTTTTCCTCCTTTAAAAGCATTGTTTTATAGTGTTATAGTTTCCTTTTTATTTCACTACAATGTGTCAAGTGGTTATGTCATGAGATTTATAGTCAGTCATCACACTGGGCAAGATCCCTCGCGCAAACCCAAATTTCATCAAGATCGTTGTACAAATCTGAGCACTAACAGTTTGTCCTCTTTGAAAATGAACGAGGTTACCTAGTTTACTCTACCATCGTACGGAGTTTGTCCTAATATATTATTGCCTACATTTTGCGGATAATGTATCCGCCTGATCATTGTCAACGTGTTTTCAGCTTCAGGCGTATCCATTAAATTAATACTCTCTGTAAGTATGCGACTAAGTCAATATTATAATTGCAGTTTGAACGACAGTTACAACAAACATTTAACCCGAGTCTAATACGTGAGAGCAGGTTAACAGTATGGTAAAGAAAAATAGTCGGAATGTGGTATACACTGGATTTGGTAGTATCAGTCTGTTAAAAAGAAAATAATTAAGTGATTTGACAAATTAACATTGACAATATTCGCAGCAACATTAAGTCAATGGTATGCAAAGGAATGTAGTAAGCTAGGTGCAGGCAAATACGCTATATTAAAAGTGTTGGATTTTTTAAGCCTTAATTTTCATGAGACACAAAGAACAAGACATGTGCGTTGCAGGGTAACCTTTTCCGCGTGTAACAAAAACATGACAATAATGCCACTCACTTCTGTTTTATACCCAAGGTAAAAAAAAAATCGTCTTACAAACTGGCGTATTTACCAATTACGCTAAGTCTAGGATACTACTAGAAACTTGTAATAAATCTTGCAACTGCTCACATCGTCTGTATTATACGAACTCAAATATTACTACACAATATGGCTGAAGCACAAGAAATAGAGTAGCCAAAGTGCAAGGTAAAAATAAAAAGATAAAATGTAAAAAGATAATATCCAAAGCTGAAATCAATTTTCAAACTGAAAAGTTTTAGCCTATAAAAAGATAAACAAACAGTGTTATCCAAAGCTGAAATCAATTTTCAAACTGAAAAGTTTTAGCCTATAAGAAGATAAACAAACAGTGTTACTGTACTGTGACTTAAAAAACTACACCAATATTAAGTGGAACATGTGGGGAAAATGAAAGCATTTTTGCCTCCTGCTGTCAGTCCTGCACAAGCCCTGGCGTATTTCGCTGCATCATGCTTGGTATTGATTTAGTAACCATGGAATCACAAATACTGGCTTTACAGTTACGAAACAAAGTGTTCCTAGACGGAGCTGAAGTAGGGTGTACATTGCTATAAACAATCGACAATGTACTGAGTTAATACGGTACTAATAATGGATTCTTACTTCTATTTAAATAATAACGTCCTTCCACGTAACCTTCTCGAAACAAACAACAGAGCACGGATTGGCGGTCCCAGCGCTGTATCTCGGAGTATTCGTCAAATCCCATGGTCCAAGCCCATGGCACATACTGAAAGCGCATTCTAGCGGATTTCGTCGAAACGTCCCAGCACTGAACACTCGGCGTATTTAGCTGCACTGGCGTTTATAGGCCTATCTGTAGTTACCTTACATTAAGACATTTTAAGGCAGGGAGAAAATTGGAAGAAACTCCAATTCCCAAACTATCTGTAAGGTATGGTAATCAGATGCCTTTAAAAAAAAACGAGATTGTATCTCTTGTTTTCAGCAATCCATAAGGTATTCCAAGAAATATGCAAACAGGACACAAAATGTCAATAAGAAAAGAAAACCGCGACCATTTTTATTCGTAGTTGCGTAATATAAGAAATCACCATCAAGTGATATTCATGAGACAATCGATGACACTCAATCTGGTTCATGTTAATTGTCAAAAAAAAAAAAAAAAATGCAAAATCTAAAGTTGGAAAAATTTAAAGAAATAAAAAAAACTGTTTAGTTTGAAAAGCTAAAAACCTCTTCATCGACATAAATGGTGATATAGCAATAACTATAGGTGGGTTATCACTGTAAATATGGTCATCTTACCACAAAGTTGATGCCTCCATAAAACTGAATGCTCCAAACAAA
This sequence comes from Thermobia domestica, assembly GCF_964235325.1. Taxonomy (NCBI): domain Eukaryota; kingdom Metazoa; phylum Arthropoda; class Insecta; order Zygentoma; family Lepismatidae; genus Thermobia; species Thermobia domestica. The sequence goes on from NC_137458.1 coordinate 136,379,032, forward strand.
GTGCCAAAGTAAGAAAATATGAAATTTACTGATCTACTGCACGTAGATTAGTACCCATATATACCTAAAATTACCTTCTTATTACGTGAGTCATTGCTACTGTTCATGTGAGGACAGTTTGCGCAGCACCCAAGAAGTGAATCATGGTCAGATGAACATAAAATGTTTGAATACTCATTAATATGCATCATCGACGTATAAGGGCACAATATAAATTACCGATTGTTTTGAATAAGGGATGATAGATCGGTATACAGATAGGTAGTTTCTCTTTACCACGAGTTACACTTTGTGAGCTCACGGAGCATACCACTGATTCGATCAGGAAATGAACCGTGCAAATCTTGGCTTCATGGCCTTGGTGGATCATACGACGTCGTTCGTAGTGTTACCTCAACATTTGAACGAGGTGACAAACTTGTCTGCGGTGTCTTCTGCTGTAATCATTTCAATGAAGTAATGTAACAAATCTGTAGCAATAAATTTGATTTCTTTCAAATATGTCTTTTTCTTGTTGTTACAATTTTCACAAGCATCAATATATATTCAATATATTCATTTTCGGCTTTGCTACTATATTGTACTAAAATTGGAGATAATAATTAAAAAACAATTTTGGTGCAAACTGAGTGGAAAAAGTGTCTTAGGGGAAGGTAAATTCATTTACTGTTAAAGTTTACGTTTCTGCACTGGCACGGGAAACACATGTTCATTGCTTTTTGATAGTATGGAAGGCCATACTCTGTTTCTTTGATACTCATGAAATGTTGATTGAATCAGAAAGCATTTTACTTTATTTTCGTGGATTTTTGATAATGTATCTTTAAGTAAATTAATATCGAAACCCCCAATATCGTTTTCTGGATACAATGTTGTAAAGAGTTAAAGAGTTTACCAATATCAACCAAGAGGATAACTTGGTTACCCCATAGGAGGCAATTTACCTCCAGGAAACATACAATAAACGTTACTTTTTGTTAAAACGTGTCAAGTTTCTGATACTGATTTTAATTAATAACAAACATAAAATTATTGGAGCAGTGTACAAGAGCTGAAATGGTCATGCTTCGCTTCTACCGAACTCTAAACCTTATATATTTCCAAGTAGACTAACCTAAGTTAACCTGAAATATCTTAATTAATATATTGCAATTAATTGTTATTATTGCAATATATAAATACTTGTTGTTAGCTTCGATACTGGTTCTAGTTCTTTTCGCAAGCTACACATGTTGATTTTCTCTCTTTGGGTAAGTGCATATTCCGTGTTGCACCGACAATATATCGTGCCTATCCCTCCGAAAAAATCCGTAGTAGACATAGACAAACAGGTGTAACTGAGTTACCTTACCTAAACTAAACAATAGACCAGATTAATACATGAGCTGATCCAGAATAGTAAGTTGGAGGTAGATCGACTTCTGGACGATTAATTGAGACTTTAAATACGAAGTTTTAAATTAAATCAATATGAAGTAGTTTAATATTTTATAAATATCCCTATAAAGAGGTAGCCTTTGAGAAAAGTGGATCCTCATGGATCCTCCAGTGAGTTAGTATATTTATAATCATACTAAGACGTTCAATTATTGGAACAATATCAGATGTTGAGGCAACTGTATTGCCTGATTGTTAAAGGAAGGATTAAATTTTGAGACCATATCTGAAGCTCCTATCTTGGAAAGGATTTTAAAAAAGAGAAACTAAATTTTTCTCCATTTCAACATTGAAATCTTCATTTTTAATGAAGCATATTAATGTAAGCACAACATTTTAGAAACATCATTAAACACGGAACTTACTCCACAGAAAGAATCACATATTTTACAAGGAGGTACGAAATAAATGTAAAATTATTTACGTACATTTTTAGGTATATTTAGGTACGCATGTTTGCATGTACATTACTCTAGTCATCATCAAAGTATGGTTCATGTGCTTGAATGCAGTTACCCTAAACTTTTTCCCACTCTTGCAAAGGTTTCGAAATTTATCTGGCACAATACTGTTCAAGACTTTTCCTGTAATGTCTGTGACCTCATTGACGTCACTGAATCGTTTTGCTTTCAAATTCTTCTTCAGCCACAGGAACAAAAACGTCACAGGGCGCTAAACCGGATGAATTTGGGAGAACCATGTTGTACTTTGCCAAGAACTGCCAAGAAGTGTGGACTGGGGCATTGTCGTGTTGCAGTAACCACATTCCGCTTCTTTACAGTTCTGGAGGTTTTCGTTGCACTCTTTCTCGAATCTTTTCAAGACATCCAAGTAAAATTGCTGGTTCACTGTTTGTCTTTAAGGAACAAATTCTATGTAAACAACCCATTCAGATAAAAAACGAAAAAATCAACATTTTTTGATATCGTATCGAACTTGACATACTTTCTTAGAGCGTTGTGGATTTGGAATTTTCCACTGGCTGGATACTTTTTTGATTCAAGATCGTACCCATAGCACAATAACTTATCCTCGATCGCAATTCGTTTAAGATAATATGGTTCTTTGCGCAGTTTAGTCTTCAAGTCGTGACAAATATTCACTCGAAAGTCTCTCTGCTTTTCTGACACCAAGCGAGGCACAAATTTTGTGGAAACCCGTCTCATCTTCAAATTGTCAGTTAAAATGCACTGGCAGGCGATCCAGAACAACCCAACTTCTTAAAAAATTGCTCGATGATGTTTCGGCAGTATTAATTTATAACATCTTGAACTTTTCCAAGGTTTTCTCCATTCCTTTCTTTCAAAGACAGCCAGGCTCTGGCAAAGTTTAAGTTTATCTCTCGCAAACTTTTAAAGCGGGAAAGCTACTCGTAAACTTGTATCCTTCCCAAAATAGCATCATTTAAAGCTTGGCAAAGCATAACAACGGTCTCAGCTGTAACAACAAGAAATAAAATTTAACCGAGATTGCTCCCTGTGGTCCGCTATCCTAACAATCAATCAAAAATCACCCAACTCTTCCTGCAGCACCACAAAAAAATCCTACACTACGATTGAACCACCCAGCACAGAATAACGCCAACTTGCTCTTGATGTAAGCCATCCCACACTAATGACACCAAGCGGCATAAGTCATAATTACATCGAAAATCCGGTAAACATTTTGTTACTGTTATTCTTGGGTATCCTCTCGTATTCTGTCGGAATCACACATTGAAAAGACACTGGTTTGTCAGTATTTTATTATACAGACAACAAACCAAAGTGGTTTAAATTTCCTTTTAAAGGAGTAAATAAACTACTTTTTAAAAAAGGCAAATTAGTCTGCTTTCTAATCTAATCTAAGCAGTAATTTGCGTTGGCGGCTTTTAATTGTAAAGTTAACACTATTACATTTTTAATAACAAAAATAGTAAGGAGCACTATGAAATGTATAGGCAATGTTTAAAATCAACTGTCAAAAGTATATCAATCGCGACGTAAAGAAACAACTGTCAAAAACTGACAGTTCTTATACATTTAGTTTTCTTTGATCCGGCGTTAATAGTCGTATGAGAATTAACCGAAACTAAATTCCATGAATTTGCAATACATGGACCATCACCAGCCTCATTGATTCCAGTAGAGTAATGTGTTTACATCAGTGATTATCTATATTGTTTCGGAATTATAATAGACACTCCCTCAGAAATTTCGTGATAAAAAAAAAAAGATATTGCAAACCATACATTAGAAATTTAAAAGTAGAAATAAGTATATCAATCGCGACGAAGCTCTGGACAAATATAATATCATTACAGAACAATATGTATACATTATGTAGAATGACCATTTACGATATTCTATCTTTTATTCGCTATGTTGAAATAAAATACTTTTTAATCTATATATAATAAATGAAAGTGACTATATTTGTGACTTAATAACTCTTGAACCCAACAAGTTTTCAACATAGATAAGGTTCGGGCCTGGGATCGTTTTTATCATTTCATTTTGACAGTGACGGATTTTTCATTATATTTAGTTTGTTGCTATCGATTTCAGAACGCTTCAGTAATAGTAAAAAGTGACTGACTAACGAAACACATTACTAATTTTTGTTATTTTAACTCATGCGAAGTGGGTAATTGACGCCAGTATTTCAATAATAACATGTTGAGTTGTAGGAGTGGATTGCGTTACTACCGACGGAAAATTTATGACCCAAAACATTTCACTATCTGTACTCCTTTCAGAAGCTGTTTATTTTTCTTTGTAAGTAGTATTTAAGACTGGGATTCAGAATACCACTCGCTCACTCACCCGGGGCGATGATTCATCCGTGCGGACGAGTAATTAATATCATACCGAAGGTAAGTAAATGATTTCTATTGTGGGATGTGGATTAGTAGCTTTTTTCTTGGGCTAGTAAAATTTTGTTGCTTATTTGCATCCATGATTTAACATTACACTAAGATTTCCTACTGAAATCACAACGATTCATCAAAGAAATTACAAATCCCTCAGTATAATTAACGAATCTTTCCATACATTGCAGTCATAATATTACGAAAACAAAATGGGTGCTCAAGTTTCTCTGGAGACAATATGCATACTTTAAAATATTAGAGATATTTAGTTTAATTATTATCTTGTAACTACTTTTCTGAAAAGGAAGTATGTGTGCATTTTCCGAATCATAAACGTAATTTTCAATGTTTGCTTAGGTCAGAATTATTAAGCTTGTTCAGTTTATCGATGACTCGAATTATATCTGTAAGAAAAAAACTGTTCTATGCAAGTTTAACTCACGTCCTACAACGAAATAATTGAATGTATTAAATAGACCAAAATAATCAGTTTGCATTCATTGTATATGTACGTATATGTGTGCGTGAAAGCAAGAGAGAGAAGAAGGGGGAATAAACTAAAACCTGACTCTATATTGTATTTACGTCACTTCAGTTATAATACCAATAGCTTTTATCCGCGCTAAGTGCAGTTTCATGCCCAGAAGGAAGAGGGTCTTCATAATTAAAGCGTTTTAGCAACACTGAAAGTGATGCGACATAATTACTCCCTTGAGCATAAACTCTAAACTGTCGTTTGTGTTTCAAAATTATTTTCTACTCTTTTCATTTCCCCCAAATCCCCCTCCCCTGTTCCGCATCTGCGTGGTAACCACTTGCTGCCAATTGCTGTCATCAGCTTAAATCCACTTCTCAAGGGATGGATTTAGCAGGAAATGCAATAATATGATGTACCTGCATTACTATCTTCTACACAACACTGATTTCAATGTAATTGGTTTATCGTGCGTTTAATTATGCATGATTCTGTAACAAAATTGGAAATGTATAATTTAGTATTAGCAAGACTAAATGAAACTGACATAATCAACTCATCAATCAAATGCTTAAAACCAGTAAATTTTAGTGATTTGTTTGGTTATAAAGTTTCATCTTTAAAATTATCTGATTTTAATGAAGTCTGGTGAACTTACTTTGTCTGGCATAACAAAGTGATTTTGGTAGATCTTGATTTTAAGAACTAGTCTCCTCATATTATTTAGATCTAATTTGGATACGTCAGTTTGACACGTCTTTGATAATTCACATGCAGGGAAAAGAGACACAATTTCCATAACTAACTAACTTTATGGCCTATGGAACCCAGAGGTTCTATGCTGCATTCACATCGCTCTCCATTTATTTCTACCTTAGCCAAGTGGATCCGGTTTCTAATATGGATTCTTATATCTGCGAGATTCATCTTAATATTGTCCTCCCATCTGCACCTAGGTCCTCCTAATGGTCGTTTTCCGATTGGGCTTTCAGTTATGACTGAAACTGTTCCTTCTTTCTTCAATTCCGGCTACATGACTTGCCCACTTCAGCCTCCTAGATTTGGTGACTCTTAGAATGTTTGGTAAACAGTATAAATTATGTAATTTATCGTTATGAAGTTTTCGACATTAACCGTTTCCGTTCCTCTTGGGTCCGAATATTCGTCTTAGGATCTTGTTCTCAAATAATTTCAGTTTATATTCTTCCCTCAGAGTAAGAGACCATGTTTCGCAGCCATACAGAACAACAGTTATGATTATCGTTTTATATGTTTTAAGCTTCAAATTCCTCGAGAGAATTCGCGACGACAAGAGATTTTGCGCCGAATAATAACACGAATTCCTACTTTTAGTTGACATTTAATTTCTTCGTGAATGTGGTTTTCGTATGTGAATGTTGTTCCTAGGTATTTAAAGTATCCATTTTATCAAAAGTATTATTTGATATTTTAACAAATCCATTAATTTTATCGTATTAAGATCGCGACGAACTTCGATGTACTTAGTTTTCTCTACATTTACTTCTCGTCTCATGACTCTGCAAACGTTCAGTTAGACCTTTGCATTTCTTTCTATTGTTCTTCTATCACCCGCTATTAAATTTACTTAAAATAAAGTTAATTCAGTAGTGCACACAGAATTTTAGCAAGGAAGGGATTCATTGCTGATATTGTCCTTAATATTACGAATACGCAAGAACACATGTTTCTGTCTGTCTGTTGTGTGTGTATATCATCAAAATTATCGCATGGAATCTCTCAGAGCCACCAATTTTGTATACAAATAAATTTTCACCAGATTTAATCACGTACAAAGCCAGTTTTTGATTAAACCAGTTTTTGATTTTGAAGCCAAGACGGGTTGGGAATTATATGTTGAGGAGGTCAGAAAATATAAAATATATCATATTAGAAGTGACTCAAATTAGGCTATACTGCATAGCTGATTGGATATTGTTCATTCTATGCTAAAGACGGGCATTTCTAGTGAATGATAGAATAATACCATTTAACTGTGAATTACATACAGCATTACGCTTGTTCTCTATATAATGAATCTATATTTGACCATTTGTAAATAACCCTGGTCTATTCATTTGTTTCCTCGTAATTTTTTGAGGATTTCACAAATAATCACTAACTGGTTCATACTAGCTTTGCCATCTTGAATAACTTAAGGTAGAAATATAAATCACTGAACAAAGCAACGCTTATTTAAGGTGAGGTGATTTTGAGTTTAACGTCCCGTTCAGCAGCGAGGCTATATGAGACGTGGACCTACTGATCCGAACCACATGAAACGCTTATTTAAACATAATACCTGGGTAACAGTTTCGCTTAATAACTGAACATATTGGGCCTTATGCAGAGTCGTTTTGAGGTATGATTAACGTCATACTAAAAGCCTGACTAATGAAGGAAACATATGTTAGTCGAATTCTTTAGTATGCTATTAATAACGCGTCAGAACGACTCTGCATAAGGCCGATTGGCTTTATCAGATACAGTAACAAACAGGATGGAGTTGCCCTTTATACGCAACTCTCTTTTGTTTGTTACAGTGTCTGATAAAGCGAATATCGCACCCCCAGTAGAAGAGGATTACAACTCGGAATTCAGTGCTTTTGTAAAACGGCATTTGAAATTTCAAGAATCTTAAGATATGTCTGCTGGCTAGAAGTACGAGAAGCCGGTGATTGTATAGCTGCAAGGAGACTTCCTAAACATCAAAGATCATTCGCTAATAGGAAATTCCTCAGTACAATAACTTTATTACTTTTAAAAAAGTAATAATCTTAGAAGTAACAGTATGCGAATAGGGAGTGTTCGTATAACTGTCGATATAACATACAAATTGTAATGAATTTTTCATTAAATTTGCACATTCTTGATGGCTCCCTCATCCACTTTCGCCTCTATTCTTTCTCTTTTAACGTTTAAGGTATAATTGGGTGAAAGATGGTGATGTAGAAATAAGATATTAAAAGTAGAATAGGTAAATCACAAAATATAAATAAATAAATAAATAAATAAAAATTGAGTATAACTTTTGTTATAAGTATCTTTAAAAATAATCGTTTAAAACTGCAGTGTTGAAATTAAAATCTAACATGAATTTCACATATTTTGTTACAGACACAATTAAGTACCTTTGACGAAATTGCAATAACCTTTCCTAACCCTGCCAGGGGATGAGGGAAACTGATATCCAAATGGGGACTAACACGTGCCATTGGGTCTGGTAGTGTACGTGGTACCTCAAGACGTTAGAAATAGAGGGAGCTCTATGGGGCGGCCCTACCATGAGAGAACAGAGGCCATGGCCCTTCTCCCAAATGGTGCCTTACAAGTACCATTGGATCTGGGAGAGACACGGTACCAAGTATTTCAACGTGTTCATGGTACCTCAACACCTTAAAAAGAGGTAGCCCCGTATCGTTTGGGCAGCCTACCAGGACGGTTATATCTTATTCCCAAATAAAGATGTCTGTTCGGTAGACGATCTACATCATCAAATTGGCTCTGGTAATGTAAGGCGTACCTCTACCGTAATTAGAGAAAGTCCCGTATTGCCTGGACGATGCTAGTGGGAGGGGAATGCCATATTCCTGCCTGCAGGAGGAGTGAACGGCGACTAGAAAAAAGTGCCAATCCCACGTAACTGGACAACGGTTTCTGATCCCAGTGAAAGGGAAGAACCCCTGTGGGATATGGTCTGGCATCAAAGTCAAATGGTGGGGCCCCAGTGGCTCAGTAGTAGAGCGTTCACCTCTGGTTCTTGGAGTCCCGGGTTTGATCCCAACCCCCGGCAAGTGAACTTTGTGGTGGGCAAACACCGTGTGCGTAGGTTTTCTCGGGGTTCTTCCGTTTCTTCCCACTTTCTTCATTCCACCATTTAATTCATTACTCATCATCACCGTCTCCTTTAGCTAACCGACATAGTGTGGGACGTACAACTCAAAGATTTCATTTCATTTTTTTCAAAGTCAAATGGTGACTTAACACGTACCATTGGATCCGGGATGAAATATGGAAGTATCTCGACGTGTGCGTAGTATCTCTACACGCGAAGACGGTTGACAGTTGAATGATAGAGGCAGGCAGAGTCGGGACTGAACAATCCTCTCGGGTATTTCCCGGGGTTCCCGGATTGGGTTGAACTCTGCCGGGCTGCGGTGACACCGTAGGATTCGATAGCTCATGGGAGTCAATCTCAGGAACATGGGTAACATGAGCGAGAGATGAGCCTGCCTTGAAACGCTCAGGCACCATACTTGCAGCGCATGAGAGGACTGGCAAGCTAGCAGTCCGCCTCCACCAGTAGGACACTAGACCACTAGACAATGATGTCCAAAATATAATCACGCTACTGTGGAGATATGTGCTCAATTGGCCCTCACATCGTGAGTTGAATGCGAATAAAGATAAGGCGAAGGTCTGTTTTGATGTGGGTATATCCAACACACTACCTGGTTGTGACAGTTCAATTACACCGCGAACTTGCGTAAGAACAGTGTGAACATGGGACCTCCACAGAGCATCATAAGGGCGTGTATGCTATACGATTTTAAATTAGGGTCAAACGCCGCTGCAGCGGGGCGGAAGATATGCCAGTCCTTTGGTGAGACTGTCGCGACTACGCGGACAGTGCAGCGGTGGTTTAACAAGTTTAAAGACCGTGAAAAAAAACACTCGAAGACGCACGAGGTGCCGGAACACCAAGATATGTACAAAATGAATATCTTCAGAAAGCAATTGAGGCGAACAGTGACCAGACATGTGAAGAACTGAGACTACAAATTAGTGTGAATGGAGAAACCATTCGGCAGCACCTCTATCAACTGGGGAAGCACTCCAACATGATTTGACCCCGGACCAGAAGGCAATGCGAGCAGGCACTTGTTTTTCATTGATGTCTCTTCTGAGGAAGTAGCCATTTCTGGACAGGGTATTGACATGTGATGAGAAGTGGGTCCTGTGCAAAGCTCCACGGTGCTATCATCATTGTTTAGTATCCCATGAACCGGTTCCAAAACAGCTGAAACCAGCTTTCCACAAGAAGTTCCTCCTGTGCGTTTGTGGATTGCTGGCGTCATCGTGTATCGGGAATTGCTAACAGCTTATCAGAATATCAATGCAACTGTGTGGTCAGCAGTTGAGCGTGTTAAAGAAAAACTCAAACCTCTGGAGCCAGCACTTCTGAATCGCAAAGGTGTCCTCCTGTTACAGGACAACGCTAAGTCGTACGTGGCTAGGATGACACGGAACATCATTCTACGCCTTGGATGGGAAACACTATTGCATCCTCCATACTATCCGGACATTGCACCGTCCGATTATCACCTGTTCCATTCGTTGGACAATCACCTTAGAGGACGCCAGTTTAAATCCTTAGTGGAGGTGCAAAATGCAATATCCGCTGTTTTCTTCACTTTATGGCCCGCCAAGCTCTACCGCGATGGAATTCATGGCCTTTCAGAACATTGGCAGAAGGTCGTAGATGCTGATGGAGACTATGTTATGAATTTCCAGGTATGTGTTAGGTGACATATCGATGTTCGAAGATGGTGGGTGAAAAAGCAACATACTTTTCTTGGTTACCTTTATAGGAACAATACCATTTCTGTAAGTATAAAATGAAAACACACAACAACGCTATTCCTGTAAAAAATCAAAGAAATAATTCTTTATGAGTTGCAGTGGAAGTTTGGATAATATTATACCATTATAATATTTAATTGATTTTTGAAGCATATTTATGAAAAATGTATTGTCGGAAGCAACATACATTGGTAAATCGGAGATAGTATGTGCGATAAATATAATGTGACACTTTTCAATGTGCAATAATATTTCTTCGTGTTATAATGTTAAGTGATGTAACTATAAACTGTAACTATAATGTAACTGTAGGTACATTATTAAAAACATCTATATCCTTTAAAAGATAAATGTTACATAATGTTAGATTATAGAAAAGAGTAAGATGGAAAATTAATACTATTTATAAAGAGGTCGAATATGAGTGTATCTATATAAACAACATTGTTCTACAAAGTGCAATCCATTAAACAATTAACAATATAGGACGAAGGTAGTTGCATTTGAATATGTAACAGTCATCTGTTAAAGAAAATTCAAAAATTAACTTCAGCTGAATACAGTTGCAACTGACATGTTACTACCATAAGCGACGTTCACCCTTCGGAAGCTCTCTCACTACTAACGTATAGAATGATGTACCACTACTAGATAGTTGTAGCCTGTTATTTTCCCAAAATTGATGACGTTATTAAGCCTCCCAAGCGGAAACCAGACGAAATAACATTATAAATTTTATACAGGTAAAAGAGCAACCTTTTCTTTACTAAATTATAGGTTTATCTCAAAATCGCCATTTTCGGATATGTAACACTCTTCTAGTGGGGTGCGATATGTTCAGTTATTTATCTATTGTTACACATGGATTATTTTTAAATAAGCCTTGCTTTGTTCAGTGGTTGTGAACAGTGATTTGTATTTCTAGTTAATGTTAAAGTTTCAAATGAAAAAAGTTACAGGAACGTACTCCACTGCTTAGTATGTGGTTCACTCATATATCAGGCAAATGACCACATAACTTAGTGAATACCAATATATATATATATATATATATATATATATATATATATATATATATGCCCAAATGGAAGAAATACTTTATGTAACATTTCAATATACTTTAATTTAATTTGTCTATGAGCTCCGATGATATTGAACTAAAGAATCGATTTTAGGACCTAAAGAATCAGCAAAAAGATCGTATTTTGAATAAGTCCTCTTCGTCGATATTATAGAATTAAAATGGAATTGATTATTAAATGAATGTAAGATTATTGTCGAGAAAATGAAATTAATATATATATATAATATGTGAAGGCTATTCGGAAAGTAAGGTAACCATGTATGTAAGATATGTAACGGTCCAGAATTCTTTCTTCAATTGTACTCAATTTAAGAAGTCCTCGTCGGGAGTCATATATACAACGATATTTTATATCTCAAGTATTGTATATCTGACATCTGTGAATTACTTTCATTTTTAATTGTAGATATTTTGGGCAACGGTGCTTAAAAATGCATAATATGTTATGAAGAAGAGGAAGAAAAATGTAGAATATATGTTGAGATAGATTGATATTCATGTAAAGGTAGTGGCTATAGCGAGAGATAATTGTTTGTTTCGTGTTGCTATGACAACAAAAAGATTATTATTCACAGAGTTTTGACAATAAAAGTTAGTTTTATATATTTGACGAGTCTAATTTCCAAGGTATGCAATTGATAGTTTTTGCAATTAAGTGTAAAAATTAAGGTACCAAATCATGTGGACTTATCTAGTAGTTACTTGTTGACAATATGTAACAAAAGGAATCATAAATAACGTTACAATATGAAGTGTTTTACGAGATACTTTGTGTACAGATATCTGAAACTTTGTTCCCGAAAAAAGTGCCTAAATATTTGAGAAAAGCTATTTTCGGAAAATTATTACGAACAATTTTCAAAATTTCTCCGAAATGGATGGATTTTTGGTGATTGATTTGAAAGATTGCGTTATTCAAAAAAGACCAATAAAAGTAGTGTAACTAGGGTATGAGTGTGAGCATTTTAAGCAATGCATTTAGTGTTTGAAAATTTTGCACTGAATACATATGATGCGAAAATATCCTTTATATTTTGTTTGTATGTATGACCTAGGATATGCAATATTTTTTGACGTATCTTTCATGTATGTATTCAAAACTAGGCTAAAGGTTCCCAAATGTCAAAACAGGACTCATTTTTTTTTTTACTTATAAACCATATCTCAGAGACAGTGTACATTATCCATTAGGGTGGTCCGAAAATTTTTTTTTCAGATATTCAGGATTGAGTAGTTATCAAGAGTTGTGCATTGGTACGAAAATGAAGCCATGTCAAATATGTTGATTTTAAAACAATATTTAACCGGGCCCCCGTGGCCCTAAAGCGCCTAATATTTTGTTCCAATAAAATGATATTAGGTAATAAGAACATTTTACCAGACAATACTATTGATACATAGAACATGAAATACATGGTTTTAATATACGCAAATAACTACTAAGAGCTTAACTAACTTTCATAACTACCATATTAACACACGAAAAACCTTCGTGTTGAGCCCAGCTCAGAACTCTCAAACTTTAAGAGAATTTCATTTTTCGCATCTGGATGCAAAATGCACAACACTGGCTTTCCGAAGGCGGAGCTTACATTGCTGAATTCAAACAAACTAGAAACGATATGGCTGCGAGCCTCTCTTCCTGTATTGTCTTGCCTTCAAATTAAGGATATGATTTTGAATTACAACTCAAAATGCAAAACGATCATTAACCCCATTAAGAAACAAAATACCTCCATTAAGAGCCAAATTAGAGAAATTTAAGAACGGTGCTCAGAAGTTATTTGATATTTTCTCTTGCAAATGCTGCGATAGATTAACCTGTAAGTGTGATAAATCAAATTAAATACCGCCGTGGTAGTTCATATTAGATCAGAGAAATCAGAGACAAATGACGAGTTGTAATGTAGATAAAGCAGAAACCCATAGGCTCAAAAGAAATCATGACACACAGATCGATTATGATGCTGCGGTACCAAATACAAGAGGGTTACAATCGTTAGCCTCAATCCCGCACTTGGAACATACATTAAGTGCTTCCACCACGAATTCAGACGATGAGGAGTTGGCAAGAAGCTATCGTTTAGAGAATAAAATCTAAAGTAAACCTAAATAAACAGTAGTGAGACCTAAACAAATGAGTACCGCAAAAGATTTAACAGGTGTCTCGAATGGGTCGGCTGCTAAAATTGTAATCGCTGTTTTAGAAGATATGAATTTACTGAACAAAACTAACCAAGACAAGGTAGTAGATAAAACAAAATCCGTAGGAAACTAGCAAAAAAAAAAAAAAAAAAAAAAAAAAAAAAAAAAAAAAAAGAGAGAGAGAGAGAGAGAAAAGAAACCGCCTACAGTGTAAAGCTACTAATTTTAAGGGTCTATTTTGATGGCCGGAAATAACAAACTATAGTTCTAATTGACAATTGCAGTAGGCAAAGCAAGTAATAGTAACAATTGGTCAGGAGTAATAGTAACTAAACCTCCAATTTCGGCTAACGTATCAACAGAAGAACTAACCGAAATGATTGTGGAAAGAGGAGGTTTCACAGTTTGTCACGTTCCCCTTTCACACACAGGCTTTGGAGAGGTGTGTAAAGGTAGTAACAGAATCTTCTTCAGAAGTATGCGGGAGTGCTGCACGAGACAGTTATATTCGCGCAAAACTGGAAGCACGAAAGTATCTACCAAGCTTCGAACATAAATCTCAATATTTTCTTCCAAGTTTCAACTAAGGAGCTTTAAGTGAGAGGAATTCGCTGTGTAGCCACCTCCAAGTGGTGAGTTCTAGGCTGGTTTGGTGTTCGTTGGTCAATTTTTCAATCTTACCTTATACATTTGTGTCCGTACTATTATATCTACTAAACACCAATCAGACGAAGAGCTGCACATCAGATCAGAACATTTAAAATCTTAGGGTCAAGTTAAAGTATTAGGAATCTTAACCAATTTTCTATACATACTTAAAATAATGGTATATATATTGTTTGAAAACAAAATAACACTTTGCGGACCCGCAGGGCCTGGTGAAATATTTTTATCTGCGTCTGTTTAGGAGAAGAAACATAACAATATACAACTTTTGCACGGTACTCAAACTTAATTTTCTGAAAACAAATATTTCAATAATATTTTCACTATTCACACTATCTTTTTTTTTAAAATAAACGTTCTTTAGCGCCCCCAGGGCCCGGTTAAATAACTTTTATTCCGGCTCTGTTTCTGTGAGGAAACATAACCTTATACAACTTTTGCACGGTACTGAAACTCAACTTTCTAAAAATATATTTTAATAATATTTTCATTGGTCGCTACTTCTTTTCTCAACATTAGCGTTCTTTCGGGCCCCTAGGGCCCGGTTAAATATCTTTTTATCCGGCTCTATTTTGGTGAAGAAACACAACATAATATTATACAACTTTTGCACGGTACTGAAACTTAACTTTCTAAAAATATATTTTAATAATATTTTCATTTGTCGCAATTTTTTTCAAAATTAGCATTCTTTCGGGCCCCTGGGGCCCGGTTAAATATGTTTTTATCCGACTCTATTTTGGTGAAGAAACATAACATAATATTATACAACTTTTGCATGGTACTCAAACTTAACTTTTTTTTAAAAAAAAAAGTATTTCAATAATATTTTCACTACTCGAAACTATTTTTTTCAAAATTAACGTTCTTTGGAGCCCCCGGGGCCCGGTTAAATACCTTTTTATCCGACTCTATTTTGGTGAAGAAACATAACATAATATTATACAACTTTTGCATGGTACTCAAACTTAACTTTTTTAAAAAAAGTATTTCAATAATATTTTCACTACTCGAAACTATTTTTTTCAAAATTAACGTTCTTTGGAGCCCCCGAGGCCCGATTAAATATCTTTTTATCCGGCTTTATTTTGGTGAGGAAACATAATATAACATTTTGCAACTTTTGCACGGTACTCAATCTTAATTTTAAAAAAAATCGGCTGTTTTCGGCCCACCCTATTATCCATTCGAATTACTTTATTCAAATCTCAAATTGTATCAATAACAATAATCAATATCTCAGAGACAGTGTCAATTGTGCATTCCAATTACTTTCTTCAATTTAACATCTCTCTAAATGGGTTGATTCAAATTATAATGATAAACAGTATCTCAAAGGCGGTGGATAATTATGTGTTGAAGTAATTTAATTTAATTCAAATGACTTAGTGTTAACCGTATTTTACAGATTGTGACCAATATCTGTTAAAATTATTTATTCAAATGGGCTCAGGAGTAAATAATATCTCAGAGACAAATGATAACTTCCCGTTCAAATCATTTGATTCAAATTACTTACTGATAACAATACTTCAAGGAAAAGTGATAATTATCTAGTTAACTTATTTGATTCAAATTGCTTACGGATAACAGATATTTTAGGGATAGTGATAGTTCTATACTTGGTTAAGTTATTTAATTCAAATTACTTAGTAATAACAATGTCTCACGGGGAATGATAGGTATTCTATCTGGTTAATTCATTGGATTCAAAGTTCTTAGTGAGAACAATATTTTATGAGGAGTAATGGTTGCTTCAAATTAATTAAATATTGATTAAGTATTTGATTCAAGTTAGTTATTGGTAAGAATATTTTAGGAGAGTGATAATTATCTGGTTAAGGTGGTTGATTAAAATTACTTAGGGATAACATTGTAACAGAGAAAAAGACAAATATCTAGTTAAGTTAAATGATTCGAATTACTAACTAATAAATATTTCAGAGAGTGATAATTATCTAGTTATTTGATTCAAATTATTTTGGGACAATATCCCAGAGAGAGTAATATTTCTCTTGCTAAATTATTAGATTCCAATTATTTAATTACAAAAATATCTCAGAGACCATAGTAAATATTTATTTAAGTTATATTATTCAAATTATTTAGTAATAAGTATATTTGAGGGACAGTAATAATAATCTGGTTCAGTTATTTGATTTGAATTAGTAACTGACAGCAGAGTGGTAACTTACTAAGCAATAACTTTGTGTTTAAGTTACTTGATTGAATACTCAGTGATAGACAATACATGAATGCCGAAAACAAAGAGTACTCGTTACTCAAACTACGAGATTCGAAATATTCATAGAAACTTAACATTATCTATTTCAACTATTTGATTTAAATTGTTCAGTGATAAAGGAAATATCAGACTCAATTACCATTTTGTTTCATATTATTTACTTCCAAGGAGTTAATCCACTACGACCTCAAATTTTGATTTTTTTTTTTTTTTTTTGTAGAATTCTCCTTTAAGAACAACTTACACGAATCAACTAAAATTTTTATTTAATATTGAATACTAGGTATAAGGAACACTCAAAAAATGAAATGAAATCTTTAAGTTTTACGTCCCACGGTTATGCCGGTTAGGCTAAAGGAGACGGTGATGATGAGAGATGAGTGAAATGGTGGAATGAAGAAAGTGGGAGGAAACGGGAGAACCCCGAGAAAACCCACGAGCACAGTGTTTGTCCACCACAAAGTTCACTTGGCGGAGGCTGCACTGAGAAAAATGATTGGGTTGAAACGTGACAATGCGGTGTGGTTAAAAAAATTTAAACCAAATTGGTTTTTTTTAGGAACGATGGCTGGTCACTTGCAACCCAACTGCATTAACCGTTGGGTCAACAAAATGACTATATGTCACCGTAGAGTATTTTAAACCAACACCTGAGTCATACCTGGTTAACGGAAAGTGTCATGATACCTGAAACATATAGTCTAATCGAAGCTGATTTAAGTGGACTATTAAGTACTACAAAAATTACAACACATGTTTGTTATTTACTGTCTATTCAGTCGAAATTATACAGAGTTATATCTTGACAGAGTACGATTACAATAGCAACGTTAGCTCCGGTCCAAACGGAAGGCTGCGGAGGAAGAAAGTAGCGCCAAAAAGAAAAAAAATCATTGCATCGAAACCACAATGCATGAATAGCAGTGCTGTAATCTTTTTTACTAATGTTATTCTTATGTCCTAGCATATAAGAATAACAGATGGCGCCACCGTTACTGTGTAACTATTGTCAGACTGTTCACAAGTTTAAAAAACGATTATTTTGACCAATTACAAGAAACTTAAAACGTTATTTGTAGCTTTGCACAAATGTCAAATATACTGCGAAAAGCTTTGAAATGACTACTTACTGGCTATGAGAAATGAAAATATTCACAGCCAGTACGTAATTATTTCTGATATACTCGGAAGGCGATATCGTTGGTGTTGAATAAAATTCCAAGTAACAGGATAAAGTGGTAATCATTTTATATTGTATAGTGTTGGGTCATCTTTGTAACCAACGCATGGTGTGTTAAATCCCGTAACGGTTAATGTGATATTTACTCTTTTAACTCATTATTTCGTCATGTTTTAACTCAACCATGGTCAATTTTATCTCATCGGTGGGTTATTTACACTCCCCTTCTCCAAGCGACCCCACACTGTGGTCATTTCTTACCCCATGTTTATTTACTTTTAACTACACGTTTGGTCAAACGCATTATCGGGTTAATGGAATTTACACTTTGTTGGGTCATATTGTACACCAAGTTGGGTTAAATGTATTAACCGGTTAAGCGATTTTAAACCAATTGAGTCGTTGGGTTGGACTCCTATATTTAACTACACGTTGAGTTGAATTTATTTCAACCCAATTTAACTAAACGCTTTGACCCTATTTGGGTCGGAGCAGTTTTAGCCACGTGGTTGGGTTAAAATATGCACCAATAGGGTCAATTTCAACCCAATCATTTTTCTCAGTGTGGGATCGAACCCGGAACCCCAAGCACCAGAGGTGAACGCTCTACCACTGAGCCACCGCGCCCCCAAGGAACACTCAAGTTTGAGCAATAGTTTTAATTAACTCCAAGGAAACAATCATCTGTCTTTTGTTGTATATATATTCGGGAGGGCAAGAATTTTCCGGAATCCGATTTTCGGAAAAAATATTTTCCAGAATCGAAAATTTTAGTTTCCAAATTTTGGAAAAAATCCAGAATTTGGAAAAATCCGAAATTTTTCCGAAATCGGAATTTTCTAAATTCCGAGTTTTTCCGAACTCCAGAATCTTTCCTACATCGACATTTTTCCGATTTTACTTTCCGGATTCTGGAAAATAAAAATTCCGGAATTGGCCATCCCTAATACATCTATCTATCTATCTATCTATCTATCTATCTATCTATCTATCTATCTATCTATCTATCTATCTATCTATCTATCTATCTATCTATCTATTTATCTATCTATCTATCTATCTATTTATTTATTTATTTATTTATTTATTTATTTATTTATCTATCTGTCTCTCTGTCTGTCTATCTACCTACCTACCTACCTAATATATATAAAGTCTAGCTCCACTAGTCTTGTTTACATCATATGTTTGAGTTTTGTCCATTTTTTGTAGTTTTTCCTCTTGCCTTGTAGTAGTAGCAACATTTCAGCGGCCTGTTCTGTTGACTCCTCTCCGCTTGCATTAATTCTGCTTCATTAGTGTTGCATAAGCTACTGTGAATATTTTAAACGTCGTCTACCAACATCCTACAACTTTTTTTTTTTTCAGTTCTCTCTCCACTTCACTACAAAACCAAGCCTCAGAATGTGCTATTTTTCTCTTTCTTCTCAAAATACTACCCTACCTTTTCTCTTTTCCCTTTATTTTTTCTTTTGCTTTTTTTTAAAAATTTATTCCGATGGGTGTTTAAAAAAAGGACGGAGACATGGAAGTTGTGTATGTGCAATCTCCTGTTGTTCGTTGTCACGAAGAAAAAAAGCACCCTGTCCTTTCTGTTTGCAATGCAGTGGCCGGCTACAATAGTCTTGGAATTAAAACGGTCGGCATACCGTAATACACACACACACACTTATACGTATATATATCACTGTTCCTACAGGCAGGCTGTTTTAAGTGTTTGTGTGTATAAGTGAGTATTTGTGTTTCAGTGTGCGAGAAAGAAAAATGAGAAATGAAGGGAGAAGAAAAGAGATGGGAGTCCCTTGCCCCTCCCCGCGATTCCTCTTGAAATGGTTAGCTCTTTTAACTTATGCCTGACATCTTGCACTGGTATCTCCCTTGTTTCATGGAAAATACATTTTGCTTTACTGTGTTACAGATTAAGAGGCGAAAATACACATAATAAGTACATATGGCTCTACGAAAAATCTACCTTATCAAGATAATTATTACCATACTTTATGCTCGGTGTTCTTATATATATATATATATGAGTGTGTGAGAGCGAGTGAGTGAGTTTGTAGGTATATATGTATAGGTCTAATATATGACATTAAATTCTTCTTTCCCCCTCATAAGCTCTAGCTATTCTTTTTGGCTGTACAAAGGCGAAAAGTTAGTGAAAATCCCTTCACAAACCAACCCTTATCCTCTTACTAACAATTAAATATGTCAACTCGTTAATTTGTGTTATGAACTAGTAATTAAGAGTGCATGTACATATACGTATACATTGTTTCAAAAGTATAAATAATTTCGTTTAATATCTTATTGTATATATATATATATATATATATATATATATATATATATATATATATATATATATATATATATATATATATATATATATATATATATATATATATATATATTGTTAACCTCAATGCAGGTTTTGAAAGGTACATTTAAAAAGTAAGCGTTTAAAGCATAATTTATACCTCCAAACATTGTTAGGGTCATCAAGTCTAGGAGGCTTAGGTGGGCAGGTCATGTAGCTAAGATGGAAGAAAGTAGGAATGCTTTCAAAGTCTTGACTGGAAGACCAATCGGAAAACTACAATTAGGAAGACCAAGGAGCAAATGAAAGGACAATATTAAGATGGATCTCGCAGAGATAGGAATACAAAGTAGAAACTGGATCCAGTTGATTAAGGACATAAGTCAATGGATAGATTTTGTGTATTGTACCTCCGGGTTCCATAGGTCATAGAGTTAGTTAGTGTAAGCAGTATGTGACTCGTAAAATATGTATCTTCCGAAAGAATAGTAACCTCCAAAGGTCATTAGCATAGAGATATTCGGGATGTGATAATTCTGTTCTTCATTTATATTTACTCGTGGGACTAAACATACAGTAGGGTAATCATAGTTTTCTAAGGCACAAAAATAGTGAAGGCATAAAGAAAATACTATGAGTATTAGAATTGAGTGACTAAGATGAATTACAATAAAACTTCAAGTATTACTTAGAATATTCTCAGACTCATTGATACATTGTGTATACTGATACAAATGGATTACTTTACAATAATTTTGTGGACAAATTGTCACCAAGGTATAGGAAAAGATTTCATGGAGTGCATGTTCTTAATTTTCTTTCAGAGAGAATAGTTCTCTGTAATTCAGGAGAGCGAGAAGTGTTTGCTTCTGAATTCCTAGTATCCTATCAAAATTATATGATAACGGAATATTTCGCAAATTTACGGTTCACGACAAATAACGCGTCAGAAGAATACTGAGCGGCACTTTGAGAAAAAATGACCTAAAGATTGATGAGTTCAATTTATGTATTTTTCGTTTTTGAGATTTCAGAAGCAAAGGATGTTGTGCATCTTTAAGTGTTATTCTAAGAAAATAATATTACCATGTTTTAATATCTACAAAGCATTCTTATCTTGAAAAATTTCTGAGATAGCCTGTAATTTAAGATTTATGTAATATATACGATATTATGAGAAACCGATATTTGCTCAGAGAGCCCCACAGAGACTGCATAGTAGGGTGTATCGAAAAAAACTTTTTTTCGAAATCCGGTTACGGCTAGTGCGGAGTTTTGGCCAAATGGCATCAATAAAACGTATAAAAAATCTCAACTCGATCAGACAACTCCTTCTGCTACCGAGTAGACCCCAAATATTAGAAAAATCAACAAAAGATTCACTTTTCAACTGATTTTCTAAAAAATATTTTTTAAATATTTCCTATATTTTTCGGTCTTTTAAATTATTGAAATAGCATTGGAAAGAAGAAATAAATACATAAAACAAAACGGTTATTTCTGTACACCACAAGCATAAAAACCTAGTTAATTATTTGTAAAAATGCGCTGATTTTCTGGCGTATCGTACAATTAAATTTTAATATAAAATTATTGAAGTCTCTTGAATAACGAAGAAAACACTTTATTGCTAAATTCTAAGAGCAGTAATAGTATAAATAATTTGCTCCAAATGCCATATGCATCTGCTTATCACACTAGATCACCTGCAGCCCACCTCTCCCCGAACGCCTCTTCTCTTGTACTTGCCCAGCTGAAAGGATCTGTCTTATCAGTCGCCAGTAGTCAACCAGCTGTGTCGAACGTGATTGTCGCTGTTTGAGTTATTTATTAGTGCTATAGGAAAAATAATTTGTTTTCGTGTGAAGTGCAGTATATAGAAGTGAGAACAGTGTTTCAGTTGTGTTAAGTACTTTTTATTAGGAAGAGAGTGACAGATACGGTGACGTTATGGCATCGACAAGTTTGTTACGGTCTGACGTTAGGAATAGCATTATTGGGACACCCAAGGAATTGGGTAGAACACAGCTACCAACCGTTGAAATGTATTGAGACAATACCTATGGGAGCGAGAAGAAAAAATGAGAATTTCGAGATCCCGGAAAGAGCCTTCAACAAAGGATTTATCTTCTATCGTCGCCAGGAAGATTGTAGAAAATTGAGATTACACCTCAATCAGCGGCGAAGCAATTTTCAGTGTAGAAGGATTGTTGCAATGATATTGAAGTACCATAATATTGTCCGTGACTTGCAAAACTCAGCAAAGTCCGGTTTCCAAACTTCTGCGAAACGAATTGCTGATTTTCAACAGTCTGCCGAAAATATTTCATTTGATATAGCCTTTTGTAAGTGTTCCGATCCTCTTGCCTGCAACTGCGAAAAAGGAAGAAAAGTGCCAGTGCTAGAGGCGCCTTTTCTTCTAGATCAAAGAACCACAAGAGGCGTAATCTCAATTTTCTACAATCTTCCTGGCGACGATAGAAGATAAATCTTTTGTTGAAGGCTCTTTCCGGGATCCCGAAATTCTCATTTTTTCTTCTCGCTCCCATAGGTATTGTCTCAATACATTTCAACGGTTGGTAGCTGTGTTCTACCCAATTCCTTGGGTGTCCCAATAATGCTATTCCTAACGTCAGACCGTAACAAACTTGTCGATGCCATAACGTCACCGTATCTGTCACTCTCTTCCTAATAAAAAGTACTTAACACAACTGAAACACTGTTCTCACTTCTACATACTGCACTTCACACGAAAACAAATTATTTAGTTAAAATTTCCTATAGCACTAATAAATAACTCAAACAGCGACAATCACGTTCGACACAGCTGATTGACTACTGGCGACTGATAAGACAGATCCTTTCAGCTGGGCAAGTACAAGAGAAGAGGCGTTCGGGGAGAGGTGGGCGGCAGGTGATCTAGTGTGATAAGCAGATGCATACGGTATTGGGAGCAAATTATTTATACTCTTACTGCTCTTAAAATTTAGCACTAAAGTCTTTTCTTCGTTATTCAAGAGACTTCAATAATTTTATATTAAAATTTAATTGTACGATATGCCAGAAAATCAGTGCATTTTTACAAATAATTAACTAGGTTTTTATGCTTGTGGTGTACAGAAATAACCGTTTTGTTTTATGTATTTATTTCTTCTTTCCAATGCTATTTCAATAATTTAAAAGACCGAAAAATATAGTAAATATTTAAAAAATATTTTTTTAGAAAATCAGTTGAAAAGTGAATCTTTTGTTGATTTTTCTAATATTTGGGGTCTACTCGGCAGCAGAAGGAGTTGTCCGATCGAGTTGAGATTTTTTATATGTTTTATTGATGCAATTTTGCCAAAACTCCGCACTAGCCGTAACCGGATTTCGAAAAAAAGTTTTTTTTTTTCGATACACCCTACTGCATAGCCTTTATTCCCACTACTAAGTAGAAGTGAAAATCCTTCTCGCTACATTGATTAGATTTAGTTTTGTCATAAATTATTTAATAATCAAAGTTTTGTAGCAAAATTTAGATTAAGAAAATGACTTAGTTTATCCTTTCAAAGTTTTGTAACTGAAAAAATAATTCTAATATCTAGGAGTCTTTAATTGGCGCCATTCTTCACAAATCTTCTGCAGTAATGCATTAGAACAATTTGACCTATAATAATTGAAGCCGTGACTTCCATAACCACACAAGTTCAGCTGAAGAGATATTCAGAAAATCAATTAAAAAAAATGAATAGTTCTTGAAAATGTGAAATTTGGAAATCAGATTAGTTTTCATACTTATACTTTGCTGAATAACAAAATGTCACTAACATGTAAGTATTAAAATAACAAGTATTATAAGTAATTTGCCTATAATAAAATAATTAAAATACTGACTTGTGTTATTATGGAACTGACTAGTCTGTTACACTGGTTTTAGATACTATAACTCTGATTTGGAAAAGGAATATACTGATGTTTAAGCAACAATATTTGGATATGCAACAATAGTTACTGTATCCCAGTCTCTATTTTCACAATAATGTAATACAACAAACAACACATTTAGTTTACTCACATCTTTCTTTCACTTAACCAGAATCCCATACTTCACTTTCTGATTTCTCAGCACTGGGAGTTTGATCTTTACCATAAAGATCCACTGGGGACACTGATCCATAAGTGTCTGAAAGTAACTGCACGTAAAATTGATGACAGGTATTTTTCAATATCCCTGGCCTTATCAGCCCTCATGGTAATTTCAGCTCTATATGCTCTCTCCAAGTTTTTCACTTCAACTTTTGCTTTTTCTACCATTATAAATATTTCTGTAACTAGGACACTTGATGTCTTGCTTGCATTTTTGGTTTCTTATCTATATTCAATTATTTTATAAAATGTCACTTTCCATTTTTCTTGTTGTTTAGTAAGGGGAGACGGTTCTTTAATTTTAGGGGAAAAAATCAGCGTTAAAATCTTTAATCATGCTTTGTTACACTTTAACTACATTAATACATATTCCTTGACTCATTTTGCATGATATTTTTCTCAATCATCAGGTTTGCAAACAACATCCTTCTTCTAAGCGGTTAGCGTACGCTCCTCTGGCGTGGGAGACCCGGGATCGATTCCCGGCGGGAGTTCATGTGGTTCGGATTCCACGTTAATCAGTAGGTCCACGTCTTATATAGCCTCGCTGCTGCACAGGACGTTAAACTTAAAATCAACTCAACTCAACTCAACATCCTCCTTACGTTTCATTAGTAGAACGTTGTGCTGCTATGATTCACAGCCATGCTAAACTCTTGTTGGCTGTTTGCTTTTCAGAACAACACAGGTCCATGGTATTGTGTGTTAATGAAACTCAGCACGACAGTAACATGCGGAAGATCCGAGAAATTGTGATATTCTGAATGTCAAACGACAGAGTTCAGTTGGACGATTACAAAGATATAACTCATATAGTGCCAAACAATGGACTTGTGCTGTTATGGAACGCGCGACTTCAATTTCACTGCAGTATGATCCATAAAATTCAAAACCCATCCGCTGCATTGTTACGTTTCTAACGTGGCAACTGTTTCGTTTGATTGCTAAGCATTTTAAAGTAAAACTTCCTTTATATGTTTATACAAATGTTAATATGTATATACTAAATAGTTTTAATAAGATCATATTTCTTAAAACAAATATATTCGTTACATATACTGTTTACCAGAATCTTGTTTTTTGTGATATACGATAGTAGTGACAACGTGTTGTTCAAAAGTTTCTTTTGCAATCAAGCAATCGGTTGTTAGTATAGGAAGACGCAAAATATTTTTTTTTATTTCCACGTATATTTTGAATTGATCTACGTTTATATTACGCAATATTTAGTCAACAATTACGTTATTATTATCATTATTGGTGTTAGATTACGTCCCTTGGTAACTAGAAGAGAAGAAATTTTTAGCATTTATTAGATATTTTGTAAGAAAAACAATGATTATTTTATAATTGTTCATTCTAAAATCATCAAGAAAGGAAGTTCATTATAATAACATGACAGTGTACAGACGTGGAATAAGTTTGTTATCATCGTCATAAGTTTTGATATGTTGAGTGGATATATAAATGGAAGTAAAAGTTATTAAGAGGAAAGTAATGTGTAGATTTATAGATATACAGCTTAGAAAACTAAGAGCGATGGTTACAAATGTAAGTAATGTTTATTTTTATGTGATATGGAGAGAAGAGCTTGTGAGATCATTTTTATGGCTTTAATGGAACACTATTTTTACAATTTCCTTTTTATCGATGTTGTCTTCGAAGAAGGTACTATTGCTAATTTTTTATTACACGTTCTGTTGAGATGACTAATTAACTGTATGGTGGTATAAGTTTGGTCTTTTTATATAGTTCCTCTATTGTAAATATAGCTAATAAAGTTACTAAAAGGCATTCTTAAACACCGCCTTTTACTTTTGGCAGTTGGTTTGATATTTGTTTGTATGTTCATATACCATACGTATAGATGAATTATAAATTAGTTCACAGCTGCTGATTTCATTGATAACGAATGTTTCGTATTATATTTTCTTTAATACGTGTATGGGTTTAATCTTAGAGCGAATTTAATTCCTAACTACTCAGCTGTAGCAAGTGGTAAAGCAACCTTATTTTGGGACAGGTGCAATCATCTTAAGGTCTTTGAAAGTATGTGCCTCTTATGGGAGGTTAGAAGAGGATTGTTTGTAATTTTAGGGGTTTTAAGGAAACTTCCAGATAGGCATCAATAGGAATAATTTAATATCTTTTCCGAAATCGTTATAAGATATATCTGGTGAGTATGACAATAGTCCAATATACATTTCGTCTGCAAATAACCGAAGTATAATATGATGTTTCTATTGAACTGGAGTATCATTTTCATAAATTGGATGAGTTGGACTATAGCAGGTTCTAGAGGGCTTCCTCTTAGAATATGAGTTTGTGGATTGATTTCGATAAGCAATTTTTATTACGGCTAGTAATAAAATTGTAAACCCATGTAATATCCCTGATTGTGGTTTGAAATTAAAGATTATATACTTGGAAGAGCAGGTATTTTGCAATATGGAATCTAAATCCCATTGTAAGGTCCATGAATGCCCCGCCTTCATTACATCTTTTGAGGATAAACTTCACAACTTACAATGGGTAATAGTTGATCCAAAGTAGAGTGAGATGACTGATATTAATCATTGAGGAATTAACTATTTGCTGACCATGGAGTATCAGAGCAGCCGATTGATCAAGATGTTTTCTAGATTATTAGTATTAGTATTAGTATATAGTTACAATAAAAGTCAAAAATGTCCTGATTATCGGAAATCAAAAGTGATTACCAGTAATCACCGCTCTTGTCTGGTGAATGTTGAAAATTTAATTTATATTACCAGCTTTCACAGGTGAATTCTGGTAATCACTGTATCTCTGTTGGTGATTACCAGTAATGGTTAGGTTACACCTGTAAATGTCGGAAAACAAAAACTAACCTTTCAGTATATAAACTGACTTTTGCAAATCGTTAGCTGCAATTATAATTTAACAAAAGGTGAGGAAAGCTGACATTACTTCTAAAATAGGAATATTGTGAAAGCCTACAATCAACACATAAATGCTTGTTCTTTTCTCAAAAGGAATAATAATATGGATGTTCAATCATATAACCATAGATGCACATGGGGTTTAGGGTGCAGGTTCCATCCATGAATTCTTTTTGGGGGGAGGCGTACATAATTTTCATTGACAATATCACAATCAAACTTTGTTTTCAGGAACGCTGACTGTGAAAAAAGTTATAGATAATTTATTAACATTAAATAATTTATTGCCATAGCAAATAATTCATTCTCTTTTGATTGAAAGAAACAAATTGTGGCGGGAGGTATAAGAATATATATATATATATATATATATATATATATATATATATATATATATATATATATATATATATATATATATATATATATATATTCTATTTTTTTTAAAAAAAAGGGGCACATGCTATCAAGTGAAATTAACTCCAATGTATTTGATATGTAAATCAGTGTAGTAACTAATTATATTTTTTTCGAGAAGGGGTATCAGTCTCCTCTACTACTTTTTTGGGGAAGGATTACGCCCAAACACTAGGGGTGGATGGGCACAACTGCATGTAACATAATATTGAGTGTTTTAAATCCAAACAGAAATGGTAAATATCCCTTAAATATTATTATTGTTACAGTGCAGTATGTTCTGTTACAGTATTACCAATCAAAGCTAGGAGTTCTGTTTTCACCTTTATCAGTTGTTTATCGTTTTAAAGACGCATGAACATTTTCAGCTTAAAGATTTGCTGGAGGTGTACTAACAATTTGTCTCTCTTCTTAAGCCTAAAATATTTCTATTTGAGCTGAATCTATGTCATTAATACAATTTTCCTCATTGTTTTTTCTAATTAAATTTATTGCAAGAATACGTACACTCATATGTACTGCAAACTACATGTTTTTACTACAAACCCTTGAGTTTACAATTATAAACAAGCTGTGGCAGACGACAGAAGGACATTGCAACTCCAGGAAGAAACGAAGAGGATTCGGAAAACTACGAAGAAGGCCGATTTCCCTTCCATGGGCCTCTCTCCAAGAAGATGGCTGTTAAAAAGGACGACGGAACTAATAAGTTATCAGTACCAGTACTAACCGCTCATCTACAATACTTCTCTCCCGAAACTGCCATAGGCTACTGAGATATCCTTTAATACCTACTCCCGAGGCTACTATGAGCTACAGAGTATAATCCTCTAACACATTCTCCCAACACTGCTATGAGCAACTGAGATATCCTTTAATACGTACTCTCGAGGTTGCCATGAGCTACAGAGTATAATTCTCTAACACATTCTCCCAACACTGCTATGAGCAACGGAGATATCCTTTAATGCCTACTCCCGAGGCTGCTATGAGCTATAGAGTATAATCCTCTAACACCTTCTTCCAACACTGCTATGAGCAACGGAGATATCCTTTAATACCTACTCCCGAGGCTGCTATGAGCAATAGAGTATAATCCTCTAAGACCTTCTCCCAACACTGCTATGGGCAACGGAGATATCCTTTAATACCTACTCCCAAGGCTGCTATGAGCTATAGAGTATAATCCTCTAAAACCTTCTCCCGACACTGCTATGAGCAAAGGAGATATCCTTTAATACCTACTCCCGAGGCTGCTATGAGCTACAGATTATAATCCTCTAACACCTTCTCCCGACACTACTATGCGCAACAGGGATATCCTTTAATACCTACTCCTAAGACTGCTATAAGCTACGGAGTATGACCGATCCCGTCTGAGGCCGCTCTGGGCTAAAACAAATATTCTTCATTTTCCGAGGCCACATCGTGTGGCGAGGGGCTCCGCTCTTACTATGCACTGAAGAGACTTAGAAATTTACAAAACTGTAAAATTTTATAAGACATTTTATAATAAAAAGGTGAAGGGTTAATTTCCACTGTACATTATTGAGACTCTACCTACAGAACACCACACTATAATTAAGAAAATCAATGGGTAAAAGATTTAAATTTTATCACTACACGTTAAGAGAAGAAACTTTACCTAATGTGCTAATTCTTGCACACAACAGTGTTTGAAGTTTCCCCCATCAGTTTGTAGCAATAAACTTTAAATTGTTACTGATGTGACTTCCCTCAAGAGCCACCAGTGCAATTACTTGATTTACATAAAGTATTTGACTCAGTAAAGCGTAAACGAGAGATGTGAGTTTCCTTAACGCACACACACACATATGGATGAATGTGTATGTATGTCTGCAGAGGTATATTTATCCCTCTTTCTTCTACGGAAGGTGACCTCAAAGTTAGTTGAGACGTACAGTACAAGAGAAGGCAAGAAGGCAGTATACAACTGGGAGAACCACTTATTCGACGGCCGCAATGACCTGCTCTTACTTTGTGTGGTAGTGAGGCAGTAAGACCTGGGCTGTAATGCGGCGTAACACGAAGACCAGAGATTCTCACTCGATGTTTGCCCCTTCAGCGATTTTAAAGAGGAACTCTCCACATAGCTTGAAACAAAAATATCCACTCTTGTTTGACCAAGAGATAGAACCAAAAGATTTTAGCTCATTCATTTCAGGGTGGTTCTTCTTATTCCTTGTAAAGGCAAAAGTAGGACAAGTGGGAGATATTTAAAGAGGTTAGGATCTTCTTACTCCTATTGAACAACTTTACTATCATATTTCTATACTGAATATTCTGTGCACTCTACACTTCAAAATTTGAGCTGAAATGAACAAACATTTTTAGGATTAGGAAGCTTTGCCTTCTCTTCCTACAACACTTACCAGCTACATAGTCTAAATCATGTCGTAAGCAATCTCGAACTACATCAAAACATTTTGGAACTTTAGCAACTAAAAATGGACTTTAATAAGGCCCTTTCAATGCTACATGACGTCATTTCTGCTATACAAGGATCTTTTAAAACTTTGAAACTGAGAGTGACTACGTATTATTGCAAATCCCTTACTAACGAAGTAGGTTTAATGGCTTTCATGACTAGATATCAACTTCACGAAGAAATCCTTCAAAATTTCGACGATATTTATCAAAATATTTTTCTTTTCACAGATTAGATCCAAATCACATAAAACAAATAATAGAGGGCACGGTGTCTCAGTGATAGAGCGCTTACTTCAGGTGCGTAGGGTCCCTGGTTCGATCCCCGTCCAAGTAAAATTGTGGTGGACAACATCGTGTCCATGTGTTTTCTCGGGGTATTCTCACTTCCTTCAACATTCTCATTCCATTGATTCTTCCATCGTCATTAACTTGGCTTGATCAATTATATCTCTCATCTAGTGCTCTGAAACGGGTCGGGTCAGCTCGGGTCGGGTCGGGTCAATCGGGTCATCTCGGGTCGGGTTGTCGGGTCGGTCAATCGGGTCAGCTCGGGTCGGGTTGTCGGGTCAGGTCAATCGGATCGCATCACGGGTCGGGGTCGGGTCGGTCTTCAACCCGACCCGTTGAGAGCACTACTCTCATCCTACCGGGCATAATCGTGTGATGTTAAACTGAATAATCTCACTTAATTTTTTTCAAGACATAATGGAAAAAACATAGACTATTGAAACATACTATTTTCAAACAAAATCTAGCTTTACTTCATTCAAGCACTCACACAATACTTTTAGAATGTAATATAGATCTTCAAGTTCTCACGGTACCTTTAAAATAGCCATCATTTGACTGACGGATGTACAGGTACGTATATCTCTTATTTTAAATTCAAATTTAGGTTATTTACAAATCAAGACAAACACCAAATTCAGAAGTGGCCTACTTAAATGTAAAACACTATCAACTCTCTCACGAGAAATGTATTTGGAAAAGTTATTTGTTCTTACGCGATACACCACCTTTTAAATGCATAACTCACTTAATATACAGAAATAAAATCATGCACCATAAAATCATTTGAAACGATTCTTAAATTCATATATTTTTACGCGACAGTAGGTATGTTGTTTTCTGGTGTTAATAATAATTCCTGTTGTCTTTAGAACTATACAAATGTCTGTGTACTCAAATTATTCACATGAGCAACTACGAACTTATTATATATCTTATAATGCCTAAGATTCAGTCATAGTGAATCAAATTATTTTGGACAGTAGACATACAGTACAAGTGTCATACCAGCAAATAGAGTTACCTGTAAATATTTCATTTTCATAATGAAATGTAGGAAATCAATTTTATTTAAATCAATTACAGAGTCTTTCATCTCAATTATAAAATTTAACGGGGAACCTCACTATGCCAATCTGGACTTAACTTGAACTTGACCATTACGTTTTCGTTTAGATTGGAATAGTGGTAAAAGTGAGGGGGAACGTGGTGGGATGTCGTCCCACACTTCCAAAATTATTTATGCCTTACCTCTAGTTTCTAAAGAAATTACAATGGGAAAAGATATGCACGGGGGACGGCGTGAATTCATGCGTCCCCTTTCCGTTTGAGATCCACTTTTGCCCTTGGCTTCTAGAATATGTTTGTATTTCTAGAACTTTTAATACTTATATTTATTGTAGCGCTAGTTATTATATTATAGAAGACAAATAAGATAGTATCTGAAATGAATAATCGTGTTTACTTGCCTGAAAATGATTAAAGAAATCAAAAATAGACTAAGAGTAGAGTTTTGCAAAGCAAAATTCCAAGCAGAGTCTATCACACACAACATATTAACTAGAAAATAGGTATGCAAAGCATCCTCCTAACGAACTAGTTAACACAAAAAGGAATAACATTTGGTTATTAATAGAAATGATGCTAAGAATAGCTCAAATATCGAATGAAACGTTTCTTTTTTTAAAATATTTAACTATTTCCAAGATTGAAAATTTAAATATAGAAGTGATCTCGTATTTCAAGAAGCATGACGCAATTTTCAATTTCAAGGATTTTATATCCATTTTCTCTGCGTTCAACAACATCCTACTTTTTTATTTTACAGGAAAGTTTTCAGGAAACGTGCAAATACAAGGTTGGGTGAGAAAAATCTCTATTAAAAATATTATGTATTTTTACTAATACTAACTGATTGATTTTACTAAGTGATCAATTTTAATGGGACAAGTTTAATATTGCATAGTAGTATGGTAGGATTTACTTATAGTGCTAATGGTTCACATATTAACATTCTGCATGGGAATTAACTTGTCTACCAGCTTTTTCAGCCATTTGGGAACATCCT
Source organism: Thermobia domestica (assembly GCF_964235325.1). Lineage (NCBI taxonomy): Eukaryota > Metazoa > Arthropoda > Insecta > Zygentoma > Lepismatidae > Thermobia > Thermobia domestica. The sequence goes on from NC_137458.1 coordinate 136,411,309, forward strand.
AGACAGGGGTGTAGCCAGCAGGTTTGTGTAGGGGGGCCCGTCGTTTTTGAGGGGGGGCCAGCTACAATGTACAAAGCCAAAAAATGTGTTGCTGCTAATCTGCAAAATTAAAAAACACTATTTTAGCTTCTTCTTCTTCTTCTTCTTCTTCTTATTATTATTATTATTATTATTATTATTATTATTATTATTATTATTATTATTATTATTATTATTATTATCCGTAAAGTATATTCAATATAGTTTTTATTATGCTTAATCAAGAACTACTGCCCGGGACCAAACGCTATACTTTTGTGCATGACTATAAAGGTAACCAAGAAAGTTCTGTCCCTTTTCGTGGAGGTCTGTGTTCAATTGGACCTCACATCGTGAGTTGAATGCGAGTGGAGATAAGGCGAAAGTCAGTTGTTGTTGTCGTTATATCCAACATACTACCTGGTTGTGGCAATTCAGACACACCGTGAACTTGCGTAAAGACAGAGGCAACATGGGACTTCCACAGAGCGTCATAGGAGCATGTATGCTGAACGAGTTCAAATGGAGGTCAAACGCCGCTGTAGCGGGACAGAACATATGCCAGGCCTTTGGTGAGGGTGTCGTGATGACGCGGACATTGCAGCGATGGTTTAACAAGTTTAAGGACGATGACGAAACACCCGAAAACACCACGTGCCAGAAGACCAACACATGTACAAAGAGGAACTGGGACTATAATTCAGTGTGTGGAGAAACCATTCGGCAGCACACCCATCAACATGTGAAGCACTACAAGTTGGGTCGATGGGTCTCTCATATTTTGACGCCGGGACAGAAGGCAACGCGGCAGTCGCCTGTGTTTATTTACTGTTTCGGAGCCATTTCTGGACAGGGCGTTAACATGTGATAAAAAGTGTGTCCTATACGAAGCTCCACGGCGTCGTTATCATTGGTTAGTATCCCATGAACCGATTTCAAAACAACCGAAACCAGCACTGTACCAGAAGAAGGTCCTTCTGTGTGTTTGGTGCATCGTGCATCGGGAACTGCTACCAGCTGGTCAGAGTATCAATGCAACTGTGTAATGTCAGCAGTTGAGCTGTGCTCAACAAAAACTCAAAACTCTAGAGCCATCACTTCTGAATTGCAAATGTGTCCTCGTTTACGGGACAACGCTAAGTCCCACGTGGCTAGGATGACTCAGGACACCATTTTTCGCCTTGGATGGGAAACAATATTGCAACCACTATATTCCCCGCGTATTGCACCGTCCGATTATCATCTGTTCCATTCTTTGGACAATTACGTTAGAGGACGCCATTTCAAATCCCTAGTAAAAGTCCAAAATGCACCTGATACTTTCTTCGTTTCACGGCCAACCACGTTCTACCGCGATGGATTCCATGGCCTTCCAGAACGTTTTCAGAAGGTCGTCGATGCTGATGGGGACTATTTTTCATCTTCCAGGTTAGGTGACATATCGATGTACGATGTTCGAAGGTGGTGGGTGAAAAAGCAACAAAACGTTTCTTGGTTACCTTTAAATTTAAATTTAAGACCTTGTATACAGAACCTATCTACAAAAGATTGATTTTCTTTGAAACTTCACTTAATCTCTTTACGGTTTCCTGACAAATATACTTATTTATTATTCGTGACTAAAAAAAAAAAAAAAAAAAAAAAAAAAAAAAAAAATTATTACACTGGGTAGAAATGAAAGAGAGAGCGAATTAAATCCAAATTGAATAAAAGCATTGTTTCTCACCAAATTTTCCATCCTCTATGTCTTTTAAAAAACTTGTTAAAGCATATAAAAATATACTGTGGTTACAAATCAGTTTAGTACTTTGTTTTATGGCTGTATTTGTAGTACCTTGTTAAAACGTTTGTCTTCAAACTGTCAAATATAAATCGCAGTAAATTGTGTAATCTGCTGTCACAAAAAGTATCCCATTTTTCGATCGGTATAAGGAAGAGATAGTATACTATTTTTCGATCGGTATGGAAAAACAATATTTCTCCATAATATTTTTACCATAAATTATTAATTGCCAATAAACATTGTTACTTTTAAATGAATGAAGCGAGATAATTTTACTATGATGTTTTAAAAGTTGGTCATTTGGGGGGGCCAGGAAACCATTTGGGGGGCCCGGCCCCGATGCCCCCCCCCTTGGCTACACCCCTGATCCTAGAGTTATTTCAGCACGATATTACGTAGCAGATTTGCCAGAACATGTCTAATGCATTTACTACTTAACATATGAAGTAATGCATATGTTACCTACTACACCATCACGTATGAATATAAAGTCACTGAGAATGTTCCAAGGTGAGATAGTAGGTAACATATGTTTGTAGAACATGGTTAAGTAATAATTCATTATGTCTCGAATAAGAAATTTCCCCCTTAACTTGACTGCAGATTATGGCAAACCACACTGTAACATGCATTTGAAATGGCAGTTCTTAACGATTTTGGCAGCAACTGAAACACGGGTACCATGAACACTGCGTTACCATTTTTGCACTTACTCGATTGAATGCCGCACTTTGTAACGGTATGCGATCCTTACACAATCTCGCAGTGCCATGTGTTGGTTATTACTTTTCAACTACACTGTACATATTCAGTATTTATTCAGTACTTATATATTCAGTATATATATTCAGTATTCACTGTATATATTCAGTATTTAATAAGCTACAAATAATGCAGACACAACGGAATTCTGCTTTAAAAATAATTATGGATGACGCGTTCTCCATGCTGCTCCACTAATTCCACTCGAACCTGAGTTTGCATTGATAATGCTGGTTGTCCTCATGAGGAATCCAAAAACAGGGGCTACCAGAACCAAATACTGTATCTTAATATAAATCACCAGACTATATTTAAGCGGATGTATATGTTTATTCCATTATATCATTACCCGTACTACTATATTCATAAAATCATATATTTCCTGTTAAGTTTCGCTATGTGAGTTGACGCATGTGAATTCCCCATGTATGCATTTCCATTTTACATAGAATGCAAATAAAGCGGATAAAAAAAGTGGGGAAGAAAAATGCAAAAAAGTAATAAAATAAATGTCAAAATATAATCACGAAACAGAATAAAAGCAAAGCAAGTTCGTCAAGTGTAGAGAGATAGGAAACAGAGAAAATGTTGCGTTGTAGGGTTGTTGTAGGTAGAGACAGATGGCACAAGTATTGCGTGTGCAGGCACAGAGTGTGTGTGCTGGGGAAGATTTTTTCATTCTTTTTCTTCTATCTTGAAAGAATCAGAATACCGTACGTATAGAAATAAAAGAAACAACCTGAAGAAAATAAAAAGAAAGAATGACAGTACATAAGAGGGAAAAGAAGTAGAAAAAGATTTATGAAATGGAAATGGAAATGGGGGAGAAATACTTGAAGCACACAAGATTTTTTTTTTTCTATGTCTAGTGTGCGTATCTGTCTTGGATGGATATGAAGGAAGACTAAGCAACAGGGGAAGAAGGAATATTGTCTTGAGAATTTTTGCAACGAAAAAAAGAAAAAAAAGAAAGAGTTCCCTCATCGTAAACACGAATGGGTCTCTTGATCAACAATACATCGTAAGCACCTTACATAAAACATTTAGAAAGGGTGGCTATTAAACGATTTCGTGTGCGTTATCGGATATGTGATACCGTAGGTGAGTAGCGGGCGCGTGAGAGAGAGTGCGTAACAAGTTTCTTATCTATCTGCTTTGTGTTCACGATTCAATGTTCTGAATATTTTAGTCATTACTCATATCTTGTTTCTTGTATTCTAATGGAATGAATAATTTAGCTATTCTGTGGGGAAGTAATAACTATAAAATCACATTTGAAAAATATTAAAGTTTATCATTCGATTTCCAGCGAACTCTAAGTATAGATGGAAATTCGTATAAGTAGAGGAGGCACGTTGGCTTAATCGTAGAGCGCTTACCTGTTATGTATGGGGTACTTGGTTCAATCTCCGGCCAAGCAAGTTTGTGGTGGACAACATTGTGTTTGTGAGTTTTCTTGGGGCACTTCTGTTTCCTCCCATATTCTCATTCTACTAATTATTCCATCATTATTCACTTGCTTTAGTCATCGTCTCCCTTATCCTAAAGAGCAAAATCTTGGGACATTAAATTGAAGTATATCTATCTATGTATAAGTAAGTCGAGTCAAATTTGACTTGTTATATGAGGATAACTGAAGAATGGGTGGACGGTGGATCGCTGTTTCTGGAAATAGCTGAATGATCATGAGGCGTAATCCAACGGGGGTTCGTGGCCCCTGAAGAACATGGTCGGATTTGTAACTGTCCTTGATATTTTTGTATTCGTGGCCCTGCCGTCCTCGATCACGTTGACTATTGAAATTAAAGATGACCATGTAGACAAGTATCCTGACCGGGCATAATTTAAGGACGAAAAGCAAGAATAACAACAAAGTGTAATGAAATTATAAGACTTAAATTAAAAAAAAAGTATTTCATCATATTGTAATATATATATATATATATATATATATATATATATATATATATATATATATATATATAATATATATATATATAATATATGGGAAAGGTCTTACTCGTCAGCCCCTATATATATAAGTTTTATTCTTAGTCAAATAACCAATATTGTTTTCTACTGTTAGAACTAGCAATTATATGTAAAAATTATATGTATAAAATAATACTTAATTAAGTAAAAAAAAAAAGAATTTTGATGAACAGTAACACTTATCGTGGACTAATGAGGTTCTCCGGCAGTCACGTAGCTTGAAGAGTAATTAGGAGGCCAAACAAAGCTGTTATGGAGAACCTCAGGGTCTGAATAACGAACATTATAACATATAAAAAGGTAAGGGAGACATCCAGTCATCATCCAGGAATCAACCAGTAACTCACTTTGTAATTAGTCAAGTCTTAATCCAACGATTGCTGGACAACATGGGTGGACAATCACTATTCTGACAGTAAGTTGTATTTTTCATTTTGTATATAAAAAGCTATCATTTGTATAGGCTCCAGGCTCGGCGAATTGGTTTCCCGAGGAAAAACAATATTATTTTGTATCCTTAGTGTTTTAGTTCATGAAAATAAAGCCTTGCTTGTTATTAACAATATATATATATATATATATATATATATATATATATATATATATATATATATATATATACAGGGTGCGGCACGTAAAACCGGCCCGTAAAGTGAACACATAAAATGAAATGTAATGTATTGAATACTCGCATGAAAATGTTGACTCAATGTCCTGGTTGACTTTCGAGGACTTCTTGTCATTATCTCCTCCATCTGCATCTTTAATTCAGATGTGCAGACAGATGGTCGTCTGTTCCTGGGAGCATTTTGAACCGATCCTGTACGCCGCCATTTTTCAATCAATTCCTGAAATGTGCTTTTTGCTGGCACAGAACGTCCTAGAAATTTCTCCCGAAACAAATTCTTTGTTTTCACAAAAGATCCAGTGAGAATGAACCCTTCAACAATGGCAACACGCTCGGGTATCGAATACGACATTATCACACACTGACACTCACCCGGCTTAACACAACGAGGCCTTTTTCTCAACTGGTTTTGACAAGTTTCACTGGCTGCGGCTGCACGTGACTGCTGCAGGTCACGTAAGTCGACCCGACCTCGACACGCCATCTCTTGGTAGGAAGGTAGATTATTTAAGTGTTGCCAAAAACACAATATACCAGAATATTACGACGGGCCGGTTTTACGTGCCGCACCGTAAAACTGTTAATAGACATTATCCATGGATTAATTTAATATCTAACAGGCAGAAATACTTGACTGCCAAGAATAAATACTAAAAAACTCTACCCACCTCACTATTTAAACAAAAGGAACATCAAATCGATAGACTTCTCACTTGTGGTGCGAAAGATCCCCCGGTTCAATCTCAATCCATATGAGTTTGTGATGGGGACAGCATTGTATGTGTGGATTTTCTTGTGTCTTTTTTTTTTTTTTCTGTTTCATCCCATGATCACATTCCATAAATTCCCATTATAACCATTCGCTTTAATTAATAATTCGCCTCTTTTAGTCTACATAGAATATTGTGCAACGTAAAACTGAAAGATTTACGGTATAATTTTTATTTCCTCTAAATAGTTGAAATTAATTTTTTCACTTATTTCACAGTAATATTAGCGTTTAACTGAAACAAATGTTCAAACATGAGACATAAATTGACGGATATCTTTAAGGTAAACAAAATTACATGGGTGAGTGGAAAACTCTCATGGGTAGTTGTCGAGAAAATTATGATAGACGAATTTGTTTGTAAAAGTAAAGTTTGATACTATACAAGAACAAAACAAGTTATTGAGCTGAAATTGGTATTGAAATGCACTCTCAATACTCTGTTTATCATGACACTAATAAGATGATAGTGCATATGCATGCTATGGTAAATGAGATACGGAGTAGAATATTTCAGAGACGGCGTGAGTTAATCAAAAATTGACCCACCATCCACCGCGAGCCACTATGACCCACGACCCACCACCCATCATCAGACACTCTGACCAACGACGCATTATGACCCACCACCCACCATGACCCACTCTGGCCCACCACACATTAAAACTCACTCTCATCAACTCTGACTCATGATTCACTCTCTTCTCTCTACTGAGTAAAGAGTTTACACTTGTAATAAAACAAGGATGTTAAATTATCCGTAATCGGAGATTGAACTTCTATGATCAATCGCTCAAGTACCGCTCTGTTACAATACAGGTGGATTTGACCTTTACAATATAAAATGGTAAAGTGTTTGTAATACGATAAATTTATATTTGGTTTTCATGCATATACAATTATTTCCTTGTTGAATTACAGATAATTTTCAGTGGAAAATAGGATGAAATTTGAAAGTCACAGATTTGGTAAAGTAGGTCAACGTAAAGGGGAAAAAAATAGTGTAAAATTCGACTGTGTCTCAAAGGCCAAGTAATGAGCCCTGTTGCTATTATTACGATTACAAACATCAATATCCAAAAGTATCTGAAGTTCTTTTTCCACTTACATATATTCATCTCTGGTAAATAAATAGAAACAAATGAACAAGGAAGAAAAATAAAGACCTTGAAAGTAATACGTAGGAAAATTCATCAGTGTTCAGAAGGTGCTGTCTACAATGCACTGGCCCACACAAATCTCGACACACTTGACCCACTTGACGCATGACTCACTGACCCACTCCAGCTCTGGAATATTCTTGTCATTATCTCTTTAATTTCTGTTTAATCAAGATATTGCCTACATATAAGGTAGCATATAGATGGCATAATACTGAACAAAATTACATCTTTAAAGTTAAATACCTATGTTTAGTTTATCGAGATATTCGAGAAAATATTATTTTTTATAGTGCCAAAGTATGTGCCAATCATTACAAATGTTAATTGGAAGTTTTACTCTGCCACAAAATCTTGTTTATTTGTGTATGTACTGGGTATGTAAAAAAAAAATAGACTATTAACTAACAAATTGTATTTACAGAGGTTCGGTCTCTCCTGACGGTGACACTTACTCCTAACAAGAACACTGATACTCCTAATAGTTACATACCTACTTCTTCTAAACATTACCTAGTAACAAGTTGATAGAAAGACTACATGAGCGAGCTTAGCTTCGTTTAATTATTGGGTGGAATATATAGCAATGTAGTCAATGCATAACTCAAATACAATTGTTCTTAACAGACTGCTACACTGGAGAATCATGAGACCTATTGTTATTAATCATTAATACTATTTGTCATTGTAAGACAGTCTGAATAGACGAGTTTTATTTTAGTGACATTGGTATTATGTGTAATTACAATAGATAAGTAAATTTGCTTTAGTGAGAGACCTATTTTATTATGTGTAATTACAATAGGTGAATAAATTTGTTTGATTGATATTTGTATTATGTTAATTACACTAGATGAGCAGGTTTGCTTTACTGATGTTTGTATTATGTGTAATTATCAAATCAAACACGAAATAAAACCTTCATGTATCCGTGGTGTTGAAATGGGACAGTAAGCTCTACCAAATAAATAGAAACATATCTGGATAATATTATAATGCTAAAGGAATCAAATTGAATACTGTAAATTAAATGCAGACGATGGAAAGAGAAAGACAGTGCAGAAAGAAACATTACAATGGTATCAAATAAAAAAAATATAGCAGGAAGTTACAAGAATACAACACTACAAAGCAGCGTGTCCAAATACAGTAGCGAGAGTGTGTTATAGTCGGGTTGGGAGGTCCGATGCCAAAATGAACTAGCTACATTTCTGATGAAATTGAGATAGAATGAGAGAACTCCAATGAGCTCCAATGAACTCCAATGAGCTTTATCATGTCAGAATGAACCAAGTCTGTGGCCTCTTTAGTTTCTGAACAGATGGAGTAAGCTTTTGTAACGAGCACATTCTGTCATTAAAAAGTATTGAATTCTTAAGTCAAATACCACTCTATCTCAATTTCATCAAAAACGTGGTTTGTCCGTTGGCGCTGGACCTCCCAATTCTAATCATAAACAACAAGAGCACATTACATCGTCAACACTGTGTTTTACACTGTTCCTATTTGCTATTGCTATAATCATGGATGTCTATTGCCCTCCACGTCTATGATGTACCCCTCTGCATTACCTAACCTAACCTGACATGTGAGCAATAGACATGCTCCCTAAGGGGTTTCTCAATAGTGTTTATGAAACGCCTCCGAAACTATGATAGATTTCATGTCACTCTTTCGCAGGTATGTCCTTTAACAGATATTGCCTCACTATGACCCTCTCACATTTTGATTCCTCCCATTCTGGATGGCATTTCTTTAGAAGAAAGTCTGCATGTGACCGAACGAAGGAATATCTTCATAATCACTAATCCTAGAGGTAAACGAGGGAGCTCGGGCTCCCCTGAAGGTTGCTTGGGCTTATGTACTTGTGCTGAAATCCTCAATAATGTCTTGTTAGATTATAATTATCTAACAAATCTGAATGGGTATTTCCAAAAGCTATATAAAAATCGTCCCCACTGAGTATCTGTTTTAACGTTTAGACTCATTGGATTTCTCTAGACTCTAGGTTCCACTTACTCCTGTCATTTTGCCTATTCATCTGTTATCGTTAGCTTCTATTTATCACTGAATTCTTAACCCTAGGAACATACTTTTTATCATCAACGTCATTTAGCTTAGAAGAGCATAACCTTTTAGCATCGACCTCTTTAGCACAAACGCCTATAATTTTTTTTTATCATCGACTTCATTTAGCATAGAAGTCGGCCTCTTTTAGCCTAAAAGGGTACAACGTTTCATCATCAGCCTCCTTTAGCTTGGAAGAGCATAACATTTAGTCATCAGCTACCTTAGAAGAGCATAGCATTTAGTCATTGGCCCTCCTTTTGCCTAGCAGTATATAACTTTCTATCACATATATCGACCTCTTATAACCTAGAAGAATGTAGCATTGCCACCTTTATCAAGAAACAGAATAACGTTTTATCATCGTCCCTACCAAAACATAACTTTTCGTATCGGCCTCTTTAGCACAGAAGCACATAACACTTTATCGTCGACCTTGTTTAGCTTAGAAGCTCGTAGCTTTTAATCACCGTTTTTCTTTAGCGAGTTAAAACATAGCTTTTAATAACCCCGGATACTTTAGTAGAGAAATGCGTAACTTTTTTTTATTATTATCAGCCCCCTTTACCTCAACATCGGATAACGTTTTATTATCGACCTCCTTCACCCTAACAAAATGTAACTTTTTAGCATCGGTTTCTTTAGCGCAGAAATACATAAGCCTTTATCATCGGCCTTCTCCAGCTTAGAAAATACATAACTTTTATAACCGAGTTCCTCTAGCATAGAAGAGCATAACTTTTAATCATAAACATTCTTTAGCCTAGAAGAGCATAATTTCTAATCATCCACTTAGTTTAGCGTAAAAGTGCACAATATTTAATCATTGCTTTTCTTTAGCGTAGAAATACATAACTTTTTTATCGGCAACGTTTAGCATATAAATACATAACTTCGGTGTTATTTCATTTGAAAAGACCAAATAAGGAAACTTATACCTTATAATCAACTCTTTCACCAGAGATCTAGACTTACCACCTCGTTTGAAAATAATTAATTCATAAAAAGCATTTAGACGAGTCAATTTTTATTTTTAAAATCATTAAGTTATCTTAGTGTTTTACACACGGAAGAAATGTGTCAGTGAAGTTTTATGAGGAGAAACAACAGTTTTAGATTAAAAGCAGGTACACTATAAATATACTCTCTTAAATTTGAGAAACCATTTCTTGTCTGTGCACCGATACGATATTTTCTTAGAAATGAGATTTGGCAATTATCACTCATAAGGAAAGTAACAATATATTTTCATGTTCCCCTTTAAACAATCTCCTCTACTTTTCTTGATTTCTCATTAATGAAAGTTTCAAACTCTTGTTTCTAAGAAAATATATTCTCGGTGCACAGATAGGAAAGAGTTTCTTACATTTAAGAAAGTACAGTGAAACCTGTCTATGTTGGCCATCATCGGTTCCATCGAAAAGTGGCCAACTTAGACAGGTGGCCAACTTACAGAAAATAAGTGTGATTTGTGTATTTTTAGAATAGGATTTCTAGTATTACTTGATTGTAAAATTTTAATAAGCAGTGGCACGACAGCTACTTATAAATAATGTATATAGAATAATCATAAGAATATACAGTACTAGAAAATATTACTATAGTATGCAAGAGCGCCGATTTCTCTGTAAATTTGGGGGGGGGGCATTTAGATGCGAAAGATATATATATGAAGATTTTAAGACAAATTGCACTCAAATTATACCAAATATTGTATACTCATAAATAAAATAGGGGCCACATGAGCTTTGGGGACCCGGGCCTCCTCGGTCCCCCCCAGGATCGGCGCTCTTGATAGTATGTTTAATATATATGCATACCTTTCTCTTCCTGAAAACTAGTCTGGTACATTGGATTATTCGGATTGAAAACACAATAACACAAACAACCATGAAATAAAAGTGTATGTACGTAGATTATTGAAATTGATATTATAGCACACTGAGTTATTCAGATTGAAAACAAGAAAAGCTAAGTTATAAATTGAGAAATTCATATGCAATTTATATGACTTCTTTTCAGTTGTTACTGAATGGTGGTTCATTCTAGACATATTTTGCTTTATTCTTTTTGGCAGATATGCACATTCTAATATTGTAGTTAACTACCTCTTGTTAATGAGCTAGAAGTGTTTTCCTCGGAGCAAAAGATGTTTTAAGAAAATCTTGAGGGAATTCATATCTCAAAACCTCCGCTACCTTTTGACATGCAGTCAGATGCCAATAAATGACAATTGAGCTTTAACCTTGAGAATTTTCCGGAAGCTTGCCACTGATGAAAGGAGCCGATGTAGCTAATGGTTTTGCCAAAACAGACAGGGTAAACAAATACGTACAACAATTTCCTGAATTCCTGTACGTGCTTTTTCTTATTCACACCTTCCTTCACCACCCTTTTATGAGGGTAGTGTTCTGGCCATTGACCTCCAAGAACAAATCGTGCGAATCTATGCTTCATTATGCCCAGTCACAAATACAGAACATCTGCCTCTCATATGGGAATACGAAAGAGTTAAGAAAAATAACAAAACTGTATTTTTCGTGGCCAAGATACGCAGGTAAATTTATCATTATCACCATAGGGTAAACATTGCTTCAGTGTGGCCAACTTCCAAGATAGACAGGTGGCCAACTTATAGAGTAGTAAGTAACGAATGTCTTATGGAAAAATGCAGGTTCAAGACGAACTAGGCCAAGATAAGCAGGTGGCCAACTTAGAGAGGTGGCCAAGTCGACAGGTTTCACTGTACTTTTAACAGAGTAGCAACTAAGAATTGTATAAACCTGTATAATTTACAAATACAAATTTCGTCAAGGACACAAATTGGATGGGGTGTTACTAGATCGGTTGGTTAGGTTGGATCTTAGAACCTCTTTCAGCACCTTGGCTATAGGAGACGTGGATCTACATTTTAAGGTGTAATACAAACCATCGCACCGTTCAAATTTTAAGTCTCTTCCGGGAATTGAGTTTGGGAACTTATACAACAAAGGCGCGTGCATTTACCACTAGATTAGGGGATGGCGAGTATTACTGTATTTGAGGTCACAACCATTAATAAAATTTACACTGTAAAAAATTTAATACGTAAATTTACAAAACATGGTAGCAATCTGTTTGTCACTCCTCGATGTAAATCCATTTACATATATAAAGTAAAATTACTAATATGGAATGGTGTAAACTTACATTTTTATCAATAAAAATATCATACTTTCTTATTAATTTATTGTAAATTTGTAAAATAACCCAGTTTTGTAATTTAATCTAAGGAAATGTACACGAACTTACAGAATAAAGGGTAAATGATTTTACATTGATGTTCTTTTTCAGTGTAAAATAATTATTGCTTTTTTCTTTCTTTCTTTTCTTTTTTCTTTTCTTTTCTTTTCTTTACTTTTTTTTTTTGTGGAAGACATACCAGGAGAAACTAAAGATGCATCATATATATTGGCGGGTGGGGGAGTCGACATTCCTACATACCTTATTGTACGAGGAAAATCCGACACTAAAGGAGACAGAAGTTTTGTGAACTTTCCGACGCAAAACAATGCACTTCCAAGAGAAAAAGATCCACCTTTCCGAAACGATACAAAACTTTTACGATATCAGTTCGAGAGAAGACAACCTCAACTCTCGAAAATAAGGTAAAATAAAATTAAATGTTTAGTTTCACGTCCCATACTTATACCCTATATGCTAGAGAAGACGAATCTAATATAATATATAAAATTGAAAGTTACGGTACTATGTTTGTGTCTTTATAACTCTTGAACTCCAAGACCGATCTCTATCCCATTTGGGAGGTTCGGGCTTGGGATGGTTTCTATCATTTCATTTTGACGGTGCAACTTAGGGAAGGGGGAGATATATAAAAATCATAGAAAATAACCAATATTGGTATCAAGTCCATAGTTTATATATATATATATATATATATATATATATATATATATATATATATATATATATATATATATATATAAACGATAAAAATGACCGATATTTGTGTCGATTAAATAGTTTTCGGGGTCTCTGACAGTAAGACGAACAGTGATACTTCCCATGCTGTTTAAATTCAAATTCAGCTCGCATTCCCTTTCTTAGCCAAAATGAAACGTATTCTCCCGTTCGAAGAATGGGCAATCTGCTAGTGATTAATAAAATTGAATGATAATGAAATAATTTGGTGGAATGATAATGTGAGAGGAAAGGGAGAACTACGAATAATACAAAGACATGATGCTGTCCACCACAAATTCAACTGGTCTGGTATCGAACCGTGATCCCTCACATCAGAGATGAGCAGTCTACAACTGATCCACAGTGCTCAATTCAGATTGTTTAGTGGGGGTCCTGCGTGGCTAAGCAGTTAGCGTACGCGCCTTTGGCGTGAGAGACCCGGGTTCGATTCCTGGCAGGAGCTCATGTGCTTCGGATTCCACGTTAATCAGTAGGTCCACGTCTCCAATAGCCTCGCTGCTGAACGGGACGTTAAACCTATAATCAATAATCAAATTGCTTAGCATCTTAATATTTGATGTTTAACATCAAAAGTTCTCATTTCTTACCCCGATAACAACTAGAAATCCATGATATTCATACAGTTTCGTCGCTTATTGAGTACAGAAATAGTGAATTCCTGGTTAGAATGCCAAAGGTAATGACATTTTCAAGCCAGTATCATCCAAGTATCTCCGATAAGTGTTTTGTGTAGTTTTCGCCAAATGATTTTATTATACTAGCGCAAATAAAATGGTTACAAATTTCTTCTTTTGGGCCACAGAACTGTTCGCATTACGTCATCAGCATAATTCTGTTTTGTGGAAATATTGAACAAATTTAAAATACCACATCACTACGAGTAAAATGCAACTTCAAGTGTAAAACAATTTCAACAAACAAACATGTATATACTACATACGCACACATACAACACGGTAGTGTTTTAGACAGAAATAATGAGAAAAATGTTACCACTAAGTTGCTTTTATAAACCTCAACATAAAAAATAGTAGAGTCCACTTTAATAAATGAATTTCATTTCAGACAAAGCAACAGGCCCTGTCCTCTCCATGTAATATATACGTGTGTTTTTGTTCAACCAAAGAAATGTAGGTCAGTTGGTAGCCTGGAAACGTGCATAAGCTAGAGTTAATTGTGGTCAACGTATTTTATACAGTAACCACAAACATTGTGATAAGTCTAACCAAAAATTACCTACAAACCAATCCATAGTTCTAGTGTAGTTTCTATTATTATAACTTAGCGATTCCTCTAGTGGGTTAGAAAACTAACTTAAATACTTTTAAATAATGTATGCGTTACATTTTAAACTACACTAATAACCTGTTATATTTTTAACTAACTATTGGTTGAAAGGAAAAATTTAATTGTATGAAATATTGTCCTTTAATAAATTTGACTAAGAAATAATGTGTTAATATTTACTTTACATATGTTATTTACACGTACGTATCTTACGTTTAATTATTGTGTATTTTATGTTAATGATAAAGGTAACCAAGAAAGTTCTGTCACTTTTTCATCCACCAACTTCAAACAGGATGTGCCACCTAAGACGTGCTTGGAAGAACAAAAATAGTTCCCATCGACATCGACGACCTTCTGCCAACGTTCTGGAAGGCCATGGATTACATAACGGTAGAACTTGATGGACCGTGAAGCAAAGAGGGTATCAAGTGCATTTTGCATTTCTACTAGGGAATTCAGTTGGCGTACTCTAAGGTGATTGTCCAAGGAATGGAACAGGTGATAATCGGACGGTATATGTTCGGGAAATATGACGGATGCAATAGTTTCCCATCCAAGGCGTAGAATGGTATACCGGATTATCCTAGTCACGTGGGGCTTAGCGTTGTCTTGTAATAGGAGGACCCCTTTGCAATTCAGAAGTCCTGGCTCCAATGTTTTGAGTTTTTCTTGAACACGGCTCAACTGCTGACAGTACACAGTTGCATTGATACTCTGGCCAGCTGGTAGCACTTCCCGATGCACGATTCCGCGAGAAGTCCACCAAACACACAGGAGGGCCTTCTTCTGGTGAAGTACTGGTTTCGGCTGTTTTGAAACCGGTCCATTGGATGCTAACCAATGATGACAGCGTCGTGGAGCTTCGTGCAGGACCCACTTCTCGTCACATGTTAGTACTCATGTCACCCTGTCTAGAAATTGCTCCTTCCTCAGACGAGACAGCAAAGAAACACAAGTGTCTGCTCGCGTTGCCTTGTGGCCCGAAGTCAAATCATGGGGGACACATCAACCCAACTTGTAGTGCTTTCCAAGTTGATGGAGATGCTGCCTAATGATTTCTCTACTCACACTGAATTGCAGTCCCAGTTCCTTACATGTCTGAGCACTGTTCGCCTCAATTGCTGCCGTAAGATCTTCATTTTGTGTCGGTCTTTTTGCATGTAGTGTGTTTTGCAGTGTTTTGTCACCGTCCTTAAACTTGTTAAACCACCGCAGCTGTTGCACTGTCCGCGTACTCACGACACCCTCTCCAAAGGCTTGGCATATTCTCCGCCCCGCTACAGTGGCGTTTGAATTTAATTTGAACTCATGCAGCATACACGCCTTATGACGTTCTGTTTAAGTCTCATGTTCACTCTGTCCTTACGGAAGTTTTCGGTGTAACTGAACTGTTACAACCAGGCAGTATGTTTGAAAACCCTCGCTATATCTCCATTTGCATTCAACTCATGGTGTGAGGGCATCTTTATGATAATTTATTTCTGTGTTACTTTCTAAATTTTGTGTTTTACTCTACTCCGCATTAAAATTTCAAACAAAAGATATCAGTAATTACGAGTCGAATTTCCTCAACATTTTATTGATTCCAGTTTAACCCCTTCCAGTTTATGCCCTTTAGACTGAGGGAGATACTGATAATATAAATTGAAGGTTTACGATGAATTGTGATGGTAAGTTTACTATGCCTTTAGTAAAGTCTTGCGGTCGATATACTTATGTTACAACTCTAATAAAGATACGTGCTTGCTCGTGGTTGTATGGTAGCGCACGCCTTAAGAGCGGGAAACCTATGTTCGATTACTGCTGAAGGGGGTCGTTCATCTCCAAACTAATGAACCCACATTAAAGATACCTGACCGTCAGCGCCGTAACATATATTTTTTTCTTGGGGAGGAGCATTAATACGCGTATTTGGACTCCTTAGAAATTTTTTTCCTAATTCTTGGGTCCCCTTTTTCCATCTTTCTCCTACTCTTTAAGGCCCCCCGGAGTTTGTGGGCCCTTCCGCATGGCAAGTTACTCCCCTGGAACCGTTCCATACATGATAAATTAATTAAGGGAACAATATTGAAAAATATCAAAACCATACGATTAAATATTATTTCTATGGCCCCTAATATATATCGAAATGTCTCTACGATTCATTTTTGTTTTATTTACCTTTCGTGTGCTGTTTTGTTTATGTTATGTAGTGAATCGTAGTGAATATAATGTAGTGAATGTTTATGTACTGATGCTTCATTTACGGTTTCGTGTTCGTATCTTATATGGAGTAAGAAAATTTTGTCTTACAATGGGCCCCTCTCGAACGGCGGGAATCTTTCCTGGGAGGGCAGTTTCCCCTCCCCCCCACACAAGTTACGGTCCTGCTGACCATTAGTAACAGGTTACATTTCTCCTGCGTGTGCAAATAGACGGTAATATGCACATCTATGGATCTAACATCCTTCTAAACGCAAATGTCAGGGACAATACTAATTCGAGATTAAGGCAGGTTACATACGCTACGCTCTACCGGAGAGAACTAGCTGCACAGAGGTACTTGTACTGGCCGACCAGCCGCCGTAGGTATGTGGAACATGCAAGTTTAACGTACCGTGTCATCCAGGCACAGGCAAACAAACCATTTTTAGATTTTGCACCAGAAAACTGCATATTCCAGTTGACCTGTATAAGTTCAGTCGTCTATAAGACTGTAGTTAACAATATTGTATTAGTATATTTTCTCGAGGTTTTCTCGTTTTTGCTTATACTTTCTTTCGCTTCAATTCTTTTATAACCATTAACCTTCATTCGTTTTCACATATGTATCTTAATAGCCCTTAGCTCCTCTTCCAAAGAGAGGATCCTCATGGAAAACAAACGGATGCAGCTCAAATGACGGCTTTGTCAATTGTGCATCATGAACTTTTTCATGGAAGTGATTTACATATTATAGCATTATGCATATACAAAATGGTTATTCATGACATACGAACATAACCTTAGTCGTATTTGAGAAAATTGTCCGAAAAAAGGCACACGCGGAAAACTACACCTAGTGAATCTTTTGAGAACAAAATAATTATACCATATTATCAGTTTATTAATGAAATATTGATTTATGAAATAGGAGCAAACGCGCCTGAGTCGTTTAAGAGAAAATTACCCGAAAAAACTCATCCCTAAGAAGAAACTAAACTACACCTCGTAGATTTTTTTTTTTCAAAAAATTGTCTTATACTATAGTATAAGGTTGTTAATGAAATTGAGATATGACATAAACAAAATCGTTAGAGCCGTTTTCGAGATTTTTTTAAAAAAAATTCTTACTCCTCAGAAAACTACTATTTATTTTGGGTGAAAAGTAGAAAGAAATTTTAGGAAATTTACGTAGTAAGTATTGTTAAAATCTTGAACTAATGTCTTTTGATGAATAAATGTTCACAAAACAGCTTAATTGTGATAAATGAATAAATGTTTATTTGCTTATATTGTCTTTTTACGAATTCCGGAGGACCGTCTTGTATGGATCTCTTGATGCTCAACTTGCTGACACTCACACACACAAAACTGTTTTTAAAACAAAAGAGAAACGTTATGCAAATGTAAAGGCAATGATACTAACTCACTATAAAAGTCTCTACGCACAACAACACATTGAGCAAGAGTTATGTGATAAAATTATTTAAGAAATCACAAACACGTAACAGTTTCAACTTATTAACATGTCTTCATCAGACTTCCACTCCTTCTAGCTACTTGGAAAGTATATAAGAGGTGACTAACTCCCAAGTATGAAGACACAGTGGAGTTTGATGAAGACACAGTGTGCTAATACTTTACATGCTTGTGTTTTTATAGTTTTGTCACACAGCCTTGTTCAGTATGTTTTTGTATTTAGTTTGACAGTGTGGAAACAAAGCCAGATAAAATATTTAAAAACCTTAAGTTTAAAATCTGGTGCGATTATATTGTACGGATCGGCCTGTAGGAGAATAGACACACATTGGAATGCACAAACTGATGGACAACGATTCATAAATAACTTTTTCGGTATTGGGCCATGAAAAGTGTAAATCTGTCGAAATCCATTCCTTTTGGCAAAATCGGTTTCATGCTGAACGTATAGAGAGATTATACCTACGAGATTGATAGCAGAGTAGTTGCTTCTTTCTCTGAACGCTGTAGTATGATGTTGAAACGAACCACATAATTATCACTTTTATAATGTTTACTGTTAAGTCAATTTTATCGGCAACGAATTTTTAACTTTGGATCTGGGCTCAGTCTCTTGTAGAAAATCCCAAATCCACGTGAATCAAACCGAAGATCAACTTCCTATAAAGAAAGCCGATAAGTTTGATATCGCGATTCCTGTATTTCGATGTCTTGTAATTAAGGAAAATCCTGCTTAGTGCGAGTACTAAATGTAATCGAACGAGAACCCATGTTAAACGCATGTTCATCTTGCTACAAAGTTATTACAGCAGAGGCATTTTCTGTAGGTACCGGCAGAGGCAAAAGCATCGAACAGGTCATGGGGCATGTCGTAAACATGCCACGAAATGGAACGAAAGCTACGAAAATAGAACGTTATTGGTTGAAACGAATAACGAAAAACAGACCGAGAAGTTTCTCAAATTAAAGGTAATTGATCTTTGAGATGTTTCTCTTTTTGAGCTTCGGTGGTAACTCATAGTCTACTAAATGTCAGGCAGGGACTGACTTATGTAAGAATCTCATAACGCCATCGAAGAGGGAATCAACAACAGGTCTGAGCAACATGTTATTTAAGTAACCTGAATTTAAAATAGTAAGTCAGAAGAACGGTTTTCAACTCAGTATTTGATCTTTACTCTCACTTTGGTTACCTTTCCGAAGAATTCGTTAATGTTGTGTCTTATCGACAAGAAGTGTGTCCTTACATTTTTGTTCCTCTTCACGCTTTAAATGTAAGCATTTCGGACTATACAAGCATGGTATATAGCTCGACGAATTGTTGGTTTTGCGAATTGTGACCAGTGAAGTCATGGCGTACAGCTCTATACAGAGGCCAACCTCTATTGCATAACTATAAGGATGATATTTCTGCTTGGTCTAGAGAGAGACTGTACAGCTTTAGACATGGAGAAACTAGTCCGCTAGCTTAAGGTAATTGAAAACATCAGCTACTACTATGAAACCCCGTATCAAAGAAAACGTCTCGATGCTGCTACCTGCTTTGTAACTTTCCGGAAATTGTTTCTCCCCATACAATTGAGTTCACTGAAACTAAAAGGTAAAACGGAAATCTTCAACCACTGCCTCATCGTACGCTCAAACCAAAACGTTGCCTGTTGTTTGTAGCGGTGATCTAAAGCTAATGCTACAGTATCGTTACATGGCATACGTTACTGGCATGAAACGAAGCCAACTAACAGTATATCTTGTCCTCTTATTGTTCCTGAGATGTCATAGGAAATCGAAATCTTCATCAATTCGCAAACTCCACTAGATTTCACTGAAATCTAATATGAAAGAAAGCAAACTGGTGAATGAGGAGTGAACGGTAATTGACTCACGAGAAAACATGGGCTTAAACGTTAATCTTTCCAATATGGCTGAACACGAATGGCTTCAGCACTTACTTAAAATAATTAAAGAAACTGATTTCTGATCAGTGAAACCTTTTTTGCCAACTCAGTCTTTTCCTTTACCATTTTATATCCTCTACAGGATTAAGAAGCACACTAATAGTCAAGTTGCTATCCGATAGTGTTGCAGCGTATGTGTCGGATGCTTTCCATTGGAAGCAATTACGAACATTTGTGGTACGAATTTTCTTTCCATCTCTTAATATGATTTGCTCCATATATTTTCATTATGTAGCGCTGTTAGTAACCTACTGCTAGCTTATTGTCATGAGAGCCTTATCAAAAATTATACAAGTCATATAGTTATGTATGTACTACCACAGCTACAGATTTTATGTGTTTGATAATAAGACTTACGAGAGACACGTCCTCGTGGTACAGTCCAATGTTATGTCACCGACCTATGAGAGTCGCCAACTCATGAGAGTCTCATCGCTAACAAATTTGTATGGTCTTTTTTTCTTTTTCTTTTTTTGTTACGGTTAAATAAGTGACCAAACTAGGGATGGTGACTCCACCAAAAATTCAACCGTCGTTGAAGCAACATGAAACAACACACATACATGTGCTAGGGATATGTTGGCATTCTTGGAAACAAGCTCATATGTAGACACAGTAGCCAAAAGAACGTCACGTTCGTAAATGTTGCACTGGAACCCTCTCTTCTTCTATGTAACTATTTCCTCAAAATGATGTTCTCTAGCAAATGGATTGGAACCAAGCCAATGTAAACAACATACATTCTGTAATACCTATTTTCGTCAAGTAGCGGACCTCGTCTCATAATCGCCGTCCAGATGAAGTTATCCTGGTTCTCATTCGTGTCGGACACTCTCACCTCACCATGTTCCTACTTAGTGCGTGATTTTAACTGTTTCCACTATCTCACTGAGTATTGGGTGCATTCTTGTGGAATGTGTAAAAGTTTTTACTTTCCGAAAACATTATTTAAGCCCCCACTAAGTGAACTTTGTGGTGGAGAAACACCGTGTGCGTGGATTTTCTCGGGGTTCTCCCGTTTCCTCCCACTTTCTTCATTCCACCATTTAATTCATTACTCATCATCACCGTCTCCTTTAGCCTCACCGGCATAACCGTGGGACGTAAAACTCAAAGATTTAATTTAATTTTTTCATATTATTTAAGCTACACATCGCATGACAACTTTGAGGGCAAGAATCGTTCCACTTTTTTTTTTGTTCCATTATATTTACCAACCTTATCACAGTCTCTATGTCATTCAGATACCTTATGTCTATCATTATCATTGTCTTTAGGTCTACTTTTCTCAAATATATATCTGTTTCAATTATCTTTTGAAATTTTTACTTGTATCAAGTTCTATATCTTCTATCTCTCTTTCTATCACGTTCCCAATCTCCACTTGTGCCGCTGCCTTTTGTTCTATTCTATTATCCGTTTCTACTTCTATCCCTTCTCTATCTTTATTTCTACTTCTATCAAGTTACCTAAGTGTACTGTCATATTCCCCATCTCCGTTGCAGTATATTCATTTCTCGCTTTGTCTTCTATGTTTGTATAATTACTGTCTGTATAGCCACCTCTATCTGAATACCGCAACAACAATCAATACGCCACTTTTACAGCGGGGCTGTTGAATAAACATGTAAACTTTATACAGTAGAGCGTCGATTATCCGAAGTAATTGGGGGACATGGGTGTTTGGAAAACTGGTTTGTTCGGATAATCGAACTGTACATGTTTATTTGCCAAAAAGAAGTACTGTACAGTAAATTTATTCATAAAAAGAGGCATCTCTTTAAGTATTACAAAGTAACGTACAAAGGCAATGTGGTACAGTTTATTAAACAAAAATATGTACATATTACATACGCCGACAGAAATGTGCTGATTATTGAAACACAGCGACTGGCGGCTTGGCAGGTCAGCAGCGCCTTATGAAGGCCCCATTAGAAGCAAGTGAGAGTGAGGGGGATGATGGACGGTAGGGTGGGAGAGTAACAGGTGCGAGCCAGTACACAGTTCGGTTGACCGACGTTTGGATAATAATCGACGCTCTACTGTATTTATAAAATAATACATAAGTAAATTTATATTATAACGAATTGTATAGAAATTGTAATAAAAGAAAAGTTGGAACGAACATAGAGGACTCTGGAAAATGTGTTACATTTAAAGGTTTCGTCCGAAACGTAGTTTAAATGATAAGTTCTGAGAAGCTAAAAGTTTTTTGCAGAATGTTCGGCTTGTTTTAGACCTCAAACAATGTAATGGAATCTCTATTATATTAGCCAGGTTTAGGAGCATAACCTTTTATCTTCATTCAAAAGTAGTGTTCCTTGCATGTATGATTCTGGAGTAATTAACGATTTATTGGACTAACTCGATACATCTCGAAAAATTGTTATTTTAGCATTTCGTCGAAAATAAGTTATACAAGTCAACTCCAGTATGAGTAGAACTTCGAGTTGCATGTTTCTTAATATCCTTATATGCAAATTTTTAATACCTTTTTCTTAATAAGAAAACAAAAAGGACACTTATTAAGGATGTAAATGATGAGAAAGCATTTTTGTGCTTCTTCCGCAAAGTTGCCAGTTTGGCACATAATCGATGTTTCGAGGCACAGCGACTAATTTGTTTTGTTCTATTAGTAGTACTTATCCTTTTAGTTATTTGCTAGTTTTAGTATGCTTTCTATTTTGTTCGGCTTTTAATTTTCACTCTTGTGCTCTTAGTTTTTTTGTACTATGTTCGTTTTAATATAGGCCCTACTATTTGCTCGAACTTTTATTCCATTTATACTTTCTTAAAAGTATTATTATTATTCATGATAATTCAGTTCTCTTTTGAACAGAATATGGTCTTTTTAGTGATGAGGCAAGTAGCCTCGCGACTGACGTTCCGAATAAACATCAAAATCAGAATCAATCAATCAAGTATATATATATATATATATATATATATATAGATGGAACTGACTGTGACTTTGTACCGCTTGAACCACCAAACCAATCTGGATCAAATTTTCAACATATATGAAGTTCGGGCCTGGATTTTTTTTTTATTATTATTTCACTTTGACGGTGCAACTTAGAGGAGAGGGATATATAATATACGATCGAAAATGACTGATATTAGTATCGGATTCATAGTTATCGGTGTGGCTGAGATGCACAATGACACTTCCGATGCCATTTAAATTCAAATTCAGCCACCAACGTGGGTAAGGGGGAAATATATGAAAATGACCGAAATTGACCGATATTAGTGTTGAGAGTATTATAGTTTTCGGGGTCGCTAAGATGAACAACGACACTTCCGATGCTGTTTAAATAAAATTCAGTCTCGCAACTTGGGGGAGGGGCGGAGATATATGAAAATATATAAAAAATGATTGATATTAGTGTCCAATTTATAGTTTTCGGGGTCGCTGAGATGAACAATGACACTTGCGATGGCTGTTAAATACAAATTCAACCCACATTAATAAAATTTAATTTTTGCTGTTATTTTTGCCAAACACGTAACATAAGGAGTTGTGCATTTAAAGATTTTATTAGAACCCAGCGAAGCGGAGGATCAATGCAATATGATACGTTGTAAGAAAGATAAAAAGGAGTATTTAGGCCAGACTAGTCTAAAAGTAAGGATCCACATTTTCTTACATAGAAGTAGTGATGTATTGAGTAACATGTTAGGCCAGCCTTTAATAAGGTTTTCCTAGACATGTAATTAACAGAAATACGGCAAGCATCTTAAACAACGAAGATACATAGAATAAGAAAATAAATCCCATTTCGACCTAGGACCGAACTCTGATGATCCGATTGGAAGATAAATGAATTATTAACTACTCCACAACAGATGTAAGAACTATCACTGGCGCAAATCCCGGGGGGGATGAGGGGGACATGTCCCCTCCAATCTTGGAGCTGGGGGGGACAGTCCCCCCCCAATAATCCGATTTGAAATATGCTTTTGGGGAGAAATGTGATGATTTGTGTCTGATTGCCACAAAGGAAAGTAAGATAAAATTGATGTTTCCCCCAGAATAAGCCTCAAATCTGCCCTCCTCCCGATGTTACAACTCTGCTCCTCTGATCCTCCTCTTGAACATCGCTTCCATATATATATATATATATATATATATATATATATATATATATATATATATATATATATATATATATATATACGGTTTTACCGGTCCCCCCCAATGTTGAAGACAGATCTGCGCCGCTGAGAACTATAATAATAAAAACAGCAGTAGGAAATATCAGTACCTGGAACACATGATTGAATAAATCTGTTTTTCTTAACTATATGTTTCAAAGCTGATTATTTGTGGTACGTTTTATACATTTTGTTCGGTGCCTTTCGAACATTCTTTGTCTGCAATTACAGTGATTACATACTGTATAGCTTGTAGCTGTAACTTGCTGCATCCACGCATTGCTCTTATTAGTCTACGTAGAAATCTATGTAGTAACCATGTAATGTAGTCACAAAATCACCAGACTTCTCAGTTAGTCCAAAGAAAAATACGTATACAGGGTGTTTCAAATCAACACCGACAAGTTTGGGAGGTGATTCGTGACCCAAGATAAGACAAAAGGTATAGACCAACCTGGGTGCACAAATGCTTCCTTTCGGATTTATAAATTGCCGAAAACATGAAAATTTTAACTTTAAAGGTTCATAGCTCCAAAACTATGGGACCTACCGTAGTCGGGTCAACACTTCATTTAGGAACTAATATGTGCACTATCCAAAAGTACACATTTCAGAATCCTAAGGTACTCACGGAACAATTTTTTTATGAAGGCAGTTTGCTATGGGCATATAATCTGAAGTACTCACCAACTACCTCTATAAAAATTGATTCGGAAGTACCGCATTATTCTGACACATGGATATTTGGATAGGGCACATACTACTTCCTAAATAAAGTCTTGACCCGACTACGCAAGGTCTCATAGTATTGGAGCTATCGACCTTTAAAGTTCAATTTCTAATGTTTTCGGCAGCCTATAACTCCGAAAGGAAACATTTGTGCACCCAGATTAATCTATACACTTTTGTTTTATCCTGGTGTCAGGAATCACCTCCCATACGTTGTGGGTGTCGTTTTGAAACACCATGTATAAGCGTTTGTTTCTGTATGCGAGTAAGAAACAATCCATCACAAATTTTAGTCATTCTGATATGAAGCCTGCAACCCTGATTAATATCCATGAGAGATATGGATATATAGCTTTACAGTCACAATGCTTGATGTTTCATCCAGTTCACGTGTTCTGCTTGATACCTTTTAACTCCCACTGCTGTGACAAAACTGTTCTTTTTAACTGGTAGCCTTAATTACAACGTAGTCATGCATTTTTCGTGACTGTAAAGTTTTATTTTTCCTATGGCTTTGAGACGAAGGAGAGAGTGGAAATAGGGTAGAGCCAAACTATAAGTTTTGTGCTGATCTCGAGGTGAATAGAAGGGAGGGACAAACTTAGAGGGAGGACTTATTTTTCTGCTTCTTGCTTGAGAAGGGCTAACTCGTTGTTTAAAGGATGACTGAAGTCCGCAATAGTTTTCCGAAGAATGATTGCTTTGCGACGCCCATATAATAATTTAATGTGGAAGAAAATAAAATGATTTTTTAATGTATTTTACGATTTCAAAATTTAATATCGCTTGATGTATTTAATTTCTTTTAAAAATTTTAAAACCACTTAAAGAACAAATGAGTATTCTTAAACAACATTTTAATGTAGACCTAGAGACATATATGTAAATGGTATACTTTAAATAAGTAGCTATAAAATACAAGTTGCCTAACTAGAGAATAAGGTAAATTTCGAAAAATACAATTTTGAATTTCACAAACAAGTGGGCTAGATAAATACGAATTTATATTGTTTTAAATATCTAAAGTTCAGAATAGTCGTTTTTTGTACACGGAGAAAAATGCATAATCCAGTCGGCGTGTAAATGCTGTTTTTACCAGGTTACGCGCGTCACCACATTAAGTAATGTTGTTTCATCAGTAGTACGATCTACACCACCGTCCAGCGAAAATTTTGTATTGTGGGACCACCATTTCAAATCTAGAATTAACGCCATACCCATTCCTACGGTGGTAACATAGGTATATAATGTTGTTACTACCTTCCTACTAGTGTCCCCTCTTGGTTCTTTCTAAATCTGTGACTCCCTATCTTACGAGAGTAATAGTTTTTAACACGAAATCAATCATGTGAATAAAATTATCCAATCACAGCGAGTCTAGTTCGACACCGAACTCCAGACTTGGCATGGTATTCCCACCTGCTGTACTTTTATACATTACATTACTTAAGGAGCGCACCCGCGTAAATACAATGTATCCACACGGAAATCCTAGTCCTTTTTTTCTCAGTGTATCAATTATCAAATTATCTAGGGTAGATTTAAGTTAGAGAACACGCAGAATTTCAGTAAATTGATTTTCACGCATATTTTGGAGATTCATCTTGGATATATAATTAGCAAATATATATCGTCTTCGGTATTGAATATCAGGGGTTCAATTCCCGGTACAAGCACGTGTGATTGAGATTCTGCATTAAACAGTAGGTCCATGTCTTTGTGCTAGAAAGGATTAGAGGAACACATTACTTATTTGGCTTAGAAATGATAGAAATCGAATGGATATTTGAAAGTGAAATGAAATGAAATTTTGAGTTTTACGTCCCACGGTTATGCCGGTTAGGCTAAAGGAGACGGTGATAATGAGTAATGAATGAAATGATGGAATGAAGAAAGTGGGAGGAAACGGGAGAACCCCGAGAAAACCCACGCACACGGGTTGAATTTCAATGCATTATGGAAATATCATCAAACCCCAATTTTACAAGTTAGTAAATGCTGTAAATACCTGTATACGAACAACGAAGCTAGTGAACTTTCGACCATTACTTAGTTTTGTTTTCTGTTTTAAAATTTTATTATTAATAGTAAGTACATATATATTAATTGGTATAGCCGTTCTTAAAAGCGATATTAAATCACAGTTTGATATATAAAATCATGGAATTGCGATGCAAACTAAAACCCCCATCGCTGCGATGCATCTACAATCATACTTTATTATCAAATGAGCTATTTCACCAAGGCAACAGCATAATATGCTTTGTCCTTCATAATGAAAGGATTCTCTTATGATCTCGTATAACTGTGATAAATTTTTACCCGAAAACTTGGCTCTTTGTTTTAGATGCCTCTTTGGTTCTTAATAATACACATATACAGGGCCGCTTTTCTGCTTAGGCACGCTAGGCACGTGCCTTTTGCGCAAAAGGTTTGGGGGGCGCAAAAAATTAAAGAGCGAAAACAGAGTGATGCAGAAAACATTTCCGTTCCGGTTGAGCTACCTGGTTACAAACAAACTAGATCTCGGTGGCTAATGTAAAAGTGATATGTATAATTTTACTTTTATTAATTGAAAATAGAGATTTATATCACGGACCATCCACCCACCCTTTTGTAAATTAATACAGTAAATTAATGAAATCGTTTGCAATTACAGTCTGTAATTGTAAACGATTTCATTAATTTACTGTATTAATTTACAAAAGGGTGGGTGGATGGTTCGTGATGCCGTAAGGTAAGAAATCAACAAGAGTGGCCAAACCATGCCACTATCCTTTCCTTGCGGCTACCGGTTGCCAGTCCGGGACACGGTGGGTCCATAAGTGATGGGTAATGAGAAGCGTCTCCAAAGAGCAGAAACAAAGAAAGGGAAAAGAGTAAGAGAGTTAAGGGAAAATCTCTCCCGAACCAAAACTGGCAAGGTAATAACTAGAGGAGGAGTGCTCTGGAAATAGTGGGGCACATAACAATTTGAAGTGCCTAGGGCGCCAGGGAGGTTAAAAACAGCCCTGCATATATGACCCATTATGATCTAAGCACCATAATATTTAATTTACGACAGAGAGGCCATGTGCACTTCGACATCTTATAATATGTGGAAATAAAGCGCCTCAAAGGACTTTCCAATTGCAAGACCTTGTTGACTTCTTGGAAATGAGATAACAAGCGAAGTCACGAAACTTTAGCTGTATTTTCTTTTTTCTTTTCTTTCGTTTCAAGCTATGGAATAAGAACCTAAAAATGATTTATCTAGATAGTTGTTCATAACATTGGCTCAGAAATATTCTTTCGCTACGTCATCTTATTTTTGAATAAAATTGCAAAAAATAATATTTGATTTATATATATATATACTAGCAGCGTTCACCCCGCTTCGCTGCGGTCACCCCGGAACGCAATAAACCTTGTTAATTAGATAATTTTTACTTTTTCGCTTTCAAGTGATATGATAAAAACCATAGTAGATTCCAGTAAATGTTAACATTATAGCGCCTGTCATTTATGTTAACCCGCCGAGTCACATGGTCATGCGGGTTGCATATAAATACGTTTATTTTTACCTATGATGAACTAATAACAAAGGATTTGTACGTATGGACACTTGAATGGTCAATTATCTCAAGACACTGGTAATTAAAAATTAAAGTGATATGATAAAAACCATCTAGGGTCCAAATCCTAATAACCCCCCAAAAATGAAAGAAATTGGTTCAGCCGTATTAGCGTGATGAGTTCACAAAGGATTTGTGCGTTCTCTTTTATATATATATATATATATATATATATATATATATATATATATATATATATATATATATATATATATATATTTAAAAATCATCAGGACATCATTTTTGTACAATGTAAGTTAGAAAATTAACATTTGTGTCAAGTTCAGTTAATACTTTCGTGGGCCGCGTGTTGCCAATTCTTTGGTTCTTGACATATTACACGTATTTTAACCGCTTAAAAAGCTCCATGTGGATACATTCAAATCTAGTTGCCATCTTGATTAATTTGTAGAATGAGGAACTTAGTACCTTAAAAAACTGTTGTTATTATCTGTCTATTTTGCTTTTTTTTTATTACCAAACGAGTTTGCTATATACAAAAGTTGTTTATTTCTATTACTTTATGTTTTCTTAAAACAGTAAAACAATTACATAATTTTCATTCGCTTTGCTACCGTAAATACTATACAAAATTTATAAATTGCGATGTAAATTTAAATTTGTATTACAAATTGCTACGCAAACTGTAAAAAATTTTAAAAAATCGAAAGATATCTAACCGAATGATATTTACTGAATCAATTAAGACATTCAGAATGAACAAACAGATTGAACAGTATTGGCAACATTAATTGTTTCACTTCTTAAATAGTTTGAATTCTTCGTACTGAGTGAAGTATTTAAAATTAAGTTCAATATTTCTGAACGTAAGATACATATTAGATATACTTATGACTATGCAATGACAAATTCATTATTTTCTTTCTGTAATATTTGTACCTACTGCACGCATTGCCGTTGATCTTCAATATTTCCCATTCTTATGCAACATTAAGGTTATAAAAGTCAGGCACTATTATGAATCAGGGTTCCGAAATACTAATGGTGCTAGAATCCGGATGCAGTTGGTGGGTGTACAGAACATCGTGCAAAATCAATATACATAGGATAGATCCTTACCCATCGCACAATCTCGTCTACAAGAGAACTGAGTTACTGTACCTCGCCGTTGCCCACCAGCACATGTTTCTGTGTATATCTGTGATTTGGGACTAAAAGGGCCAATGTCACTTTTTGGCAATAATGAGATACTCTTCAATTTTAACGTCTATATTTGGATGTTTTCTTGTACAAGAAGAGCACATGTCAACACGAAATACTCTGGAATATATACCATTCATATTAACATTTGCTTTTCTTGCACAAGAAAATATCCATTTATAGGCGTTAAAATTTGACGAACATCTCATTTTTGCCAAAAGGTGACATTGGCCTTTTTAGATCCAAGCCACAGGTATATTTGTAGTAACTAAATAACTTTATGGCCCATGGAGCCCAGAGGCTCAATACGCCTTCATAAAAGCTCTCCATTGCCTTCTGACCTTAGAGAACTGGATCCAATTTCTACTTTGTATTTCCGTTTCTGCGATATATATTTTAATATTACCATACTACCTACGCCTAGGTCTTTCTAAAGGTCATTTTCCGATTGAACTTTCAGTTAAAACTTTGAATGTGTTCCTACTTTCTTCCATTCTGGCTACATGACCCTCCTACACCTGATGACCCTTAACAATGTTAGGTAAACTGTATAAATTATGTAGTTCCCCGTTATAAAGTTTCCATCCTTCCCTATTCCCGTTTCTCTTGGATTCGAATATTCGCCTCAGAATTATATTGTCAAATTCTTTCAGTCTACATTCTTCCCTTAAAGTAAGCGATCCTGTCTCGCAACCATGCAGCAGAACAGGCATGATTATCATTTTATGTATTTTAAGGTTCAAACTCCTCAACAAAGACTTTGAAATGAATAATAACACGGAATTCCTGCTTTCAGTGAGCATTTAATTTCTTCGTGGGTGTGGTTTTGGTCTCTTAATATTGATCCTAGATATTTAAAAGTATCTACTTTGTCGAAAGTATATTACGTTGATATTTTGACGCATCCACAATTGGCAGTATTACGATACCAACGAACTTCCATGTACTTAGTTTTCCCTTCATATAATTTTAAACTAATGTCTCTTTACTCTTTTTAATAATTTAGACTGAATGGCTATAATATCAGTAAGTTACGTAACGTTGGGTATGATTTTTTCTATTCTAGTTCTAGTTATTGGTCAAAGATTGAAAACCACAAGTAGAATGTTTAGAGTTTAGTTTTTATTCGTATATAATACTGTACATATATTAGTAAACAATTTGTCAGTAAAAAGGTCGTGTTTCTTCGGTTTTCTCGGTAATTATGCACAGGCTCGTACGCAGAAATTTATTTTGGGGGGAGTCAAAATTCAATATTAGGATAGATTATATATTTTTAAAAAATATCCCTAAAATTGGATTAAATTTGCAGAAAAGTCAGATTTTTCGGACGTCCCTAACTATGAGTGAAAATTTACCCTCGAAAAGTACGTAACTTCGTTCATCTCGATCTTGTCTATCAACTAACATCTGTCTCATCTTTAGAGATTTTTCTCTTTGTTGTACACTAATAATTTTGTAAGAAGTTTATACTTAACCAAATTCATAAAAAAAAAAAGAAGAAGCGAAACTAGATTCCTTTAGTAAATGATCAGCCTTGGTCAAATAGTTCTGTTCTTTCACGTAAGATGGCAGCATCACCTTAGATTGCAAGCTGTGCTTAGTTTGGTTTTTACTCACCAGAGTTCTTTATACGAGTAGGACGTAGTTGCTACGATTACCATTCAGAGAATTCTATATGCTTTCAAAAAAATCAAGTGTGTGCATTCTGGTTAAATTCCGTCAGTTCAATTCAACAAACTGCCCTGGAAACTATGTGTATGTGATAGTACCAGCATTACTGAAATTACTATTTTATTAAAATCCTTCGAGATTGCTAACCTTTCCTACAAAAAGTAAATCACTGGAGACATTCTCTCTTTCGAAGCAGAGGTAACGTGGATCTCAAAAGGTAGGGGGACGCATGACATGTCGTCCCCGTGCCTATCTTTGCCCATTATATATATATATATATATATATATATATATATATATATATATATATTAGAAAGTGAGGAATCGCCACAAATATTTTCTAGAAATGGGGGGAGTCGTCCTCCCGCGTTCCCCCTCACTTTTAACCCTTGTTTGAATGTGTTTTATTATTGAAAAATGAAATGAAATTTTTGAGTTTTACGTCCCACAGTTATGCCGGTTAGGCTAAAGGAGACGGTGATGATGAGAGATGAATGAAATGGTGGAATGAAGAAAGTGGGAGAAAACGGGAGAACCCCTAGAAAACCCACGCACACGGTCTTTGTCCACCACAAAGTTCACTTGGCGGGAGCAGGGTTTGAACCCGACACCCCAAGCACCAGAGATGAACGCTCTACCACTGAGCCACCGCGGTCCCATTATTATTATTATTATTATTATTATTATTATTATTATTATTATTATTATTATTATTATTATTATTATTATTATTATTATTAGTAGTAGTAGTAGTAGTAGTAGTAGTAGTAGTAGTAGTAGTAGTAGTAGTAGTAGTAGTAGTAGTAGTATTACCTTGAATCTTGTAATTTGAATATATTAATCTTCTGACAAGGACCTTAACTTGCTCCAATATTTATTCTTTACCAAAAAATTTTTGATTGTTTTAAATGATTGCATAATGGTTTTAACATAGTGTTGTAATTTTGCCAATGAGCTGTTCACATTATGAGCTGAAAATATAGTTAATAATAATAATAATAATAATAATAATAATAATAATAATAATAATAATAATAATAATAATAATAATATGTGTTTTTCTGGTGGCAGGATCTGGAGTTTTCTCTCTGTTTAGGGTAGTGTCTGGAAGATTTCTTCTTTGTTTATCGATCTTCCGTTCCGCCTTTTAAACTCCCAACTATTTTGTTCTAGTTCTCAAATCATCGATCAATTATATTCTTCTTCATACATTCCTATACTCCATTCAGCACTTCTAAATTAGATTTTAATTCCAGCCATCATTTTTTCCTTCATAATTCGTCTTCAGAGCCATATTTCGAACACTTCCAGTTAAGTTACATAGCTGTTCTATAACGCTGGTCTAGAGAGTAAAATAATAACACATGACACAATCGTATAAGACTTTTCTGAAACGCTATTTAACGACCACAAAATACGCATTTCTATTTCCTAAAGGCGTCTATTTGCCATTTCTAGGTTTACTTTCGTTCTTTCTTCATATTTCAGATAGTTGCTAACACGAGTTACATGTTCTACTTCCTCACAGTCCAATTTCCAAATTTAATAACAGTTCGTTGGACTGATGACATCAAGCATAATTTGAAAATCTTAATATATGCTCACCACCGAATACCTCACCGATAGTGATTACACAACACATTGTCGGTAAGGAAAATTTTCTGCCCAATGTGTAATATATTTACAAGTAGTAAGTACGTCACCGATAAAAGAAACCAAACAACAGGAGATACAACGTATTACTTAAGGGTGTTTATTTTTCATATACTGTACACAAACAAACAAGCAATATAGATATACAGGGTGGTGCATAATTATGAATATTTTACTTGACTTACTGTAGTATTTGTAAGTATGGCCAAAATGTTTTTATATGGCAACACTGTGTAGCCAGAGAATGGGGATAACGTTCATTGGACTTAGAATCGTTGGTGTAGGCTATGCGAGACAAGATGGCGGAACGGTGGTATCTGGAACAGCGTGTGTGCTTGTATTCTGCAAAAAATAATTACGCGTAGGTGACACGGAGCTCCTTCTCCCGATTTGACACCACCTGAGTTTTTCTTATGGGGTATAATAATGGACAAAGTATATCAACATCACATACGCAATTTGGTTGAACTATGGGAAGCTATCACTGAAGAGTTCCACAGGATACCAGTACGGGCCTGTCAAGCACCTTGTGACGACGTTGCTCTTTATCTCCAGGCAATGCAAGGATGCTGCATTTCTGGACCATATCATTGAGAAATAACGATTAAAATTCTGGGAAGGTAAGGTTTATGTTTAATTTTATGTTCAAGTTATGTTTCTAGTTTCTTTTCAGGGGCCACATATTTGCAGAATAAACTACATCAGGTTGGTAACTCTTGATATTTTTTTTATATCAATAAAAATTCTTTTTGTCGATTTTCTCGAAAATGGCTCATGAGAAATAACCATCAATTATCGCATTTTGTTCAGCTTGGTGTGATCCATAGATTAATAGATGTCTTATCTTTGTACAATTTTATTATTTTGAACAAGAATGAGAGTTTAATAGTTAATCAAATCTTAGGCTATACCTCTTAACAATAGTCTATTAGTATATACTATATTCTTGCCATAGTGTCAATGAGAAGCTGGATGAAGGTTTACTCTGTATCAGTTTAATCTTAATAGGAAATCATTATTTTCGTACATAATCAAGTTTTTACATTTATTAAAAGGATTACACTGACCATTATCCTCATACTGAGATCAATGTTGTCCACCGAGTTGGTATTATAGTAATTTGGGCAAATGTACGTAGTTTTTGACATTTATCCATGTAAAATTCAAGCTAACTGAATTAAAAACATGAAACTAAGGAACTATCCTTCCATCCTTTTGCTATCTGCAGATATAAAATTGCTCGATAGTTCACCGTAGTATATAATATACAGGTGCTTGAAGTGATTCTTACAAAAGAGGTATATTGCCCCGACAATGGGGCAAAATGCACATATAGGGAAAATATGCACACACGTACTTTTATATGCCTTCTCTGCTAGGTTGTAGAAAATAAACGTAATGGAAATAAGTGTTCTGTTTTGTATCTAATTTACTGCAGAAAAGAATGAGAACTTAACATTGAATACACACCAAAACTCGTATCACTTCAAAAGTTTAAATATAACACATACCAATCAACACATGAGTGTCACAATCTTTCGACAATTTCTCTGTTGGAAATACATCAAGTCCTCCAGGTAACTAAAACTAAATAAAGTTTCAACTGTTACAGTTATAAAATTTTGGGATAAAGAATAGGAAAATTTGTTTTATTTATTTATTTGTCATCAACACAACAGCCCATTAATATGTAGTGTTGATGTATTTCAAAATAAATTTACAATAGTTTTCTTAAACATAGAGTTCATATTACATATGTTAGTTACTTTGTGTTCGATTCATATTTTGTTATAAGTAGAACTCATTCTCCAGAGTGATGATTTCAATAATACGTTGGTCTTTTTTCTTTTTTCTTTTTCTTTTTTTTCTTTTTTCTTTTTTCTTTTTTCTTTTTTTTTTGCAATAAAACAGGCCAAAGTTATCAGCACGAGTTTTAATTGACGGGACATAAAAATTTAGTGCCGATACTAGATCCGAAGAATGAAACTTGTGGTATTTTATGGAGAGAAATCAGATCTATCACGTTTCGCCTTTGCTCAAATGTTTACTCTAACTACACTACGCCATTAACACTTGGACTAGTGATCACATAATTTTAGATGACGTCCATACAGAAGAAGGTACTGTGTATGTTGTAAGTTACGGAGTTGAAACCTTAAGAGTGTTTCAAACAACGTCCGGGAAACCACCCCCAAAAGAGACAAGTATCAAGAGGTGGTGTGAAAAGTTCAAGGCTACAGAAAGTTTATTATATCTACCAGGTAGTGAAAGGCAAGGAACTGCTGAAGATGTTAGTGTAAGAGAGCGTTGAAATGAGTTTCTATAGCAACGCCAGTAATCACACAGTTTAAAGTGCTTCTCTTTGTATAAGTTTCAAGTGCGTTCAGGCCGTTAGCCAGCCCAAAAATGTAGAGGGGGTCCGGTAGAGGTTAGGGGGGAGATCCAACCATATTATAGTTCATCACCATATTATAGTTCATTTGGAAGCCTACCGAGAAAATTTTAGGGGGTTCGGCCCTCTAGATCCCACCTGGATACGGGCCTGAGTTCGTTTTATGTCTTTGTGTGGTAACGAATCTTCATTGTCAATGATCTCTGTAAGAGTATTTTCTGTGCTTGAGATCTTATTCTATACATTGACATTTCGTCTCTGCTTGCTGAATGATCGTTAAGAATTTATAAACTTGTTGTCATTCGTGTGAAAGCTTTTCTGTTTCTTAACGTGAGAACAATATTATCTAGAGGGGAACCATAGTAGATCAGTGGTAGTGCGCTAAACTCCAGCGTGTGCGGTTTCTGATTCGGTCACAGCATCCATCAAATGGGGTTTGCCGAGGACAAACACCGTATACGTAGGTTTTCTCAGGGTTTTCTCATCTCCTTTCCCTTTCGTCACTCCACCATTATCATCCATTTCATTATCACCGTCTTCCTTAGTCCCGGTGCATAAACAAGGGATTATAAACTTGAAAAGAAACAATTTAGAATATTTAGCTTTTATCCTTAGGCTTGCAGTTCTACTTCTGCTATAGTTGCTGTGCTACTTCTTCTGTTCGATCCATACAGATATATATTTTGGTGATACTATAGGCTTTTTCTTGTTCATTGCCTGTAAAATGATCTACGGTACAACTTCTACTTGTTTCTTCGAAAATTTGATATTCCTTTTCTCTCCCATGTTCTGGATTTTGTTAAATACCTTTGCGAAGTAAAATAAATGGCCTCTATTCTCTGAGGCATCCCTCACATATGTAGGCTCTGTGTCCCATTTTGTGGTTTGCGGACCCTTAGAAACAAGTTTCTAGGTTTCCGTGGCAGAACAGTGTTTGCATTTCATAATTCCATAATTTATGTTGCAAAACTAGCTATTTGTTGTATAATCTCTTCCACAGTACAGGCAAAAGAATGCCGTAACATTAACCATCTGTTTGTAAAAATTGAAAAAACCACAGCTAAAAGTTTGCATTATCTTTAAGTAACTCACATAGTTCTCTAATATGTAAGGTTCTAGAATTTTTTTTTCAATCCTGAGCACAATTGGTGAATATTTAATACTGCCAACGTTCACACCAATTCGGCAAATTTAAGGTAGTTGCCATTTGTAATATCGAACTTTAAATGCTTGTTTTAATACATTAAATGATTCGTCGCAATCTCACTTTGTTCAATCTGGTTTGCAATTTTTATGCAAATTGTTACTTTTAAAGTGTCGTTCAAAATGAAATAATGCTTAAAGATTGAATTCATAACAGATGCAGTGGTCCACAACAGGCAAAGATTGTGTCTGATATATTTTGCATTGGAGTGCAGAAATTGTTCTAGTATCGATATATCGATATTTGTTACATGTAATGTATAGAAAAGTTCTGAAATACATAAGTAGAAATAAGTATGATTTTATTCAAGTTAAATCAATATCACGTTCGGGGCCAAACTTCGTTTGTTTTAGGCTATAATACTTTTGCTAATAAGCAAATGAATCCAAGTAATCTCAGGCGACATTTGTAAATTAAGTATTCAATACAATAATAAGTCGATACAATTTTTAAAGATAATTGCGGCGGAGTTTGAGAAAGGTATAGAAAATGACATTTATGCAAGTTTTCAAAGGAATGCATTGTTAGCTTCTTTATGACTTTGTAAAAGTAATTTCTTAAAGAAGAAATGACTCCTATTATATGGAAAGAGCTGTTTCTACCTGCCTGTGTAATATCTACAACCGTGTACTTACAAGGGAAGCTATCCAATACCTCGGCTAGTATTGCATTCAAACTTGCACAAGTGGAAGGACATGTTGAAAGATGGAAACATGCTTATTCCGACGATTCGCAACGTCGTCGAATAGGAAGTATAATGATCGTGCCCCATAGCCCCTGAAAATTATGTACTCTGGTCTTACATGTCTTGGATTGGATATTAATCTGATATATTGGAACTTGTTTTCTCACGAACACAAATGTTGCAAACTCAAGATGATAACAGTCGGTGGAGAGTGTGATCTCTGACACGTCATTGATGCAAATAGATGTCAAATACAACATGATTCACTATAGTTAGTTCCAAACTAACACGTTTACTCGGAGGAGAAAAGGGTCACGCTGAATCCACAACGCAAAAATGACTTCCTATTATTATTATTATTATTGTTATTATTATTGTTATTGTTATTATTATTATTATTATTAGAAAATATAATAATAATAATAATAATAATAATAATAACAATAATAATAATAATAATAATAATAATAATAATAATAATAATAATAATAATAATAATAATAATAATAATAATAATAATAATAATAATAATAATAATGGTAGAAAATATGTTAATTACATAACGTTAAACATCATCGCCGACGAAATGCCTTGCGCAGCAAGACAATAATGAAACGGTTTCAGTGTTCGTGCCGCCGCTGAATGCGGCCTCGAAGTCCTGCTATCTCAGCAAAGCCAAAATCTTTGGCGATTCGCGTTGTATCTTGGCACCGACGTGAAAGCGGGGACCTTTCAACTTTAGCTTCATCTTCGGGAAAAAGGAAGAAGAAGCCTACATGAACTAAACGTGGCAAGTAGGACGATAAGTATACGGAAACGATAATTATGTTCTGGTTTGGGAGAAATTCGCGAACAAGGACTGCTTGATGAAGAACGCTTGCTTGTTTGGTCTCAATAGCCAAACAACAATTACTCAAGGGTCTCGACTTTGAATACCGGCTGGGGTATTGTTGTTTGTAGAGTTTCAAATCTTCACAGCAGTACTAGAGGACACTCAAGACGGGCCGAATTGTCCCAACAATATTTTTATCTTCTTCATATTATTATATTTACTCATCATACTACTACTACTACTACTACTACTACTACTACTACTACTACTACTACTACTACTACTACTACTATTACTATTACTACTACTACTACTACTATTACTATTACTATTACTATTACTACTACTACTACTACTACTACTACTACTACTAATAATAATAATAATAATAATAATAATAATAATAATAATCGTCATAGAAAGCCATTTTTCGTTGTGGTTTCAGCGTGTTCCTTTTCTCCTCCGGGTAAACGTGTTCGTTTGGAACTAACGATAGTGATTAATGTATTTGACATCGATTCGCATCAATGACGTACCAGAGATCATAATGACCACCGACTGTTATTTGAATGGGTAACATTTGTCTTCGTGCAGAAACGAGTTCCAATGTATCAGATTCATATCCCATCCAAGGCATATATGACCAGAGTACATAAATTACATTGCTATGGGGAAAGATCATTGTAATTCCTGTTCTACGACGTTGCGAATCGTAGGATTAAGCATATTTCCATCTTTCAACATGTCCTTCCACTTGTGCAACTTTCAATGCGATATTCGCCGAGGAGTTGGATAGCTTCCCTTGTTAGTAAGTTGGGAGTTAGAAAAATAATCAAGATGCTTCTATCAAACAACATAGTAAAAGCAATTGGACTGAGACTGCAATTACGAAGAAAAAAGAAGAAATACAGTTGTGGGAAAGCCGATCTGAAGGTTTTAGTCTTAGCATATTCTTAACATTGAAATCATATCTGGATACCACTGATGATGAACTGCCACAAAGTATTATCATTAAGCGCTTGCAGAACAAGATTCACAACAATTGCATCCTTCATATTTCGAAAACCCGTGGATAAAAATCGCTTCGAGTATGGTGTGACGTAATTAGAAACTTTGTCTGAGGAGGAGCAAGATGACTTTGTTCATGTTACTTCTAATGGCTCATTCAAAATATTTTCCACAAAATGTACGTAATCAGTTTCTTTTTGATGGAAGTACTTGATCAGTTTCTGACGCACCTTTGGCGTTTGAGAGCACAAACATTCTTATTTCATCACGATTCACTTTAATTAATTATCCTTTTCGTTTAGCCTAAGTATATAACAATCGAACATTAAATTAATGATAATAATAATAATAATAACCAGTATAATATCTACTATGAAAATCCATATTCTACCGGTGATTATACCCACATTTTAATTATTATCGTTCCTTTTCCAGTAACTTACACAAATAATTATTATCAAACAGACTCTTACTTGCGCGTCAAAGGTATTTGTAATTACGTTGATACATAAAAATGTACTTAATACGTATTCAATAATTATTGTATACCGTTTGTATGTATAAAATTTCAGTTGATAATACACAATGAAGAAAATAGTCAAACTTAGGGAAACTACTTGCTGAATAATAATCGAAAAATGGAACTGAAATTAAGAAATTCCTATTATCCAGATAGGTGAGAATTAGTGAAAGAAAACGAAAAACAGTATATAATAGTGGGCTTGTGTATAGCCCGCTCCCCCCACTTCTTTGTCACCGGAACTGTAAGAGTCACTACTACTACTACTACTACTACTACTTATATCGAGAACAGAACCCAACCAACCCCTGCGGGGCTTCTAACCCGTTCATACCACTACTACTACTACTATTGCTACTAACTACTACTATTACCGCTACTACTACTACTACTACTACTCATACTAAAGCTTCCTTACCGCAAGATTTACATCTTAAATTTTTATAACATGCTATTCCGATTCATTATGAACTAGTATGAATCGTTAGAATCACTATGATTCGTTAAAAATCACTGGGGGGAGCGGGCTATACTCAATCCTAATAGTGTATTATAGACGTAGACACGCTATGCCTAACAAGTGTAACAATCCTTTATTCCAGTACTAGTTGCTTGTTACAGTGCAGCCGGACATCTAGTAAACTCTGTGTGAACAGTTGAAAATTAAAGAACTGTTGGTTGCTCCTGGGAAGTTGAGTTGATTTTGAATTTAACGTCCCTTTAAATAGCTAAACTATATGAGACGAGAACTACTGATTAATGTGGAATCCGAACCACATGCACTCCTTCCGGGAATCGAATCCGGATCTCACACGCCAAAAGCGCATACCCTAACCGCTGAGCCAGTAGTAGTAGTTCTATATAGTAGAGGAGAGGGTGCAAATGTGGAAACGTGAGGGTAATGTGGAAACGTAACGTATGTTGACTGCAGAGAGCTTTACCCTAGCGACGATTGCCGTAAACAATCACCCTCGTCCTCATTCGTCACTGCACAACGCTATGAAGCAGCCGGCCAGTGTAGTTAATGGTGGTGCGTCGATTGTTGTTTACACATTTTCGTGAAGTTTTTGGAGGTAAGAGTTAGTATTATTAAATCTAAAGTATCATAGATGTAATGTAATACATGTCAGAGTATTGTGAAAGGGGGTTATTGGGAAGGTATTGGTGGCTTTCAATCAATCACAAGCAAACGTGTTTTTAACTTAACTCGTACAATCCAATTTGACTACAGTGCTGGTAACTTGGAAACATGTGGATGAGGGAAATATGGAAACGTTTCCACATTTTCCTCACCCTAAAGACCATTGCATTGTTTTATTATTAGAAATAGTTTATTGAAGATAACACACATTTGAATCATACAAGTATATGTTAGATACTTTTTATTCATGGCCTAACTGAGGGGTACGGCAGAAGGGTAAGGCTTAGGGGTAAAGCAAAGTGGAAACTGACAAAGAAGCGGAAAAAAGGCAAATAATTGTCTCCACGATTTTTATTACAGGGTCCCAGCGTACCGAGCACCTCTTCAGAGGATCCCAACGTTCCGAGCACCTGTTCAAAAATTTGTGTGTCACCATATGAAATCAAGAAAATGCTCCCTTTGAAGAAAAAGACTTCGAATAGAGGTCATAAGCGAGTTCTTGCGCTGTTTTCAAATCGTCTCCGTACAAAAACAGCTCGAAGAATCCTTATCTAAGAGTACGACTAGACCTAAACAGAAGCCGCGTGCAGCCGATAAGAAAACTAGAAAAATGCCCAAAGATCTTCTCCAATTAAAAAATATAAAAAAATCCCTGTAGTCTCTCCTCCAGTTGGAATTGAAGAGGCCACCGAAAAAGACGCCCTGTGCATATTTTATGGGAATCTATTTTCGAAAGATATGCGTGGTGAACTATGGATTCAATGTCAATTATGTGAGAAATGGAGTCACTGAGTATGCCGGTGCGGAAACAGGCATTTATATTTGTGATTTCTGCAAATAAGACTTACCTACATAACATTTTTGTCTGCTGACAACAAAACCTTGAATCGAAATTTGTTACTTTGTAACTTTCAGCTTCTTAACTTTGTAATGATTTAAAATCTTCTGTTGTCTTTGTTTCATCTACAGATTAAAAACATACTATGATTAAAAACATACTATGATCCAACAACTTTGTGTGTTTACACATTGATTTGCTGTAATTTTAGGGTGTTTCCACATTACCCTCAGTTTTTTAAAAATCGAAATATGCTAGTATATGTGCCAAATATTTTTTTTTAATTTTTTACGTACATGTTTTGGACTTGCGAATTATGGTTCCATATTTCTAACATTATAAGGCATTTTGAGGCAATTTTCCAGGTTAAATTGACGATTCACTGCTTTCTTACAAATTAAATACAAACTGGGTTTCCACATTTGCACCCTCTCCTCTACCCATCTAAGGATCATTTTGCTCCTTCTGTAATGTCAGAAGGGAGGGGCATCATGTGTCACAGTGAGTTTAGTGTAAACTATTGTTTCTATATATATATATATATATATATATATATATATATATATATATATATATATATATATATATATATATATATATATATATATATATACAGTATATATATATAAATGCTAATCAGTTTTTGATCCTGTTGTTTCCTGTATCATACTGTAGCAGTACTTTCTATGTATGATTAAAGTTTCACCGATCTATGCCATTTGAAGCGACACAGCATGCGAAGGGCACGGCCCTGGTGGCTTGTAATATCGGACCTCTTCCAACAAACAATTCTGGATGCGCGACTGGGCAGGATCAATAGTCTGTGTAATACATGAAGTAGTTTGCATGAGAACTTATTTAATGGAGACCTGGACACTAAACTTTGAAGTATTGGAAGCAGCGCCGTAACTTAGACTT
This sequence comes from Thermobia domestica, assembly GCF_964235325.1. Lineage (NCBI taxonomy): Eukaryota > Metazoa > Arthropoda > Insecta > Zygentoma > Lepismatidae > Thermobia > Thermobia domestica. The sequence continues at coordinate 136,453,904 of NC_137458.1, forward strand.
TTCTCTGGGAGGGGGGCCAAACATTAATACGTATATTTGGGCCCCCTTTCCATCTTTCTCTTACTCTTTATGGGCTCCCCGGAGCTTGTGGGCCCTCCCGCACGGCAAGGTCTGCGGAGTTCTGGGCCTGTTCCATACAAGACAAATTAATTAAGGGGATAATATTGACAAATCTCAAAGCCATACGAATAAATATTATTTCTACGGCCCTAATAGTAGATATTTTTTTTTACTGAAATGGGCCCACGACTCATTCTTGTTTTATTTACCTTTTGTGTGCTGTTTTCTTTATGTAATGTAGTGAAGCTGTTTGATGCTTCATTTATAATTTCATATTCGTATCGTATATGAGTAAGAAAATGTTGTCTTAAAATGGGCCCCCTTCGAACGGCGGGGAGATTCCATGGGGGCAATTGCCCTCCCTGCCCCCCACAAGTTACGGCCCTGTTTGGAAGGAAGTTCATTTGTAAATTTTGACCTTGTGTTGATATAATTATTTTCATATAACACAGTCCTTTTAATTAACAGAATAAAACCTACGACTTTCTACTTAAACAATGTTTTCGTCTTTGCGTTTCAGTGTTTGAAACTAATGTCATAGAACAAATGGAAGGCAATGCGAAGGAAGGTGAACTAAGCTGACTATTTTAGATATTTAGACCTATATTGGAAATTTTAAATTGGAGTACTGACAAGGGACCATTCCGATTTGGTGAATTCAATTGCTGAAAATGATTGCTAGCACTACATTCAGCACCAAAAGAAACAGAAAAAGAAGGTTTCAATGGTAGACCGTATACAGGGTGGGAGATAAATGAGGGCATAGTGCGAAGATAGAACGTAGAAAATGTCTTGAAATGCCATGTTAATTTTGAAACGAGTAGAGGGATTGAGATCAAAAGTTGAGTATGAGGAATGCTTGTAGAGCTCCACTGAATAGGCGTAAATGTGACTAGTGTTCCAACTGCTAATCGTATGTAATTGGTTGTGAGAAGAGTTAGCAAAGTTACAACAGGCACATTTTATTGGAGGGCTTTATTAATATATTAGAACCCTGAATAGGATAGGTGTGCAAGGTACCATGCTACCATTCATCCAGTGGAACTACTTCTTATTCTGTTACACGCTGCGAACATTATCCTTGATGTTCCAGGATTCGATTCTACCTCTTTCTACATCTCGTGCATACAGCACGCTCATGGATCATAGTACAGGGTCCCTAGTTCCTCATTCACGTCACCTTTACGACAATATTGATACATTATCATAGCGTGGAACGCCTCCTGTTACAGAGGTCTCAAACTGTATTGGCCACTATTGGTTTCAAAAGACGGTGTGCGTGAATAGCCATATGCCACATGATCTCTTTCTTATATATTCTTCTTGCGCTAAGTCCAACATGGGGTTTTTCAGACATCCCCCATGATTCACATTACGCCTATTCAGTAAAGCTCTACATGTAATTCTTATATCTAACATTTGACCTCAATCCCTCTACCCATTTCAAAATTAACACGGCATTTCTAGATATTTTGAACGTTCTATCTTCACACTTTGATCTCACTTGTCTTCCATCCTATATACGGTCTGCCACTAAAAACCTTTTTTCTGTTTCCTTTGATGCTGAACCCAGTACTAGCAATCATTTTCAGCAATTGAGTTCACCAAATCGAAATGGTCCCTTGTGAATAATATTTTAGAATCTTCAATTATAGCAATGTGAAATTAAGGTTTCCAACTAACAAGACAAATCACTGATGTCAGCAGTCAGTATTTGAAGAAGTACACCTTACGAATTTTCAGTGGTTGTTGTATGAATATCTCTATAGGAAAACTACAAACGCTCAGATTGCAGAAAGTAAAATACCACTTTAAACTTGTACTCTCTTTCTAGAAGTGGTCATAATATTGCTATTAATAGATTCGTCACTTTGAATTGATTGATTTCACGCTGTCTGTTCTAAGTTGCGAAAAAAGAAGGACTAAAGAAGATCACAAAATGGTAAAATCAGTGTATGGCAATGAAATGTTGGCATTTGAAAACTCTTTACAAGTGTTATGAGCGATTTATAAGCGGCAAGGAATCGGTTAAAAGGGAGGAACCATTGATACGTCCTTCGACGTCAAAAACAGATGGCATCATGCAAAAAGTGGCACAAATGATCTGTTCAAAAAGAAGAATGACTATTCGAGAGCTTTCCGAAGAGCTAAACACCTCGTGTGGGTCCGTAAAAAGCATTTTAACCGCTATTTAAATGGTCAAATGACTTCTTTCTTTTTCACGAAAACGCGCCGTGCCACGTCTTGCTTTTGATCCGCAAGTTTTTGGCCGAAAAATTATTCCTGTGTATCCACATTCGCTGTGCTTCCAGATGTAGTACCATGCGACTTCTGACTCTTCCCAAAAATTAAAACCATGCTTAAAGGAAAACGTTCAGACACCGCTCCTTACATTGAGAGGGCCAAGACAGAGCAGCAGAATGGACTTCCAAAAATGCTTCCAGTATGGATTCAACATTGGGATAAGTGCATTGCTAGCTAAGAACAGTACTTCGAAGGAGATTAAATCAAATTCAATGTAAGCTTATTACTTTGTTTCTAATAAAATTATTCACCTGAAGGAGATTAAATCAAATTCAATGTAAGCTTATTACTTTGTTCCTAATAAAATTATTCACCTGAAGGAGATTAAATCAAATTCAATGTAAGCTTATTACTTTGTTCCTAATAAAATTATTCACCTGAAGGAGATTAAATCAAATTCAATGTAAGCTTATTACTTTGTTTCTAATAAAATTATTCACCTGAAGGAGATTAAATCAAATTTCATGTAAGCTTATTACTTTGTTTCTAATAAAATTATTCACGGTATTTTTTTAATAACACCTCGTAAACAGAGGAGAGTTAAAGCGCCTTGTTACATAGGAATTGAAATATCCGGGCCACCACACTAAACCTTCTCCCTCAACTTCCGAAACCAAGTTTTCCTATGTTGCAGTTGCTGGTAAAACGTTTATTTGTAAAATATGATGAAAACAGTAAGGCGCTTTGTACAGCTTTGTTTGAAGAGAACTCACCTTTAAAAGTAAATAAAGTTTCATGGATGTATTCATGAAAAATGCTTTATGTCATGTATTACAGCTATTGATGAAATATTTGTTTATAACATATTAAGAAAATAGTGTGAGTTTTCAGAAATTTGTTTTAAAAGATATAAACTAAACAATCTTTTGTGGATTTGTGGATTTTTCTCTTCAGAAATCGCTGTCCCGTATTGTACCGTTATTAATGAGACATTTATTAGTGAAGTATGCACGAAGTTCGACCACCACACGAAATCTTTCGTACAAGCCTTAAATTTAAAATTTAGTGCAGATATTTTGAACGGTTCATACATCGGGACGAACGAACAGAGGTACACTCATGTCCAAAATGATTGTCGCATATCTTTAACTGTCTTCTTGTAAGAATATAATTTGATAATGATGTTGCAGGGCACTTCTAATACTGACACTATGTATATAATCGGGAAATGTATATTTGTGGTAAATTTCATAGGGAAAGAATTATAAATACGAAAATTAGAATGAGTAAAACAAAATTTTGCTAAATGGAGAAGAAAGTTTTATTTCGTTTTATTGTTCTTATTTACTGCTCTTTTGACATGAAATTTTCCACATACATGTCTTTGCCGATTTTACACATACTAACATTATAAGAAATACCGGGCAAAATCGTTATCAAATTATATTCCTAGAACAACATATTTATAGACATGCGACAATAATTTTGGACATGCATGTACATACTTTCAAAAGAGCTCCTCCGTGGCTAAGCGGTTAGCGTACGCGCCTTTGGCGTGGGAGACCCGCGTTCGATTCCCGGTGGGAGCTCATGTGGTTCGGATTCCACGTTAATCAGTAGGTCCACGTCTCATATAGCCTCGCTGCTGAAAGGGACGCTAAACTAAAATCAACTCAACTCAACATACTTTCAAAAATCATTTTCGTGGCATGTAGGAGCCATGATACGTATATGTATTGAAATCTCGAATTTCATATTTTTCACGATCACCCCATTTTCTTCTCTTTCGACGTTGCTCGAAAAGTAAAAAGGCTAAAAATGTTTTATTTGTCCTCAAGTATTTTGAAAACTGTATTTTTATCTAACTGAAAATAGATCTCTATCACTTTCTGTCACACGTATAAGAGGAGTCATATTTAGTTCGCTTTTGAACAGTGTGTGGCGTTTTCGTGACAGAGACACGTAGCCTCGCTGCTGAAGCCCTATTAAATATCAAATTCAGTCAAGTACATTTCATACTACAACATTTAATAACAAATAATGTATTTTAAACAGGCAGATCTTAAAGTAAGGGCCAACACTTTCATTGCAAAGAGGTATTTCTGTGTTTAGCATCATGTTTCGTTCGTCCTTAACACTCAGGAGTATGCAGATATATCCAATTAACAGAAATCCGCTGAACACCTTAAATGATTAAGTGAGAATGAGAAAATAAATCCAATCCCTAAAAAGGACCGAATCCTATTAGACCAATTCGTAGTTAAATTGGGTAGTAACTGCATCAAGGGAAGGGGGATTAGGAATTAGATTATCTGGGTTTTAGGCATCTATGACCATGTTAGCCTTTCACACATATGGGGAATGACATCCCTCAAGGACCATACTGCCCGGGAATCAGGGGCGGATCCAGAACCGACTTTTTTTTGGGAGGGGGCAGTGGGTTGTCATACTAGGGTGCAGCGTTTTACCACTTTTTTCTCGGAACGAAATGTAATACCTGGCAAAAGTGGCCCACCCACATGGACATTACAGGTATAGATTATTTTTCAAATCGGATTATGTCTTCTGTGAGAACTATTGCCTCAAAGTTTGAGAATTTCACTGAAAATTACAAAAATACCAAAGTTATTCTTTAATTTTAGTTATCTTAAGGTGAACATACTTTTGGTTAAATACATGTCAGTTGCTATGAAAACTGAAATTCAAGTATAAAAATGCCATTTATATGCCCTTGGGGGGATAGGGGTGCCTCCTATGGGGCCTGAAAAGGATAGAAATTCAGTACAGTTAAGCGGTTGTGCAGTTCCTCGCTCACCTGGCCATATAGCCTGGCCAAGCGACCCAGAGCCCACCACGTGGAGATGGCTGAACCTAAGGTTCCTCCACCAGCCCTACCCAACCAACCAACCATATATATGGACAGATGAACTAATTCGATCGTCACTGTCAGGAAAAATTGTCACAAATTGGGACTTTGATTGAATTTTATACACAGCTTGTCTAGAAAGAAAGGTTGATCTGATCATCGCGTCTCTAGCATCACTAGCACATACTCGGGAGTTGCTTCAGTGACTAATTTCACTTTCCGCTCTACTGCCACAGTGTGGCACGGATATACAGTGAAGGAACATTGTGGCACAGTGTTGTCAGAAAGTGAAAGTTTGTCCATGAGCTGTTTGTCTGATACCGTCCTTAGAACTGGTGGTACAGTTATTGAAACATCAGTGCTTTCCCAAAAGATCACTTCAGTGTAATTTTTCGCCTCAAAATTCAGACTGGGAGTGATGTTATATCTAATGGAGTTATGGACATTCCCTGCATCGTGTTCTCGAGCACTAAGAATCTTATGTAATGTATCTTGTCTGACAGCAAGTCGACCATCAGTTATCACGGCGAGAACATTCTCTGGGATTGCGAAGAATGCATTCGTCTGAATGGATGAACGGATTACAGCCTGGTATTCCATTGGTAAGTATCTAGACCTATGAATGGTCTCAAACACGTGACGAGGACCATCAGCAATGGAAGACTGTTCTGACACGATATTGCATAATCACATAGACTGTAAGTATGAATGTCACAATTTCTACTAATTTCTTTGGTGCAATATACAGTCTTAAAATTCTGTTTGCAGTAGTCAACCAGCGAGCTTTGTTTAGTTTGCTAGGGATCGTAGAAGCAATCTCTTCCGGGCATGCTCCAGAGTCAATGGCTTTACATATCTGGACAAGTATCTCAGGTCCTTACTGGGTTTTCTTAGCTCTTCTGGACTAAGATGAGTTAACACATTTTATTGGTTTAAATGGCATCACTGGAAGCTTTTTACAGTCAGATACTTTTGAGCCTATGGGACCTGTGTAAGAATAGAACTTGAATAAGCGCCTTCAATATGCATGAAGAGAGCTCGGAGAGGCAGTTCATTAAAATGCAAGAGACAAATAGCCCATTGCATAGGTTACCCTGTTAGTTCCTCTAATTTTCGAAGAATACTTCCCTTCCAACCAGTGTTAGTGTTTGTACCATCACACCCAAGAACCTCAACTTCATCAAAGCCAATTTTCAGTTGGTTCATGATGTGTTCGAAATTAGCCGTGGTCTCGTCATGTGCAGAGCCAGAGAATGGTGTCACGTGACCAACGATAAGTCCTCTTCTCTAATGATGCCTGTCTGTGTTTTAATGTCACCCCTTCGACCATCAAAGTAGAGGTTTTAATGGAATCATCATTTCTAGAACTTTCTTTTAAATTCCGAGCAATAAGTTTCGCACGTCTTATTTTGCTCCTGCCCACAATTCAAGCAGATGTTATGCCGCTAGATTGTTGAGATGTTATAATTCCAGCCTTTAAAGCTGCCTTAAGTACAGTTGAAGTTATATGTGACCAGACCTCTCGCTTAAATTGTATCTCTGAGCAATCAGAACAGTTCCAGTCAAATCCAGCTTCGGTTTAGATGTTCTGTCTCTGGGTTTGTTTTTTTCCTCAGGAGAGCTATCCTCTGCTTTGTCTTCAACGTGTGATTCATAATCACTAATGTTTTGGCTGTCATTTGAAGCAGATGATTGAGAAAGGAAACTCATGTCTACGCCTTTTACACAAACATTCAGCCCTTTTCATAATTTGTTTTGTTATTCCTAAATAAACTGACTTGATGTGACCAATTCTGGGACCTCTTTGATTAGGAAGGAACTGGTGTATTTTCTGTAAAAATAGTGGTTAGTAAACTATTATCTGTAACGGCCAAATCATATAAGCTGAAGGCAACAGTAACAAAATACAGCACTTGAGAAATGGCGCCCGATTCGAAGCGTATCCGACACGTTCCTGACTGCGACGCTGAGTTAGATAGATCGGGACCTGAGAAGAGCGTTGTGATATTGCGAGTTGGAGGAGTGGGAGTGTCATGGTTTAAAATAACAATGCTCTGCTACCGGTATGAACCAGCAGTCGAAGGAAAAGACAAGGATGAAAATAGCTGTAGAAACGCTTAATTGTACTGAATTTGCCCCCTTTTCCGGCCGCAGAGGAGGCACCCCTATCCCACCGCAGGGGCAAATAACTGGCATTTTTATACTTTAATGTCAGTTTTCATAACATCTGGCATGTATAAATCCAAAAATATGTTTACTTTTACATAACTAAAAATAATGAACAATTTTGGTATTTTTTGTAATTTTCAGTGAAAATTTGAAACTTCGAGACAATAGTTCTCACAGAAGATATTATCCGAATCGAAAAAAAAATCTACACCTGTAATGTCCATGTGGGTGGGCCACTTTTGCCAGGTATTACATTTCGTTCCGGAAAAAAAGTGGCAAAACGACCCACCCTATTTTCATACTGCTACTTAGAGCTACTTTTAAGAGCTTCAAACTCTGGGATGGGTTTTATTTATATATATAAAGTAAGAAAGTTTTCTCTTCTGAGGGGGAAGGGCGATCGCCAAGATCGCTCCCCCTGGATCCGCCACTGCCGGGAATTGGAGAGGAAGAAAGGAGTGGGGAAGAAGGAAGCTGCCTGGGACCATTTTGTTTTATACTGGCACCATAAAAATTTCGTTTTTCTCGAAAATTATACGTGAGAACAATTACAATCAAACAATGACATTTTGTTTCAGGTTTATGCCGTCTATAGATTGATACATGTCTTATCTTTGCACATAATTTTGCAATACAGTAATTTACATTTACCCAAATTCATTGAAAGAACAGAATATTTACTCAACTAAACGTTCAGCTTTGGTCAAATAGTTCTATTCTTTCACGTGAGATGGCAGCATCACCTTAAATCAAAACCCATTCTTAGTTCAGCTTCTGTTCACTAGAATTCTCTACATGACTAGGATATAATTTCTACGATTAGCTACCATTCAGAAATTGTTGTGTGGTTTCCAGTATGTTAGTTTTAGTAGAAGTCAATAGAAATTTATGTTGGACAGACGACGTTAGCACCAGGCAATAACAAAATTTCCATTAATAAATCTCTTACTGTATCTTATTGAAAATTCATCGAAAAGGCTGGAATAATTTCTTTTACCTAACCCACTACCATATATTTCGACAATATTGTTGTTAAACATACATTTCCACTTTGTAAATACGTTAATAATGCACCATTATTTGCTTCCAATTTTTCGGTACGGTGTGCTGATAAAATCACTTTTTCGCCTCCCTTAAATGTCACACATATGCCTTCCTGCCATATATCGTTGTAATTACGTCACAGTTTACAATAACAAATAGTACGCCAATCTCTAAATCTCGCACTTTGGTAGAGTTCCAACGATGGCATATTAAGCTAATCTAATAAATTCATTGATGTTACCATCTTTAATTTGACGTTTCTTCCTTCGGAACAGCTGCTAATGGAATGATCTACACAAAGACTTATGTGTACGCTCTACGTTCCGTTTCCGACGTCATCATACTTTCATTCGTTACTTTTCATTACGTGATCTTCAACTATTCACTCAAGATCTGGGAAATGATCATTCCCCATAGCAACGACCAATAAGTCATGTTTCTTCTTGTTTATACAGGCGTCTAATGCGAATAGGACCAAGGCTAAATTTTGATGCTGCTGCTGTAACAACAACTTTCACGTGGCGCCCAAGGCAAATTCAATGTCTATGGGGGCACCTGCATATACGAATTCTCATACTACGTTTTCAAAAAAAAAAAAAAAAATCATGAAATACGATATTCACCTTAGCAACTAAGATCAATTCGATCAAAGGACAAATTTCATATAGTCTGCTCCCATAGACACTTACGCTCCACGTCTGGGGGCTGGGTGGGGGTCCAAAAAACTTCCCAATGTACAAGAAGAAGAGGGAAACAACATGTTCCATCTTGTATATACAACCGCCAGCCGTTAAAGAGCATGAACATAGGCATACTACCTTATTACTGCATAGCAACATACTAGTTTCGGTCGGTTTAAGCCGGGCCTAAGTGTCAAAGGTCAAAATCTGCTATATAGTAAATTACTCCTACTTTAAGGTATACAGGTTTACTATACTTGCTATGAAAGTTTAGAGCAAAGGATTTTTCAGCATTAACAAAGAAATTATTATTCTTCACCCAAAATGATACTTCATTTAGTGTTTGCCTAGCATTGTGTTCCAATAATCTTTCATTTTTTCCACTCACTAACAGAGTGGTATCGTCAACGAAAAGGGTCATATCACCGAAGATTTTTTTAAAAATCATTAATAAATATATGGAAGAGTAGTGGCTTTAGAATAGATCCTTGTAGAACTCAGTGTTTTACATATAATTCATGTGATAAATAACTTTCTATAATATTATTATTCTTATGAGATGTTTCTGTGACCTGCCTACGATCTTTCAAGTACGAATCAAACCAATTCCTCACTTTCCCATATTCCAGAGTTCTGGAGTTAGTTCAAAAGTAAATTGTGTTACACTATATCAAAAGCTTTGGACTAATCAAGAAAGATTCCTATGCAGTTTTCTTTCTTATCTACAATATTTCTTACTTTCTCAATAGAATTAAAAATTGCAGTGTTTGTAGATCAAACTTTAAAGAAGTCATGTTATGTGGATATAACAATTTCTTTCAATGAAAAAAATATTACTTTGTTATACATAATTTTATCTAAAACTTTCCAAACGATAGGTATGAGAGATGTTGGTTTGTAGTTATTTATGCTTTGTTTTTTTTAAAACAAAGGCTTAACTTTCGCAATTTTTAACTTACTCTCCAGTTGTAGGTGATATATTTGTCAAATGACATAGTTTCTTTTTTTTTACCTGATGATAACGTATTTTCAATAAATTGTCTGATTTTCTCTTCACATTTATTTTAACTTAGTTTAAAATTATTTACAATAACCTCTTTGTGGCTATTCTGCTGACATTTTTTTTAAACTTCATCACATTCATAATTTTTGTTACAACATTTGAAAATATTTATTAAATATTTCTGCTTCTTCTTTTGTTTTTATATATTATTCTCTTCACATACTATCGTATTTACATATCTTTTTTGTACTGACTTTTAATTCTTTATTTATAATGTTCCATGTGTTTAGTTTTATTCGATGCGTAAGCAAGTTTAAGTTCGTGGTAGTTCTTTTAAGTAGTTCTAATTAGTTCCTTACGCCTTTAGTCTATATTGTTTAAAGTATGACTTAGCACGACCTGTTTTTAAAAACCTTACTAAGTTTGTGTAATTTTATGTTTGCTACACTTGGTTTTATTACTTTCGGAGTAACCCATTGTCCCTTAATTTGGGATTTTAACATTTCAGGTGCTTGGGGTCCCTGGTTCGATCCCAGCTCGCGCCGTGTGGACTTTGTGGTGGACAAACACTGTGGTCGAGGGTTTTCTCGGGGTTCTCCCGTTTCCTCCCACTTTCTTCATTCCACCATTTCATTCATTTCTCATCATCGCCGTCTCCTTTAGCCTAACCGGCATAACCATGGGACGTAAAACTTTTCATTTCATTTCATTTTAAGAAATGCTATATCAAAATAGTAGGCAAAAGTTTTTATAAATTCATTATATATATTATTTATGTTGTTTAATGCAAGTCTATCTTCTCTTGTTTCGTGACTAACTTAAATATCTAATTAAAGTAATTGATATTTTTACTAAATACCCTTGTAACTTTGAAAGTGCTTACACAATATTTCTAACACTTTTGAGTTACAGGGAAGCGTTTATCACAAATTTGAACAGTCTGAGCTTCATGATTAGAAAATTCGGTACCTATCATCTGACTTGAACTATTTGGCGTTTTATATACTGTATATCACATATATTTATTACTTCTTGCCTTAGGGGAAAAGGAGGTAATAATACGCGTTTCTTTTAATTGCTCAGAAGAGCAATGAGAGAGCACCATGGAATCTAATGAATAATGCTGTACATACCTACGTATGTTTACTATGAAATAACTCGGAACTATTGCGTAATTACTCTCCGTTATAAGATAGCAGACGGAAATTTGAAACCTTACACTGCGTTCAGTTACCCTCCAGTTGAGGGTAATAGCACGCAATAATTGAGTTCTTAGTTAAATTCTTTTTTAAACTTCCATATGATGATATTTCCTAAACGTATTCGTTTCCTTCGCTCTTTTTATTGCAGAAGAGCCTTACGACGCATTGCTGTTAAAATTTCTGAGTTTTGGTGCTTTCCCTTCTGCTTCGCTGACGATGATTTTTGCCTAGGAATTGGAGAAATTGCTGTTAATGGGACTATTGCAGAGAATTTTTCGGAATTGGTAACTTGCTTTGATGGTCCAGCAACTGACAGTTCAGAAACGTCACTAAATTTTTGTTTCGTCGAGTCCATTGCATCATGAGAAAGGTCTGCTTCCATATATCTCCTCAGTCTGACTACAGTACTGATCACTTGCAGCAAAATCAGCATCTATAAAAATTTTTGGATTTATGGGAAACGTACCACACTTTCCAAAGCCTGACGAGGCATTTTTAATCATATGCACTCTTTGTGTTCGTGTGTGCTATTACCACAAATCGGGCCATCTTGATTTTTTTGTTACTGACTTTCTTTCGTGAATATTATAACAAAATACTAACCCTATATTTATTCTAAATTAACTGTTCATACATATTGACTACAAAAAGACAGTACCGCAGAAGTAAGTTTGAACTTAACCATTAAAGAAAACTGGTGAAAATTTTGAAGAAAAACAAAGATTTTCAATATATGGTCACACTCCGCAGTACGTTCTCTAGAGCGCTCTCCCACTCAAGTGAGTTTCGTTGGGCACGTTGTTGGTGGGGTTGAGCACCATGCAGGCCTTCTCCTTCTTCTGCTTCTTTGTAAATAGGGATGTGTGAAATTATACACAGCGTGCCATTTCCCCTATTCACAGTATATATATATATATATATATATATATATATATATATATATATATATATATATATATATATATATATATATATATATTGCATAGTTCACAAACATGAATATTTAGGTAGACCTTGTACAAATTTCTGCTTTGTTCGAAACCATTTGAGCTAGATTCCATTATTTCAAACTGCACGCTCCAAAAGTTGATTTATATACTTATAGTGTTGTGAAGGCCTGAAAAAAAAGGAAATTTTGGTTAAAAAACAGTTTTTTACAGGTTTTTTTTCCGAGTTTGGAAAAAATGGAATGTTTGGGAAAAATTGAATTTTTCGAATATTTTACTCTGTTATCCTTTTAAAATGAAAACTACGAGGCACGTCCAGAAAGTAAGTTCCGTTTGGTAATAAATTAAATTGTATACAGATACAGAAAAAATATTTATTGCACAAAATTCTACAACTCTTAAGCTACTTTTCCACATAACTGCCGAAATTTTGCAGGTATTTGTCATAGCGTGGAACAAGGTTTTGTATACCTTCTTCATAGAAGTTTGCCGCCTGTGTCTTCAACCAGTTGGAAACAGTTTCTTTCAGCTCGTCGTCATTGTTGAAGTGTTGACCGCCAAGAAAAGACGTGAGATGTAAGAACAGATGAAAGTAACCCTACGGTTTTCCTGGATCTTTTCATCAATCGCGTGAACCAGTTCTTCTGTAACCAAAGATGGACGCCCACTTCGTTCTTCATCGTGCACGTCACTACGTCCTTCATTGAATTGTCGGACCCATCTTTTCACCATTGAATCACTAATCACATTTTGTCCGTAAACATCGCAAATTTGCCAATAAATTTCACTTGGTTTCACTCGCATTCAGAAAACGAATCACCGCTCTGATTTCACAAGCGGCGGGATTTTCAATCAATACCGACATTGTAAACTAGCACAACAAAGCGTACGTGACTGACAGCGATCTCCAAATGGCGCACGTTTCTTCTCCTTGATACAGAGCGTCTACCGCGCATGTGCGGAACTGCGATCGCAGCGCTGCAGCGGAGATAAATTGAAACGGAACTTACTTTCTGGACGTGCTATGTATTTTATATTTACTAGTTTACAGTTAACATCATTGAGTACTTATGTTTCTTGTTTTAGAATAGAGACATTTTGTGGCAACAAATATTTGTGCACCACTCATCAAAACACTTTAAAGCTAGCAACGTGATAGAATGGATTTTTGGCTACACAAGAAACTAAAATGTAATCCTAGTTAACTGAATTAATATAGACACATTAAAATTATCATAAGCAATCATTTTAAGTTCCCGCTTGATGGCAACGAAGTGTTAAAGTAACGGGGCCAGAATCACTTTAGTTAATATGTTAAATCAAATATATACTTTATAGAGATATCTTCTTTGTGCTATGTAAAATTTCCGGGAATTTTGAACCCATTAGAAAAAATAGTTTGTTCGAAAATATTGGCAAAAACCGAAAAATATAATTTAAAAACCTCTTCTTCGCTTGATGCTAGAGCCCTTGTATTTCAAGTGTGACCCTATACTCGCGCTCTTGTCGATGTGTCTTTTCCCATACCTCTCTCGAAAGAGAAGTACAAGTTGCTGTGGCCAAGATCCTTCAATAGTTGGATGCGGACAAGGTTCTTTCCTCAAGCAAACGGAAGGCTTCCTCCGTAGAATATCGGCTGTGGTGAGGCCGAAGAATATTTCACATTTTTACCGAGGGTACACCTGAAGTAGGAAAGCTCTAATCTTACTCGCTGTAACCTGTCTGCAACATATATGCAATGTATTCCGCTGATGGGAAAATACTTAAAACAACACGTTTTAATTTTACTTTTTAGTTTTCTGATTTCTTTTGAAATCCCTCTTTATTATTTGTAGACTTATCAAATGACTCAAAAAGAGATATGATCTTATTTACACATACACACATACACAACACAAGTGAGTAAATTTGAGCAGCGAGAAACATATAAAAGAGTTGAAGACGTGAAACTTCTGTTTATTATTATTACAGACTTGTAGAATACCCGTTCTTTGCACAGGGAGAATACGTTTTATTTTGGACTTACAAGGATCCAAAACTGTCACCAATCAACCTATGGACCTCCAAAACTATGAATTCGACATAGAAAAAGGCCACTTTTAATTATTTTTACATGTCGCCATCACCCTTTAGGAATAATAATGGGGCTGAATGTGGATTTAAAAGGCATCGGCTGTTCATCTCAGTGACCTCGAAAACTATGGATTCGATACTAATAACGGCCATTCTCGATCATTTTTATATATCTCCTCTTTTTTCCTCCCTCAAGTTGCGTGGCTAAAATTGAATTTAAACGGCCGGAAGTGACACTATTCATCTCAGCAACACAGAAAATTATGGATAAGACACTAATATCGGTCATGTTCTATATATCTTCCCCTCCCCTTACCTCAAGTTGCACCTTCAAATCATATCTATGTCGAAAATATTATCGAGGTCGGTCGCGTGGTTCAAGAGTTATTAAGTTACAAACATAGTCACTTTCATTAATATACACGGTATCTTTATCTATATCTATTTCTATATCTATCTATCTATCTATCTATCTATCTATCTATCTATCTATCTATCTATCTATCTATCTATCTATCTATATATATATATATATATATATATATATATATGGTGTGTGTGTGTGTGTGTATTTATATATTTATACAGGATGTTCATCTATTACGTAGCCAAAATTAACGGGTGAAATCCTCATACGTAAACAATAAAACAGTCCATATAAACATAGGACGAAAAACGCTTCAAAGTTATGAGATGCCGGAGTCGAGAAAATTGCAACTTCGACTCTGTCTAGCTCGAAACCTATAAGACATATTTTAGGCGGTTAAAGAACTATTAGAGGAACTAGTACACCCTCTAATTAAATACATATGTTTCAGAGTTGGATTGTAACGGTCCACATGATTGTAGAGAGAAGGGTGGAAGAGCGGAACCTATACAACAGGCCCCTTGTATAAGGCCCGTTGCGCCGATACGTCCCAACTCTAAAACATGGTTATTTAGATAGACATTGTACTAGTTCCCTCTAATATTTTTTTAACCGCCTTTGATATCTCTAATAGTTTTGAGCTAGGCACCCTCAAAGTTACAATTTTCTTGATGTTGGCATCTCGTAACTTTGAAACAACACGTTTCTTGTCCTATATTAATATGGACTTTTTTTTTTTTTTTGTTTAGGTGTGAAAATTTCACCAGTGGATTTTGGCTACATAATAAATGAACACCCTGTATATGTATAGATAGATAGGTGATTGATAGATAAATTTGTCGCACTAGAAAATAGATACGTATTTGTCTACGTACAGGATTTTTTTTTGTACAAAAGTCTATATTAGAATAATAAATAATAACAATTATATGTTCTATGTCCGGGTAGGAAAATTTTTGTCCACCAGGCCACGTCGAAAAGGGCCTGAAAGAAGAAGACGCGTTATCGCCATTATTATTTAACTTTGTGCTGGAATACGCTACAACAAAAATCAAAGATAGCAACCAGGGCCTAGAGTTGAACGGCATTCACCAGGTTATGGCATATGCTGATGATTTAAATGTTGGAAGTGCGTCTGGACCGAAATACGGCAAATTATGGATGTGTTAAAATATTAAATAATAGCCTACTTTTGATAAAGTGGATACTTTCAAATATTTAGGATCAATATTAACAGACGAAAATTATATTCACGAAGAAATTAAATGTCAACTAAAAGCAGGGAATCCATGTTACTATTCGGTTCAAAATCTCTTGTTGTCGCGAATTCTGTCGAGGAATTTGAAGCTTAAAATATATAAAACGATAATCATAACTGTTGCTCTGTATGGTTTCGAAACATTGTCGTTTACTCTGAGGGAAGAACATAGACTGAAAGTATTTGAGAACAAGAACCTGAGACGAATATTCGGACCCAAGAGGAACGGAAATGGGGAATGGTGGAAACTTCATAACGAGGAATTACATCATTTATACGGTTTACCCAACATTGTTAGGGTCTCAAGTCTAGGAGGCTTAGGTGAGCAGGTCATGTAGGTAGAAGGAAGAAAGTAGAAACGCTTTCAAAGTCTTGACTGGAAGGCCAATCGGAAAACGATCATTAGGAAGACCTAGGCGCAGATGGGAGGACAATATTAAGATGGATCTCGCAGAGATAGGAATACAAAGTAGAAACTGGATCCAATTGGCTAAGGATAGAAGTCAGTGGAGAGCTTTTGTGAACGCGGCATTGAACCTCAGGGTTCCATAGGCCATAGAGTTAGTTAGTTAGTTTTATATATATATATATATATATATATATATATATATATATATATATATATATATATATATATATATAATGAAATCGATCTAGCATGATATGTATCCTTTTCTTACAGATTTTCTTTCACAAGAGTTGAATTAGAAACATGTTCATCACACACTTCTTATTTTCTTATAGAATCACCAATTGTAGAAAATACGGGAATCTGGAGCAAATGAATGAATATACCCATTTATTTGTTCAAATATAATTTCAAAATTGATTATATGTTAAACGATGTAGGTACTTTAGGGGCCTTTCAGACGTTTTGTGTCAGTAATTATAGTGGTAAAAGTATAGCCTCTAGTCTTGCTGAAACTACGCATTGCTGTTACTTGGTGGGGGTTTCCTTCCCACCTTTTTGCAAGACGAATGCTATATTATGAAAGATAGGACCTATTACGTATTGACGTGGCCTCTAAAGCACAATCAGGATTAAATACGATTAAATTGGTGAGTATACAGACCATTCTGTGTAAGATTAACCTTCCACATTATAGAACACTATTTTGGCTCCGAGCGAGATGAGTGACAATGTGTTGCCGCTGACCCCGGCACGCAATTCTGTGTGTACTTCTTTGTCTTCACAGAAATGAAGCATCCACTCAGAGGACGCCATTTTGACAGTAGGGATGACGTTATTTCTGAGTTTGAACTGTGGTTTCACAGCGAAACTACAGATTCTTACAGAACGGGCTTACGGAAAGTGAAGAACCGTTGGGAAGAATATGTCGCTAGACACGGTAACTATGTGGACAAGGGCTAAATACCATCATGGTGTGAGAGTTCCCCAGAGTGGATTTCGTCTACCTGATTGCACGAACTTCTTGATATCTCCTCGTACATATATGTACTTATTGTAATAATTTTGAAAAAAAGTGGCTATAACGTTGGATAATTATGTCTCTATATGGCGTTGGGTATTATTATTTTTTTTTATCTTGTTTAGTACCTACTATTGGCTAAAGATTGAAAATTAGAAATAGTGTCTGCGTTGTAGTTAGAAGAATGTGTGTTACCGTTAGAAGATGATGAAAACAATAGTGATAACTTATTTCTTAACAGAGTATTTCTAACACACGTATCATATAAACAAATATGCTAGGTATTATCTATTTCACGGGAATAAAAACTATTAACTCTTATTGGACAGCAAATGACAAAGTTCTTGCGCCATAAAAATTCGTTGTTCTTGATTTTCTCGACTCGAAAATAATACGTGAGAACATAACCTTCAAAAATGTCATTTTGTTTAATTTTATGTCTATAGATTGATGCATATCTCACCTTTGTATATTTCTATCTTTGTTATACGCTCATACGAACTCTACGACCTGCGGGTAAACTTGAAAATTTTGAAAATGGTAATGGACAAGTGTAAAATAGACATAGTGGGCTTGAGTAAAATAAGAATGCCGGGAAAAAGTGAGGCAGTGTCGGGAAATTTCAGAATATTCTATTCGGGTAGCGTTAAGGCCGAGAATGGTGTCGCGATAGCAATGAAGAACGAAATAGCAAGAAGTGGAATGCTGCAGTGACCGATTGATGTTTGTGAAACTAAGTGCAAAACCAGTGGATATTGTGATAATACAAGTGTATATGCCAACAACCGACCATGACGACAATGAAGTAGAAGTAATGTGTGATGAGATTAGTGACATTTTGCATCAGAAATGAAGAGGTAAGATGAACGCCATAATAATGGGAGACTTCAACAAAATAGTAGGAGAAAGAGCCAAGAAAAACCAAGTTGTAGACGTGGAAAAGTCCAGGAGATAAGAAACGCTACCAAGTAGCAACGTTTCAGGAATAGTGTACGAGACGTGAAGACACTGCCAATAGCAGACATTGATTCGGATCACAATCTCGTAGTGGCGGAAGTGCAAACCTGGTTAAAGTCGATCAAGAAAAATGGGAAGAGAAATCAGAAATGGAACTTAGAGCGACTAAGAAATACCGACAGCGATGTGAAAGAAGAGATTGAAGAAAAATTCTGTGCAATGACCGATATGGTCGGCAATGTAGAAAATAATTGGGGAAAAGTTAAACAGATTTTACTAGACACACTCTGCAATAACATTGGCAGGATGGAAAGAACACTAAGGAAACCATGGATAACTGAAGCGATGCTTGAGAAGATGGAGGAACGCAGAAGAGCAAAGCACGGACATCAATGAATACAAAAGGCTGAATAATGAATTGAGAAGAGAGATGGACAAAGCCAAAGAAAAGTACATGGAATAGATATGTGAAGAATTAATGGAACTTCAATGGCGCGGCAGATATGATCTGATATATCAGAAAGCACAAGAATTAGGAGTGAAAGCTAACAAAAGTATACGAACGTTTGGAATCGAAGATAAACAAGGTCATGTGGTCATTGGCCATTAAGGAATCTTTTGAATTTGGGAGGAATACATAAAAGATCTGTATGATCAGAGGAAGTACCCCAAAGATATTGCGATCGAAGCAGAGGAAAAGGTGGATGATGAAAAAAAAAAAGAACCCAGTATATTGAAAAGTGACGACTGGGGAAGACCAGTGGAGAAGGCGATATACCAGTAGATTTGCTCAAGGGATTAGGAGGCAATGCAATGAAAGCATTGACTTCACTTATTAACAAGATCTACCTGAGTGGAGAATGACCAAAAGATTTTCTTGATGTTACAATGATTACATTGCCCAAAAAAAAGCAACCAAAGAAATGCAGCGAGCCAGAACCATTAGCCTTATGTCCCGAAAGATTATTGCAGGCATACTGAACAGGTGGCTGGAAAGTAAAATACAAGAGATGTTAGAAGATCAGTTTGGATTCCGGAAAGGAAAAGGCACCAGAGATGCTATTGGGTTGATGAGAATTGTACCAGAATGAATTCTTGATGTGAAGGAAGAGCTAGGTTTGTGCTTCATCGACTGGCAAAAAGTTTTCGACCGGGTCAATTCGACAAAACTTTTGAAAATACTTAAAGAAATCGGAGTCAACTGGAGAGACCGACGACTGATAAAAAACTTTTACATAGGACAACGAGTGAAGTTGCGCTTGAATGAAGAAGAAACCAGTAGTGTGGAGATCGGAAAAGGAGTCAGACAAGGATGTAGTATGTCGCCACAATTACGTATTCAACATTTACAGTGAATGTTTAATGAAGGAAGCATTAATGGGAATTGGAGATTTCAAGATTGGAGAGTAGATCATTAACAAGATCAGATAACACGGTTATTAAAGCTAGAACCGAAGAAGAACTACAGGAGATGATTGACAAAAAAGTTTACACTGGAAAAATATATGGAATGGAAATCAATACCGAAAAATCGAAAGTCAAGAGAATATCACGAGGAAACGCGCCCTTACGGGTCAGAGTAGAACAAAAATAACTTGAAGAGGTCGAGAATTTCAAGTATCTGAGAAGTATTTTGAGAAGAGACGCTTACTGCACCAAAGAGATCAGGTCAAGAATAGCTATAGCCAAAGAAGCGTTTAACAAGAAAAGATCACTCTTAACTAGAAGACTTAATATTGGACTAAGAAAGAAGTTGGCCAAGTGCTGTATCTGGAGCATTGGACTGTATGGTTCAGAGACCTGGGCATTACGGAAGTTAGAGAAGAATTATTTAGAGAGCTTCGAAATGTGGTGTTGGAGGAAGATCGAGAAGATAAAATAAACAGAGAGAGCTACAAACGAAGATGTTTTAAAACGGATAGGAGAGAAGAGGACACTTCTAGCCAGCATCCTTCAAAGGAAGGCGACTTGGAATGAACCCATCTTGCGAAGAAATTATCTTCTTCATACCGCCATAGAAGGAAAGATAGAAGGAAATCGAGGAATAGTGAGAGGAAGAACACAGCTGATAGATGATCAAAATATTGGCAGTTAAAAGAGGAAGCTGAAGCCCGAGAAACGTGGAAGAAACATTTCCAGGCCTAAAACTACTGTAAATTAAAAAAAAAAAAAAACTTTATTCCCAGATCCTGCTGAAAGGAATACTAATACTAATACTAATACTAATACTAATACTAATACTAATAATAATAATAATAATAATAATAATAATAATAATAACGAAGTTCATTGAAAGAAGAGAAACTTCATTCGCTCAACTAAACTATCAGCTTTGGTCAAATAGTTCTATGTTTTCACGGAAGATGACAGAATCACCTTAGATCGAGAGCTATGCTGTGTTCTGCTTCTGTTCACTAGAGATCTCTATATAGCTGGGAAATAAATTCTATGATTATTTGCCACTCAGAAATGGTTATATGATTTCCAGTGTGTTAAAGCCAATAAAAAATTGACATGGGACACAGGACATTAGCACCAGGCACTAGCGAAATTTCCATTAATAAAACTATTACGTGCTGCATCTTATTGAAAATTTATCCGCTTCTTCTTGTAGAAATTGAAGTCAACAAGTACATGGTCATTGACACGTGTTCAATTTTTATTTCATCCATTTAAAAAAAAAAAAAAAACTCTTATAACCATCTTCCAAATTTGTAATTAAGTTCCGTCACTCTTCCATAATGCCAACGCTTCTGCTCTACAGTACAGCACAGGAAACAGATCTTTACACAACGGAACTCAAAACTTTAATATATGCCTTCTTTTTCCCAAAAGGCTTCACTTGTGACTCCTATTCTTGCATTATATCTAGTTCACATTTCAGATCATCACTAATAATGTTATCTTACGTAGCTGACACTAACAGTAGTCTTGTGTTTTACTTTTTATTATCCAACGTCAAAATTTGATAACAGATTTGGTGAACGGGTGAAACTACATAATTCGAAATGCTGATCATATATTCGCCACCGAATACCATACGGGTGGTAGCTGCAATGGCTCAGTGGTAGAGTGCTCATCTCTAATGCGCGGGATTATTTTTTCGATTCCAGTTCGGCCAAATATGCTTTGTTGGAGACAAACACTATAATTATTAGATTATCATGGTTTAGGTTATGTTACGTTGGTGATAAGGTTATAATCTCTTGTGCTACGTTATGATCTGCCTCTTATCTTTCGACAATATTGTTGTTAAACAATAAACACGGCATTAATGCTGTATCCCCGGACCAATTTGAAAATCGAAAAAAAGTACGAAAATGTACTGCATTCGGTTATATTTGGTTGGATTACATTCACTCACGTTAGATTTCGTTACATTAGGCGTGCAGTATTACTATAGGATCCATAGTATAAGTAGTAGTACGACCCGCTCGAGAGAGTAATGCTCCCGGAATACTTTTTTCGCGCGCTACTCTAACCAGCTGTTTTACGCGCTATCCTAGCCAGTTGTTTTAATTTGCACAAAATTTATATCATGGAGTACAAGGGGAACAAAGCGAGTCCTGCGGGGCTTCTATCCCGTTTCTGCTACTACTACTTATCTGCACAAAAGTAAGTAAATCACTTTTTTGAATATTATTTTCATATTATTTTAATTTTAAAAGTGTTATAAAAATGTAAAAAAAAAAAAAAAAAACTTTCCTCGGGTTTGAACTCACGGCAAAAGAGATTTTCGTTACTAGAATACAGCGCTAGCCCTGATTTATGCTATTTCAATGCAACGTAGCAAGAAATGGATAACTCCAACCAATCAGAACTGTGTTTTTCGTTACTACTTCCGGGAGCATTACTCTCCTGAGCTAGTCCTGTAGTAGTAGTAGTAGGAACGGTTAGAAGCCCCGCAGGGGTTGGTTGTGTTCCCTTCTCAACATGAAATGGGCAAATTAAAGACTTGCTCAATTTTTTCTGTTTATTTTACATCTATGGATCCGTATAGTAAAACAAGTGTACCTCTTCGCGAAATAGTCCATCCGCCTTCACGTACAGTGCTGCTAATAACATGAAAAACAACCAACAAATACAACTATACTTTCTTAACTTTTACTATTCCCTTTACCTGACTTTCACTTATTTTTCCTCACAAACTTAAACAAATTCTCCAATTGACCCGGTAAATTTTCTAAAATTGTTCCGGCGATACAGCACTTAATTAAGAGTTAATCAAGCGTTTGGCTCTATTTCATTCTTCATACTTCATACACCAACGCCTTGTTAATGTCATAGTAAAACGCTAGATGGGTATACACTTCAGTTCAATTCTATCTTAAATGGTTGCCTGGATTTCGTATAGAATCAGCCTTTATGTTACGAAAGAAATAGCTTGTTTTTCACGTTTCCTAAAATCATACACATAAAGATTTACACTCATCCATATAATTCTGTTTATCTCAATGAATTCTATCAATTATGATTCATGTAGGGACATTTTTCCTTTTAAACTTGAATGATATTATGTAACTTCAGAACTTTTTTTTTTATGTTAGGTGCTTTGAGAAATTTTGGATAAAGTATTGACGTACAATTTTTTATTCAGGTTGAGAAATGCTCGTATATCACTCGATGGCTATAGCAAGTAGATGGTCGGTTACATTGTCGATGTCGAGTCCTGTGGTCACATTGACAATATCAAGATGGTGTTGGCCTGGAAGCGCTTCTTGATTCTACTACTTTGTATTTCTAATCCTCGACCACAGTGGCTCAGCGGTAGAGCGCTTACCTCTAATGTGTCGGGTCTCTAGTTCGATCCCCAGCCAAGTAAGTTTGTAGTGAACAATATTGTGCCTTTTCTCAGGTTACCCTCGTTTCCTCCCACATTCTTATCCCATGAATTCTTCCATCATTCAATTGCCAAAATCATCGGTGTCCCTTAGCCTAACAGGCATAATCGTGGTTCGTTAAACTAAAAAAAAAAAAACATTTTTACCGCTGGTCCTCACTATTGCATACCAAATAAGCTTAGTTAGTCCTTTGCTCATATAATTATGGTAGCATTTGATGTTTGATAATTTCTCTTCACGAATTCTGAGGTTCCTTGTGGATTAATTTGTAAAAGAACATAAATATCACACAGGTAAAGCGCTATTCTTTGTATGAGTTTTTACTGTTTATTATTATTATTATTATTATTATTATTATTATTATTATTATTATTATTATTATATTATTATTATTATTATTATTATTATTATTATTATTATTATTATTATTACTTTTGCGTATTTTGTGGCGTGTGTAACAGTGAACCTTCATCGTCAGTGTTTTCAAGAGAATTCTTTGTTAGTGATGTTATGTGTTTATGAGATGTGTTCTGCTCTGTTTGTTGAGTGTTCGTGTTAGTATGATCACGTTTTTCGATAATTTCCTTTGTATTGTAAAATGACTTCTGGGGATAATATGCAGTAGAACCTAATTCTGCTCTTAGTTCTACTCCTTCGGCAATTTGCTTTGTGATTTCCTTGACTCGATCCATAGGGATAAATCCTTTGTGATTAACATTAATATATTGTTTACTAGTGATGGTGAATACTTCTAGAATAATTCTTGTTGTTCAGTTTCTGTAAGATTATTTTCAACATCTACTTATTTCTCTTCGGAACTTTATTGTGCCTCCCCCCTTATTTTCTCGGAGCAAAGTAAACTGCCTTGACTCTCGACGGATTCCCAACAATGAATCCCTCACATATACAGGGTGTTCATTTATTATGTAGCCAAAATCCACTGGTAAAATCCTCACACCTAAACAATAAAAAAAGTCCATATGGACATATGGCGAAAAACGCGTTGTTTCAAAGTTGCGAGATGCCGAAATCGAGAAAATTGTAACTTTGAAGCTGCCTAGCTCGAAAACTATGAGGGATATCAAATGTGGTTAAAGAACTATTAGAGGAACTAGAGCCTGTCTATTCCACCTGTGCCCTCGGAAAATATGCAATCTATACTTGGCCCCAATCCCCGCCGCCCTCTGGAGGATGAAACCCTAACTTTGCTTAGGGTTAAGAAGTGAAAAATGATCTCAGCTATGTTGCCAAATTGCCATTCAGCCACTTAGTCTTGATGAGTGAAGATCCTAGGCTACTTAGAATGGCTAATAAGAGAGCACCGTGAAGTCCGTAAAATAATTCATTGTGGCAACGTTTCCGCATCCAACAATTGAAAGATGTCGGTCGCAGCAACTTATCCCTCCTCTTTCGAGGGAGGTACGAGAAAGCACATATCGACAGCAGCGCCAGCAGGGGCAAACTTGAAATAGAGAGGCTCTAGTATAATCTCTACCTAAGTACCTATGTTTCAGAGTTGGATTTTAACAGAGCACATAATTTTAGAGAGAGTAGTGGAAGAGCGGAACCTATACAACGGGCCCCTCTATAAAATCCATTGCGCCGATACGTCAAAACTCTGAAACATGGTTATTTAGATAGAGAGTGTGCTAGTTTCTCTAATATTTTTTTAGCCGCCTTTGACATCTCTCATAGATTTTGAGCTAGGCAGCCTCAAAGTTACAATTTTCTCGATTTCGGCATCTCGTAACTTTGAAACAACGCGTTTAGGTGTGAGGATTTTTACCGGTGGATTCCGCTACGTAATAAATGAACACTCTGTATATTAAGTCGAGTCAAGTCAACAAGGGTGGGAATAAATTGGGATGGGAATGATTAAACAAGCAGTACTGCTGCTGCTTTCTCCATTAAACTGTTATTCTTTTATGAAGCGCAGTGACGAATATCGAAAGTATAGGTCTACGTCTTGCATATATATATATATATATATATATATATATATATATATATATATATATATATATATATATATATATATATAATATATCTTGCGATGTTCAAAGTTGGTTCTGTTGTTGTGTGTTCTTTGGGGTTTCAGTTTCCATCGTTCGTGATTTGCTTACTGAGTTCTTCCTTATGATTTATGTGCGAGTCAGAGGCGTAATTTGCAGCCTCTCTGAGTTTGAGAAACACATGCTTTGTGATAAATTGTATACTAATAATTAAAAATCGTCAGTCTTACGTCGATGAACATTTACCACCCCGGTTATTATTAACATTGTATTCTTCTTTATTATTTGTATGGTCTATAATTACATAGTTTAATCAGTTCGTTTTTCAACTGTAGGCTATTAATGTTGATGTTGTGATTATTATTAACGCTATAAGTTTTATGCTTATGACTTGATCCATGCCTAAAGTATAGGGTTTAGATTTCCGATGAGAAATAATATGGATTAAAGGGTGACTCTGGAAGCCTCCCGGAGGTATCTCTTTTTGGAATAGGTGGTCTTGGTAGAATCACTTCCTTTTAAGTGGAGCGCTACAGTTGACGTTTGGGCCGCGGTGGCTCAGTGGTAGAGCGTTCACCTCTATTGCTTGGGGTCCCGGGTTCGATCCCAGCCCCCACCAAGTAAACTTTGTGGTGGAAAAACACCGTGTGTATGGGTTTTCTCGGGGTTCTCCCACTTTCTTCATTCCACCGTTTCATTCATTACTCATCATCACCGTCTCCTTTAGCCTAACCATCATAAACGTGGGACGTAAAACTCAAAGGTGATATAGTTTTCATTTAGTCACTTCATTGTGTGTGCTATGGGTTCCAGCTGTTCTATTCTATACAATTCTTTTGTTAGTCTGTATGCTCTGTAGGTGCGTCGCATACGAAGTGGTCCAGAGGTGGTTGCTCGACCATCTCCGAAAATTATAAAATTTTGAGTGCGATGAACCTTGTGTATAAGAAGGTCATTAACACTATTCACGTTGACGTATGTACAAGTGTTCCTGAATGACGGCCATCTTTGTTGTCGGTGGAGTGTCTTTTTTGCAAGCGTTTACGAAAACTGCAGTTGCTCAGGACGTACGTATCACACGAACTCCAAAGAAAAACGAATGTTTACAGGAGAGACTGAGGTACACGGAGAATATAAACTTTTGCTTCTAAATAAATATGCAGAGTTTCAAACTAATGCATGAAAACACCCGAAAAAGTACAGAAAATTACACTTTTAAAGGAGTTGTATTTTAAAATGGCATAAACTAAGCGGTTCATAAGTTTTGTGCTGAATACTATTGGATGTAAAGAGTCTGCAGAAATATCCACAACTATGATACTACTGATATCGTAGATTTACGGGGGTCCGAAATTTGAAGTTTGTGATTTTGATGCCATGTTTGGGGCGTAATATCTCAGGAGGGCGAAGTGCTAAAAAAGAATTGCTGATTAGACCACAAAGTACTTTTATATGTGAATAATATATTGCAAGAAAATCATAACTGATATTACATGGAGAAAAAGTGAGGACATGATAAAAACGCGAAAAAGAAAAAGCACGCTCGTCTCGATGCTCGTAGACCGGAAAAATTTAAATATTTTGATATGTTTCATGGTAGATCTCAAAAACTACGCATGGTTCAGCAATTAGGCCCGCTTTTGGTTGCGTCCAGTTGTGCGAAAGCTTGCGAGTGGCGTTTGTTCCATCTTTGTAGCTCCATGATCATTGCCACGTCTACAGAGTGGTTAATTTATCTTGACCATCCGCTATAACGGTCAAACCAAAAGAGAGAGAAAAGCTAAATTTAGCACGAAGCAACTTTAAGAAATGGACATCTTTGTATGTATTAGACAGAAAGATTGAACATACAGTGTTGCCACCCCAATATAAAGTTATATTTTTTTCAAATGGCACTACGTCAGATTATTACATAATTCAAATTAACGTGTCAAACGTAAACTTAAAATACCACTTTTATTATTCAGTGTTGCAAACTAAGGATGCTATAGTATCTCAAACATTCAAAGTTCGGGAGCCTCTATGGCAAATACAGCATAACGGAGACGCACGGCATAGTGCAATCGAAAGTACTTTAGTGTTAGATACCATGCTCATGGTATGACTTGTTTCGAATTAATAGGAAAGAAGTTACCAGGGCTTGAAAATTTTAATTTCTTTTGAGAGCATTTATTATGAAAAATGCTGAGATAAGTATCATATCTAGTTACTTGTGTGCTTTGTAATGGATGTGTAAACTATTTTGCCGTTTATAGCACTTCAGTATCTCAAACCGTTCCGGAGATATGATAAACATTGGTGAAGTTTGCAACACTGCTTAAATCGTGTAATTGTAAGAACTTGTTGTAATTACAGCTACTAAAAGCTGTGGTACTTCCGCAATAATTTTTATAGAGGGATTTTGGCTACGGTTATATAATTTGAAATACTCGTCAACCACCTCTACGTTTAGGAAGTACCGCAGAATTCTGAAACTTGGAATTTTTGGATAGGATACATATTAGTTCCTAAGTGAATTGTTGACCTGACCACGGTAGGTCCCATACTTTTGGAGCTATGGACCTTTAAAGACCATTTTTTCATGTTTTCGGCAGACTATAACTCCAAAGGAAGCATTTGTGCACTCAAGTTGGTCTAAACTTTTTTCTTATCTTGGTGTCACGAATGATCTCTCAAAGATTGTGAGTGTCGTTTTGAAACACCCTATATATATATATATATATATATATATATATATATATATATATATATATATATATATATATATATATATATATATATATACCATGTTTTGTATGTATGTTCATAAATAAATAATATCATGCAACTAGATACGTATGCACAAAAATATCCTGGCATCGCAAGTAGTTTGCTAGTTTTCTCCGCTCGCCCCCCCCCCCCCCTCTGAGGCTACGGCTCTGCTCTTAAATAGTAGAGTCTAGAGTCTATTATTATAATGAATTCTCCTAACAGTTATGCGCATATTACTAAGTGTTCGTAGTTTGTGGCAAATTTCCCAAATGTAGACAAATTTCATAAGTAAATTTAGCAAAAAGGGAGAACAGGGACTTTTTTCGATAAAGCGGGAAAATCCAGAAAAATTCTCACGCAGACTAGTTGACCAATATAAATATTTAAATTTTTCTTTGTTTTTCAGAAATAAACCAATAGCTACAATATCGGTAGTTTGTGTGTGTATGTGTGTGAATTTTTAAAGTACATAACTTGTACCCATTCCTAGCAGGATGTATATGTATTTTTTAAATGTGAAGGTAAAAGTAAAATAAATAGAAGAGAAAACAAATTAATACAGATAAATTAATCTTATCACAAACTTCCGTCATAGGAATTGGACACGCAATAAACTAGGAAAATTTGGTAAGAAAATTTTGTGTCAAACGGGGGAAATTTTCTTAAGGAAATCTACGAACGAAAAGGCCTGAAACCAGACACAAAGGCTTGGGGAGGGGGGGGGGGCATGAATATGTAGGGCGGCCAAATCATTAAAAAATTCTCTTATAAACATCTAAATTGTGTTTTTGTATTAATAGGAAATCCTCCAGTTTCATTTCTTTTTTTAAAAAAATGTGTGAGCGAGGGGGCACACAGGCCTAGTCAAGACTCTTGTAGTTTCAGCAATTTCACTTAAATTAACCTTGAGTTGTTCAAAGTTCTTTACAAGTTCCGAGATAAGTAGATATCGAATAGTAAATGATGTGTCGTTTTGTCCAAATTCGTCACTCTTTCTATGTGAAGCACTCGATCAAAGACATGATGTTGACAACCAATCAACTATGGTTCTTCGTGTTTCTTTTGAGGATACAAATCTTCATAATTCAATGATAATCCCAATCCTCCTTCCAGTGTTCATAGTATTCGCAACATTCTTTTTCTTGTTATATGAATTGTATTAATCGAGAGTAGGTGTCACTCTTGCGACAATACTATACCACTTTTCCCTTTAGTACAACTCCTTCGTTACTTTTTCATCACTAGACTTCATGTTATTACTTATCTATACGCATACACACAAAGTATAATAATAAGTTTTCTTAAGTGTAATGATTTCTTTATTTCTTCTATAAGCTTAAAAAATTCTTCAATACTACATACCAGATTGAGAGTGTATTTCAATAGTAATATTATAGTCACAATTCTTTATAGGTATACTCTTGACCATTTAAAAAATATTGCATATACCCAGTGGCGTATTTAGAGCGGGATCCCGGGCTTAACCCCCCCCCCGAAATCTTACTTACTATAGTAAAGTATATGAAATACCTTGCAGAATTTTCACATTTTCAATCAAAGCCCCCCCTGAAAGTTAGCAAAGCCCTCCCCGAAACAAAATCGTAAATACGCCACTTCATATACCCAACCATATATAACTTGTTTTATTCTTTATCTTTTAAAGTTAAGGTTACTTTACAGTAAATTGTAAGAATATTAAGTGGACATACGCCGTAAACTTCCGTATATGCATCACATCTTCAGATAAGTGTCGAAAAATGTAAGTACTGCTTTGCTGGTCAATAATTTTGAACATGTTTCTAATTTGTTGGTAGTTTGGTTTCACAATACTTTTTCCTTGTTCTTGTGGATATTTCTGCTGATTTTTTTCGAGCAATATTCACATTCAATTTCTGAAGCAGCGAAAGTTATTTGTTGTGGCTGCTATTGTAAAAGTAGGCTCTAACAACATTTTTTTTTTCTTACAGATGAACTGATAGTTTTAGAACTTACAGCCCTCTCAGATGTATACTCAAACTGTCCTTTGCTTTCGATCTCAACATGATATAACTTGTTGTTCTCACTGCGCAGCCATTCAACAGTTTCTTTTGTAATGTTAAAAACTTTATTCAATGGGATATATATTCCTCGGTTTACACATTCATCGTGCATGTTGAGCATTTTATTCAGTTTCGTTTCAAAGTGCTAAATTTATAAATTTGGGAAATGTAATTTATTTTCTTATAAAACTCGTAACATGTTTAAGTGTAAATCATGTGTAGTTTTAGTGTATATCGGAAAGCAAAATTATAAAGCTAAAAATTTATGTTGTTTGTGTCGTGTATGTTATGCCATGTACGCTAAAGGAGACGATGATTATTAAAAAAATGAACGAAAATGGTGGAATGAAGAAAGTGAGAGAACCCCGTCACACACACACACACGTTGTTTGTCCACCACAAGGTCAACTTGGCGCAAGTTGGGATCGAACTAGGGATCGTATGTACCAGAGATGAATGCTCTACCACTGAGCCACCGCGGCCCGTATTACGACGTTAACAAGGTAGCAGTAAATTATATAATTAATGAGATATAGTCTAAAATTATGTTCAACTCTAAAACATGGGCGTCATTTGCGGAGGGCATGGAGCAATTGACCACCTCCTTGAGTTTCAGATATCCACACACCTTTTAATTAATTGTGTACAAATAGCCTATATTAATAAAAATATAGAAACATTTATGTCGGTGAAGCACATTGCCCCTACCCCCCTAAGCTTGAAATTACGCTACTGCTCTGAAGTTTTAATTTCTCATTAATTGTAATATTTTGCAAAGAAGATACATACTTGATTAATAGATGATGACAACAAGCTAAACAACATGACATACAGGATGAATTATTTTGATTCGATTTGGTTTTAGTTTAGGGTCCCTTTCAGCAGCGAGGCTATATGAGACGTGGACCTAGAGTTTTACATGGGATCCGAGCCTCATGCATTCCCTGATTTTGAAGTGTAGTTTTCAAGACATTTCAGAAAAGTAATTTATATGCCGCTAAAAAGTATGCCATTCTTTGCCAAATTAGTAGTATTTTATTCTTCTGAAGCAGATTGTTTGTCTACTTATTTGGACTGCTGGATTTGTAAAAGAAAAAAAAGTATGCTGTGACTGGCACATTGTGTGTACTTTTTATCTTCTACTATGACACATACACATACTACAGCACTTCTAATGATTAATTCTTCTACTGGGACAGAATTATATTTTAAATAAATCCTAAAAATAAAGGACAGCTTTTTGTTACTTCAAACAAATATGTTTGAGTTATTAAAATCAAACAAATGAGCTTCGTTTCACAGTGTGAAGATCCTATGCGAATCCAACCTGTGCGAATTCAATATGCTAATTCAACATATGCGAATTCAATATTAAAATTGAAAGTAATAGAGTACATTTATAACTTTTGACTACAATAGAGGGATAAATTAAAAGTTATATTTCTCGGATGGTTAATTACTGTAACAAAACGGAATTTCTTATTCGTTGTTATTATCTCTTGTACTATGGAGATTAATGGGGGAAACCCGAAGTGGTACAGTAGCTAATATCTATTGTTTCCGATTACAATTGGAGAATAAAATTAGAGATGATACATATGCTTGCGGTACCGCATCCAATTCAAGAAACCGCTTGTCGCTTTTTTTATTATTATTACTATTTCGATCATGTAGAAACCGGAAATCTATGATTAGCACCACTCTCTTTTTGAACAGAGACATACAAGTCAAGACAAAACTCATTTTTGGGAGACTGAGTCCACGTCCTGTCACTCCTGACTATTTCTTACAGTTTTTGTTCTACAATTATCAATATTGAAACCGAAAATAATTGTAACTTTCTAGAACTTCCAGTTTTAAAGGGGGGCGCGATAACTGAGTGGCACGGAAAGCTTTTCCTTGGTGCGTGGGGTCCTGCATCTGTGGGTTTTCTCGGGATACTCCTGTTTCCTTCCACATTATCATTACACCAAGTCTTCCATTATCATTCATTTGCCTTAATTATCACCTCCCTTAGCCTAAAGGGCATAATCATGGGAATTTAAACTGAAAGATTTCATTTTTGTTCAAGTTCTAGTAGAAGGGTAAAAGTGGAATCTACTCTTGGAACACAGAAATGGTTTAAAAAGTGAGCTCCTTTGTTGCTAAGCGGTTAGCGTACACGCCTTTGGCGTGGGAGACTCGGGTTTGATTCCCGGCGGGAATACGTGTGGTTCGGATTCCACGTTAAAATGTAGGTCCCATCTCATATAGCCTCGCTGTTGAAAGGGACGTTAAACTCAAAATCAACTCAACTCATGATTTGAAAAGACCATTTCTCACTATTTCCTATTACTTTTGCTATTTCATGATTTATGTTGAAACCGAAATTTAATTAGTTTCTACCACTTCTAGTTTGATTACACAATTACCAGATTAAACGGAACTTATTGTTGAGACGCTAAACTCATTCTACTCTATTGAGATCAACGTTAAAAAGATTAGTCTAAGTACGAATTTTTACTACTTCCAGTTTCAATAGAAAGATACTGGTGAATATATCTTTTCTTGAGATACTGAATCAATTCCAAAGATCTACTTGACGCTGTTGCCAGTTATATATATATATATATATATATATATATATATATATATATATATATATATATATATATATATATATAGCGATCAACGTTCAATCCGAAAATGGTTAATTCCTACCACTTCCGCTTTGAATAGAGGGTAAACAGATGAAATGGAATGTGGTCGTGGGACACTGGGTCCATTCAGAAAACAACAACAGAAGAAAAGCTTCTTGACATCTTTTACCGTTTTCGCTCTGATAGTTGTTAACAGAATACAGATATGTTTTTCTGTATATATGCATAACATAGTTTGGAAATCTAATAATGAAGGTGTTTATATCCTTATAAATAAATATTTCGATAGCACACGGTAGCCTACTCTTTACGAAATGTTGCAATTCTTCGTGTCCAACTAGTATTTCACTCTAACGCTAGGTGGCAGCAACAATCAATTGTGGATTTTAGTCTGTAAAGATCCTACTAGATGTCAGGCAGCATCACAAACAACCAGTACACGATCATGAAGAAGAAAAATGAAATTCGTTAGAAATTGCGCATTTATATCTCTCCATTGCATGTACACTTATGTCCAAAATTATTGTCGCATGTCTATAAATATGTTTTAGTAGGAATCTAATTTGATAACGAATTCGCCCGGTATTTCTTATAATGTTAGTATATGTATAATCGGCAAAGACATGAATGTGGCAAATTTCATCTCTAAGAGCAGTAAATAATAACAATAAAACGAAAATAAAACTTTCTTATCCATTTAGCAACATTTTGTTTTACTCGTTCTAATTTTCGTATTTATTCTTTCCTATGAATTCTTTTCCTATGAAACTTACCACAAATATACATTTGCCGGTTGTACACTTAGTATCAGTACTAAAAGTACCCTGCAAAATCATTATCGAATTATATTCTTAAAAGTAGATAATTACAGACATGCGACATGGACATTCGTGTACATATTACCTTCTGTCTTTTTTTACGCCCATCTACATAGCAGACCTTTAATATTAACTCCCATTTCTTGACTATGACGTATTTTCTTGAATTTGAATCTATTTATGCTAGCTACACAAACTTGGGTAGGCCTACAAACTCATTTACTTACTAAATGCATAAATCAGCCGACATGTAAATGCTGTTTTTACCAGGTTACGCGCGTCACCACATTAAGTAATGTTGTTTCATCCGTAGTACGATCTACACCACTATCCAGCGAAAATTTTGTATTGTGGGATCGCCCTTTCAAATCTAGAATTAACGCCATACCCATTCCGACGGTGGTAACTTACATAGGCTATATAATGTTATTACCACCTTCCTATGACTGTCCTCTCTTGGTTCTTTCTAAATATGTGACTTCCTACCTTACGAGAGTAATAAGACGTCATATCATTCTGTTAGAAGGAAAGAGAGGAAAGATGTTTTTAACATGACGCCGAACTACAGACTTGTTCCCATCTACTGTACTTTTATACATGAAATTACTTTACTTAAGGAGCACACTCGCGTAAATACAATGTATCCACACGGAAATCCTAGTCCTTTTTTCTCAGTGTATGATAGGTGATGTCCCTCGGCAATTAAACTGCCGGGGAATTTGGGAGGAACAAAGGAATGGGCAAGGCAGAAAACAGCCAGGGACCAGTGTGTGAAGTACCATTCCGGCACTTGGCTGGAGTGAATGAGGAAAAACTCACTCAAAATGTTGGCCTGAGAAACCTTCTACAGTTCTTCGACCGAATGTTGACACCAGAAACCGAACTCGGGACCGCTCCCACTAAGGGCGAGAGAGTTAATGACCAGAACTGCACTGTTCAGTAGGTTAGTTCTCCGAGTATCATAAGAAGCTTTATTTAGTATCTGCTGACAAGAAATACAATTCTGTGTCATTACTATGGTTGTTAATGAATTGAAAATATTTTGGGTTCCGGTGCCAGAACCTAAATAAAAGTTTTAATTCGGTTCTGTTCTGAGGACAGAACCAAGATAAATTTCAACGGTTCCTTTCAAGGAATAGAACACCACTGTGATTTGGGTTCCAGTACCAGAACCTAAGTAGAAGTTTTAAGACGGTGTAGTTCTGAGAACAGAATCAAAACATATTTCTACATATCAGTTCTGTTCATGGAACTGAAAACTATAGTATTTAAATTCAGTTCCGGTTTAAGAGCAAAACTGAAATATATTTCTACGGCACTATTGAGCAAACAATGCCCTGAATACCATTGTACCGTAAACTATGTTTCGACAAAAAAAAATCCAAAATTGATTTGTTATATCGGTTTTGTTCACAAAATGCAAAATAAAGTCACACTAAATTATGTTTTGAAACTATTTAATTTATATCGGTACCCTATTATTTTTTTTTCCAATTGCTAAAATAATCCAAGATAGTGCAGTAATATTCTTCAAACATTTGTTGAATATTAAAATCTAATATTCTAAATAATGTTCGTAATTGGTCAGTTTGGATAGGGAAATTTAAGTGAATGTGAAAAAATAATATCCAGGGAGCATTCCGTCCGTCTGTAGGCTGCACAGTATCAGAGTAGCTCTGGATTATTGACAACGAAGCGCGTCCCGCTGTCACAAGTTTATAGCCCCTGAAAAGATTTAACACCTTGTTCGTTTCTAGTTATTATAGAATAAAACTGGGAGGTTACATTATAATTTGATGTATCTTCATTCCATGTCAGAAGGGCTCTGGTAAAAGGTCGAAGACATAAGGGCACAAGTCAAAAGGGTCTTGGTCAAAACTGTCCCGCATCAAGAGAACA
Organism: Thermobia domestica; assembly: GCF_964235325.1. Taxonomy (NCBI): domain Eukaryota; kingdom Metazoa; phylum Arthropoda; class Insecta; order Zygentoma; family Lepismatidae; genus Thermobia; species Thermobia domestica. The sequence goes on from NC_137458.1 coordinate 136,489,203, forward strand.
TGGCTCAAAAACGGCCTTGTATTAAAAGATGGCCAGGTTGAAACGGCCTCTTGTCAGAAGGACCAGAAACAAATGGGCCACTTCTCAAAAGGAAATTGTCATAAAGGTCTGTGTGACAAAGGGAGATGGGTGAAAAAGAACCCTGTGTCGAATGGTACTCGGTTTAAGAGGCTCCACGTCATCAAGACCATGATTAAAGGGACCTCATTTGAAAAAGACTACACCACAAAAGAGACCTGGTCGGAAATATCTTGTGTGAAAAGAGTCTGAGAAAAAGTACCAAAAGCGCATTTAAGCAAGAAGAGAGACAGAGAGAGAGGAAGAAGAAAAGAAAGAAAGATAAGTAATATTCAGGTAATACCGATTTTAGTTATGTTGAAATTATTTATATTGGCTCTGCATGTTCGTACAGTATGTTCCATTTTTTTAATGAATGTTTGATTTTAGTTCCGGTACCTTCCGTGTAACTGAACTTATGTTTCAACATATTGTACGTGGGATTTCTTGGAGTACTCCAGTTCCCTCCCACATTATCATTCCGCCAATTAAATGATCATTTACTTGGGTTAATCATCCGTCTCTGTTAGCCTAACGGGGATAATGACAGTAGGATAAACTGAAAGATTTCGTTTCATTTTTTTTGAACTAATGGTTGAAGAAATAAACTATATACGGTCTTTAGTATATTTAGTTGTACTCTATAAAAATGGATATTTCTGTAAGGGTTCAAAGTTTAACAAATTCGTCCCAAAGATGGTTAAGAACACCCAATCTATTTGGAATAATTCGTATCCATCATAGATCATAAGTTGTTTTATAGATGGTGTGTTGGTCGTAAAGTTAATAATTCTGCAAATGGATGAGACGAACATTTTATTTTCATACATTACGAAATATTAAAGCATGGATTTTAAAATAGTATGTCAGTGCTGGGAGATATCGGAAGAATAATCCCAAAATAGATAATTGGAGATCGTAACCCATCATAAAATACATACGTACTAAGTCTCAATTTTTCATGACAGCCTTGACTCGCAAAATCGTATGGTCGAGTGAGACGTAATCAATATCTGCTTAATATTCAAGTCCAGGGTGTACCCATCCATGCAAGTACTACTGCTAAATATCTGGGAATGATCTTTGATGCTCACTTAACCTGGAAACCTCACATTCTTTCAAACAAAGAGAAGGCCCAAAACCGCTTAAATCTATTGAAGCGTCTGGTCGGTACCACGTGGGGCTTACATGCTGACGCATTGTTAAAAACAAAGCGTTTTTCCGTCCGTGTCTCACACTGCCTGAGTTAGCGCTGGAGATGAATTTTATAAGCGGCTTCTTATCATCGACCGACATGTATTACGTCTAGCCTACCGCATCACCTTGCCTAGCCCTACTCGCCTTTTGTACGATAAGCTGACCTTTCCGCATATCACTCGACATCTTGAAGATCTCCGCTCTAGGTACATAGATAAAAAATAGACAACTCAGCATCACACCCTTATGGAAACCATACACATTGATGCCAGTCTTTCCAATCCTCCCAAGTAAATTATGCTTATACACCTTTACAGCATCTACTTACAATTTATAGTCAGAAACATCCAGAGCAACTGGATCAAAATTTCTTTCAATCATATCATCCACCAGAATTCAATCATCACGTTTATCCATCGCTTGCACAGTGACTCTCATTCTAACAAGGGCTTCCCCGTGTCGCTCATCAGTGTTGAGTAGCCCCAACACAGAAGATAACCTCATTTGTGACTACTAACACTGCCCTGTGAACTGTGGCGTCCATGCACTTCATCTCATCACCATAACCTTACGACTACTCAGATTTCACAATATTCCTTCCTTGTTTATTTGTTTTCATTTCCATTGTAAAACTTATGATTATTGCAGTCTCATTTTGATGTTACTTACGCTCTGTGTATTTATCCTTCTGTCTCCTGCCATGATTACAACAACAATAATAATTCACCTATATGTATGAATAAAGTGAGATTCTTTATTATTGTTGTTAGAAAACCTCATAGCCCATACATGTGTTCCACTTCTCACTGCAATTAAACTTAAGTCCCTCCCGAAGAGACGGCGTTATCGTCTGCGGAAAACAGTAAAAAGAATAAATAAATAAATAAATCGTACGTAAATCTTTACCTGAAGAATGGTTTAATGAATTCGCAAACATAATCCGAAAATATCCTATGGAATTTATTCAAGTTACGTACATGTACTGAACTGTACCAAGCTTTAACACGCTCTGATTTTGCTTAATTTCGAAAGTTAATTGTGGTGTGATGCAAATGAATATAATTAATACACACAAGCTAGGAGGGATAAACTACAAACAAACTCGAGTTCAGAAATCAAATTCGATCAACACAAATAATAACGTTACTGTCAACAAAATACTTCTTTTTCTTTCTTTTTCTTGCTTTAATTATACATTGATCTATGCCACATTTGATACTTTGATCTTTGCCTATCGATTTCAACCCTTGTGAACCTGGCCCCCCCACCTCTCGGTACAAACGATTTCCGCATATCAATAAAAAGTACTTCGTTTGTACCGGTTTGTACCGCAAATATTTTTGTTTGTACTGTACTGCAGTATGAGAAATTAAGAAAACAAAGTGGGGGGGCCAAGTTCACGCAGCCCCCCCACATTGTCCTAGGATCGATTTAATTGGCTCATTTGAAAGATTTTCGTTTGTACCGGATTGTACCGTAGTTTGTTTCGTTTGTACCGTTCCCGATTATGAAAAATTAACGAAACAAAATGGGGGCCCAGATCAAACAGGCCCCCAAATCACGACTTAATACACCGGGTACACATGATTTTTGTATGTCACATAAAAGTACTTGGTTAGTACAGGATTGTACCACAAAGAGTTTTATTTTAGCCATAATAGATTATGAAAAATTAAGAAAACAAAATTGGGGGGCTGTGTGAAGTTGGCCCCCCACCACGTTGTACAAACGATTTAGTTGGCTCATTTGAAAGATTTTCGTTTGTACCGGATTGTACCGTAGTTTTTTCGTTTGTACCGTTCCCGATTATGAAAAATTAACGAAACAAAATGGGGGCCCAGATCAAACAGGCCCCAAATCACGACTTAATACACCGGGTACACATGATTTTTGTATGTCACATAAAAGTACTTGGTTAGTACAGGATTGTACCACAAAGAGTTTTATTTTAGCCATAATAGATTATGAAAAATTAAGAAAACAAAATTGGGGGGCTGTGTGAAGTTGGCCCCCCCACCACGTTGTACAAACGATTTAGTTGGCTCATTTGAAAGATTTTCGTTTGTACCGGATTGTACCGTAGTTTGTTTCGTTTGTACCGTTCCCGATTATGAAAAATTAACGAAACAAAATGGGGGCCCAGATCAAACAGGCCCCCAAATCACGACTTAATACAACGGGGCCTGTTTGATCTGGGCCCCCATTTTGTTTCGTTAATTTTTCATAATCGGGAACGGTACAAACGAAACAAACTACGGTACAATCCGGTACAAACGAAAATCTTTCAAATGAGCCAACTAAATCGTTTGTACAACGTGGTGGGGGGGCCAAGTTCACACAGCCCCCCCAATTTTGTTTTCTTAATTTTTCATAATCTATTATGGCTAAAATAAAACTCTTTGTGGTACAATCCTGTACTAGCCAAGTAATTTTATGTGACATACAAAAATCATGTGTACCCGGTGTATTAAGTCGTGATTTGGGGGCCTGTTTGATCTGGGCCCCCATTTTGTTTCGTTAATTTTTCGTAGTCCAGAACGGTACAAACGAAACAAACTACGGTACAATCCGGTACAAACGAAAATCTTTCAAATGAGCCAATTAAATCGATCCTAGGACAATGTGGGGGGGCTGCGTGAACTTGGCCCCCCCACTTTGTTTTCTTAATTTCTCATACTGCAGTACAGTACAAACAAAAATATTTGCGGTACAAACCGGTACAAGCGAAGTACTTTTTATTGATATGCGGAAATCGTTTGTACCGAGAGGTGAGGGGGCCAGATTCACAAGGGTTCGATTTCAGGCTCTTTTGATGCAGGACATTTTGAACCAGGATATGGTGATATGGGGATTTTATGACTGGTTTCCTTGGATATGGGGATTTTATGTTTTTGACACGGGAACTTTCCGACCAGGTTCTTTTTAGTGGAACCATCTTGACGTCTTTTTTTGACCCTGAACTTTCTGACGCACGGGGCTGTTTTGATGTAGAACTCTTTTGACTGAGGCCGTTCTGACACGGTACCGTTTTGAACCTGTCCCTTTAGACAAGGAGTCATTTCAATCAGGGCCTTTTTGACGCGAACTTTTCTGTTTAAGCCTTTGTTCAGGCCCTTCTAACGTGAAATCCGCTGAATGTTATGACTATTATTGGAGAAATATCTCACAAGCGCATGCGTATTAAGGTGGAATTATAAGACATCAGAATACATTTCAAGAGGATTTGAAGATAGAGAGAAAGAGACAACTTATAACATAATTAGGGTTGTTAATGGTAAGAGTATCGGAAGGTGTAATTAGGTTCTACTGGGTTTTCAGAAAAAAAAAAAAAAAAAAAAAAAGTTGCAAGCACGGAAGGGAAAAAGGTATTTTCTGATAAAACGGTACTGGTTTTGGAACGAAATCGATAATTTTGAGAATATAGGATCTGGTTCTGAAACCACAACAAAATATCTGATAAAAGAAGGTTTCGGTTCCAAATCTTAAATATATTTTTTCTGAGAATATCGATTCAGGTTTTAGAAGTAGCATCTATTTTTCTGAGAAAATCGGTCTGGATTCCAGAACCGAAACCATTTAGAACCGATTTACACCTATCGGTTCCGTGACCGTTAACAGCCTTAATCATTAGTATTAAGCTATAAATATATGACTCTTTACCAGTGTATACGAATTACATTTATGTAAGAGCTGCTTCTCAAGAGCACATACTCCATTTTATTTTCGATCTTCATTTGTTTTCCCAGATAAAATCAATGATAAAGGCGCTGTATATGGCACGAGTCCAACCGAATTAATCTGATTTGGATCAAACTTTGCATAGTGATAGATCTTGATTTGCCATACATAGCTTGTGAAATATTATGGTGTGTAGGTATTTGGCTCCTAAGTTAAACCTTAATAAGAATCAAATGAAGAGCAATTTGTATTACTGTCCCAGGTTTACTTGTTTAAATATAAACTACTTTCATTTTCAATAAAAAGTAATGCTAATAACAGTTCCTCAAGGCAACCATATCAGTAAAAATAAAACCTTTAAAGCTTGAAACAAAGGGAACAAAATTTACCTAATATGATGCTTGTGTATTCATAGACCGAGTATTATTGTCTTCTCAATTAAAATACAACAGTTTAATATCATGTAACATGTATTAAACGAACGTTCCCTCATTTTCAAGTTTGTTAGTAAAACAATATTGAATTATTTTGTTGATGGACAGTTGTTATGGCTATGCGGAAACTAAATGATAGGTTCAATTGAATCTTATAAATTTTCCTTGAAACGATGTACAGGAACCGTTCTCACTGACGAACCATCATATTTAATATTAAGAATTATAATGTACCAGCAGATAAAGTTATTCTGGAAAAGCATAATTTCCTTGTCCTAGGTCAAAATTACACATCATCTATTGAATATCTTTTTTAACTATGTACAAAACTATTTTTTAATGCAGATATATTATGAACTATTCTTTGAATCTACTCAATGAATTGTCTACAAAAATATACGTCTTTTTTTAATAGAAAATTAAAATAACGTTAGGTAAAAACACATACTTCTGATTAAAGTATTAGTAATCTAGTTTTGAAATAAATTTACAGCCAGATTAAACCATGAATGCAAGAAACATAATAGAATTCCCATTTTTCTTTATAGTGACAAGAGTATGCTTGTTTGGCTAAACACAGCCTATTAATATTTAGTTTCAGTTTAGTTAAATTTTGGTAACATTTAACTTATTCCTTTACTTGGTTTTGACATTTTTCATAGAAGACAACCTACATTGAAAATGATAAGTTGCAGCAAACACTAATAGAAATTTAACAGCTTTACCAGATGAACGAGAACGTCGCAAAACTCCCTAGGCTGGGTTCTCGTCTCGACCACATTTTATTTTTTTCTCTTGCCTCAAGCAAGATAATATTTTCTCACACTTCTGCAGAAGTAGTGCTTAGCTATCATCTAACAATGGATCGTGTACCATCAATGGTATGCGTACCAGAGGTCGGGAAACGATTATATACACATTGGTGGATCTAGCCTGGGGCCAGGGAGGCCTAGGCCCCCAGTTTTTGAGTGACAAAAATAATTTAAGCTATTATTTATATATTTTACCCAGTTTGCAGTAAATTCATTATATACATATAATAGTGTGGGTTCTGGCTGTCCCCTCCCAGTTTTTACCTTCTAGATCTACCCCTGTATATACAGAGTTTGCTTTCTAATTGAAAGACGCCTTTTAGCCAGTGTTTACTGTACAATTTAATAAATTTCACAAAATTATTTGGGTATTGCGGACGGTCAGTACTTAAAACTTATTTCAGGCATATGTTAAATTTCACTTTTTGTCTTTATTTTCCAATGCGATTTAAAGAAGGTGGAAAATGATTTTTGTATGTTGGAGAATCTATTACAAAATGTGAAGTAGTTATATTACTAATAAAATAATGTGTATGTCTGTGCATCTGTTTCTCTGTCATCAAATTTTTGCATAGAAAGAAGTGTCCTAGAGCAACCAAATTTGGAACACAGATATACAGGGGATGGAGAAAAATATGGAAACACCTGGTATAAAAGACTTAGTCATTTCAAACACAATTTGCATTTAAATGGTAGATCTCGCTGTGGTCACCGGCAATCCTATGAGGCATGCAACCTGGCCAATAAGACAAATGGGCCAGTTTCAGGTCAGCGACCGGTCCGCGCAGTTTATCGTAATTCATGTCTCAGCTACAGAGTTTCAAAGAGGGCAAATTGAGGATGATGGGAAATGTTTGGTGTATCAAGAGGCACAGTGTCGAAAATCATGACTGCCTATGAGTGTTCCGGAAAAACCGCATCAGCAAAGCACCAGCGTGGAATCAAGCGTATGTTGAGTGAGAGAGACAGACGCACACTTTCAGGATTGTGACCAATCAAATCACCACGGTGTCAAACCTCACAGCTGAGCTGAATAGGGTGCGTACAAACTCTGCTAACGTCGAAACAGTCAGAAGAGATCTCCACAAGGAGGGTATTTAAGGAAGATCTGCAATTCCTAAACCACGCGTGACTGTTGACCATGCTGGTATACTGAGACAGTGGTGCAACGCCCATAAAAAGTGGACAATTGAGCAGTGGAGGACTGTCATATGGTCGCATGAGTCTTTTAATTTCGGCACGGAGGGGAATTATAGCAGGGCAAAAGCATGTTTAAAGAAAGATAATAAATACCCGGACGCCTGATACTAGTATCTAATTCATAGTTTTCGGGATCACTTAGATGGATAATAACATTCTCGACACCGTTCAAGTCCAACTTAAGCTGCCATAGTCATTGTTGGTGAGGGGGGGAGTGGAAGTAACATTCCAAAATGACTGATATTTGTGTCAAATTCATAGTTTCTGGAATCGTTGAGATGGATAATGACATTTCCAACGCTGTTCTGGTCTAAGTTTAGCCTTTAGGTCATTTTTGCGACTGTGCACCATGCGAAACAAACATGTTCAAAATAACCGATATTAGGGTCTAACCCATAGTTTTCGGAATCGTCTGGTAACTAACTGAGACAACACCGAAGACGTTGCTCTTTGCTTTATTTATTTCACACTTATAAAGAGGAATAACGGGACAACACGAAAGGCGTTACTGTTCTGTATTTATTTTTTCCACTGATGTTATCAGGGGTAACACTGAAGACGTTGCTTTTCGTTATTTAGATATCTCTCTGACTTTTTCACATTGCAACATGATAAACGAGGTGTGTTCAAAGAGTATCAAACCTTATTTCTTTTCGCGCGTAAACCAATGAAACGCGGGAGTCTTTCTTCAATGTAGATGTAAAGGGAACACTCATGCCTATTCGTGAATTTTTTCCACCCGCAAAAGCAGTCGGCTAACGGGTGAAGACGTGTAATGAACGGTCGTCCAATTTCAGTTTTCTTTATCTAAAATGACAGGAAAACTTGAGCAATATTGTATCAAATTTTGCCAAAAAAAAAAAAATATATATTGGCGATATCCAAGTGGAAATCATTCAATTGAATTGGTACATTTAATTTTGAACTAGAATTTGGACATGAGGAGAGTGTTTGCGAAATTTAATTCAGGTTTCATTGTCAAACACAACATTCCTGTGTATCGGCAGGCTCCTTACTCACCCAACATGACTCCTTGTGACTTTTGGTTTGTTTCCGAAGCTGAAAATGCCACTAAAAGGGGACTGATTTGAGTCAAGAGAAAACATCATGCGGAGTGCGACAGCACGGTTGTTCACTATTTCAAAAAGTACGATCCAGAAGTGTTTCCAACAATGACGGGAGCGCTGGGAGAAGTGTGTGCATTACCAAGAAGATCACTTTGAAGTGGATTAGTGTTTCGGATTTGTAAATCAATAAATGAGTTTTTGCCAAACAAAGGTTCGATACTTTTTGAACACACCTAGTATTGCATAAATCCTATTCTCCCAGGGATACGATTAAATCCAGAAGTATGGTGAAATCGAGGTTTCTTTATGGTGCAACTCAAATGTAGCTCTACCTCTTGCAAAGCTTGAAATATTAATCATCTTGGTACTACACTATAGAGCAGGCATGTGCAAGTTGGAACAGAGAGTGAGTCGATCACAAAGGCCATACTAGTGTGTATAACATTGTCACAAGAATTGAATAGCGAAAATGGAGAATCTTGTTCATTGTACAGTAACACCACAGAAAAACTGCTGAAACGACAACCAAAATATTTACTAAATAAAGAAACGCACAAAAATGTATTTATTATTTTAATGGAAAACTTGAACCTTCATGTTTTGAACTAGTCTCTCAATGTTCAGTGATGAACTGGATGTATTTTTCAGGTGGGCATAAATTATTCAGGAAAAATAATTCAAATTCCGGTTAATTCATTTAAGAGGTTACGTACGAAATACATTTGCAATAAAGGAAATTAAATGAAATGAAATCTTTGAGTTTTACGTCCCACGAATCTGACGGTTGGGCTAAAGGGGACGGTGATGATGAGAAATAAATGACATGGTGGAATGAAGAAAGTGAGAGGAAACGGGAAAACCCCGAGGAAACCCACGCACACGGTGTTTGTCTACCACAAAGTTCACTTGGCGGGAGCTGGGATTGAACCCAGGACCCGCAGCACCGGAGGTGAACGCTCTACCATTGAGACAAAAAAATCAGGACACCATTCCAAAATTTACACTAAATAAACACCAAAACACTTTATGAAAATATTGAGCATAGTCATGCATTCACTTTTTCTAATGTAATTTATATCTTTTAAATATCAGACGAACAATATTAACTTATGTTTTCAATTAAAACCGGAAAATATTAGTTATGAACAGGGGCGTAAGGTCCATTAAGGCTACAGGGCTCACTCTATCCAAACATTCATATGTCAGTCTCAAATAACGTATTTAGACATTCATAGGTACAATGACTTATATTAAAATTGACTTATTTTATAATGCGTTGTTTAAATATCAAGTGACTATTAATAAATTTTGAAGTAGAGCTCCTGAAACATCGCATCTGAGGCTATTTTCCCCTACCTTCAGCCCTTCTTATGAAATCACTCACCCATCGCTCTCAGCACTCGAAAACTATTTAAGCGATACACAAATTTAACACGATGCAACGAAAGTGGACGAATGCTGACGAAGTCTAGCCTTTTGGGTGTTCGGAAGGACAAAATAGAAAGACGTGGTCTTGTCAGGAAGTAGAAGACAGAAAGATTATACAAAATTTACCACCTCGCATTCAGGAAGAAGTTCCAACGAAAAAAACAAATGTTATTATGACTAGCACCTTATTCCATACTAGTTTGTGTTATCGCAACGCAAACTTTAATTTTAGTTTGCAGTAATCAGCATAGCCCTTATAATTGCTTATATTTTTTGCGATATGATCAACAAGTTTGGCGAGGGCCAATACGGAATGGGACCCCAGGTGAAGCATAATGTTTCTTTTTATTTCCATCTAAAAAAATAGCTATCCTCATACATACATATAATAACACAATTAATTATGCACTGCAGCACTACTCTTTTGTATTAGTACGCTGATACGTGCTGTTGTGGATGAAGTGGTTAAGTTTGTATTTATGATTTGGGGACTTTATACTTAAATATAGGCCTATATCTGTTTTTACTTGTTTCTTTGAAGTAGTAGTACAGTGTAGTTTGTCAGTTCTGTGTGATATGTGTGCATGTAGGTGTATTAGAAAGGTGACATATATAGACCTACTACAGGATTATCACGAAACTTTTTGGACGATCTCATTGAGAACGAGACTTACTTCACCCGTTTTACAATAGAAGAAAAAGTAGAAACAAAGAGTAGGCGAGAAAACTGAAACAAACACCTTATCTCTCTTTGCTCGTCGAAAAATATGAAAAGCAAGTAAGACATTCCAGTCTAACAAGTAAGTGGTACCGTAGAAGTGTATGGTTAACTGATAGCACAGAGAAATCGGTACTAACTTCAGTTCACTTTACACTCATTTATACATAAGGTGTGATTCAGCATAAGTGTCGCGAAATTGTAATCAAGATAGAAAGCGCCATATTCACGATGAACTATTTATTCTTTCTTGCACGAACAGAAGGTACAAAACACTGCAAGAAAATGTTACAACTTGGTTGACATGGGTCCATGCCTATAGGTCTCCACCAGCTTGCTGCGGAACCTCACGAATAGCCTTTTTCCGGACTTTTCTGCCACTCGCTTGGAAATGGTTGCCCACACGCGCTTCAAACCATTCAAATTCTTTGGAGGTGTCTTCCTTTTCTTGTATTCAGCCTTGCATGCAACGAAGTTGATGTTGTTGTCCTCTAAAAGCTTGGCCACTGTACCCACATAATGTGAAGTTGCCAGGTCTGGCCAAAATAATACATTACCCATGGTCCTCTTCTTCCCCAAAAACGGCAACAGCCGTTTCTTGATGCACTCTTCTCTATATATATCCTGGTTCATGGTACCGGTGGTAATGAATGGTTCGGACACATCACCGTCTTCAGAAATGGTTTGCCAAACCAAGTATTTAGCTGGAAATTTCGTTTCTTGTTGCACTCGAGCTTCGTATGGGATGGCATGTCCTGGAACTAAGCCATAGTACTCACTTCCAGCCGTTTCTTTGGGATCCGCGAACACGTATGTTTCGTCATCCTTTTCAAAACAAAATATGTCCTCCGCTACTAGAACACTCATCTTGTAGAGTTTTCTTGTGCCCCTTTTGACTCGCTCCACTTGATTTTTCACGTACTTTGGTTTATGCTGCTTCTTCCTAGTGACAATCTCAAGCCTACTTTTTGCTAGATTCACTGTAGATTGCAACGTTCCCACGCGCTTTGCCAACTCACGTTCTGAGCATGATGGATTTTGGGCCAATAGTCTCTTGAGCCTTGCATCTAGATTGGTGTTTGGTTTCGGTCGGTATTACGGCTTTAGATCAGTGCTTCCAGTATCCACGAAACCTTTTATGGCTCTCTGGGTTGTCCTGTCAGACACACCTTGCTTCCGGAAATGCTCTAAAGTTGCTTTCCGATTGCCGGTCTGGCTCTGGAAAAACTTGCCTATCGCCTTCCTCAGGTATTTTGACTCTTCACGCTTCATTCTGCACCCACTCTTACACTACAACTAGCTGGCTAGAAACTGTGATAAACACACTTTACAAGGACCTATAGATGGCGCTTCTCGTGCAATTTGTTCCGTGTTGGCATGACGTTACACCACATGGCACTTATGCTGAATCATCCCTTACTTTGTATATACAACAAACAACTGAAAGTTTCTGGGGGTTAATAGTATTCACAAGGGGACTGGGCCCCTCCTAGCCACTCCCTAATTACGAGTCTAATTTCAGCTTACCTATTTCGAAACCACGCTATGTTACTGGTTATATCACCCAATTTTGGGAAAACAGTTAATTCCATTGTCAAAACTTTCCCAGCGAAACCCAGCACTGGGCATGATTGTTCATAGTAGCAGAAAAATATAGGCACAGGGAAGGGCCGTTTATCGGTCCTCGTAGGGAATTAAGATAATTTGAAACTTACGATTCTAGTCAACTGAAGACAGAAGGAAACAGGCTCTACAAACAATGCTTGTGTGTAGCGAACGCAGAATCTTGCCAATGTGCTAAAACAAAAATACTAACCTACATTACTAGTTTGATTTATCTGTGTATGTGGCAAAGTTGCGAACTATTTTTTTTTTTATTTTTTTAAGTGACATGAGGCATATGGCAGGGTTGCCAGAGGTACTGATTTTACTTGAATTTTTTTTCATAACCAGTTTTTCAAGAAAAGAATGTGCTGAACCGAATTAAATTTAATGAAAGCAGTTGGTGCACGTGGCCGCCCGCAACGGAAACAGTTATCCTCTTGGGTTTTCCTAGGGTGTTAAATTCTTGGAAATACATGTCAAAACGCACTAATTTGGTCTCACATAATATAGCACTAAATATATTTATTTTACATACTGTAGTACTATACTTTGTATACCGGTACTCTAGTTAGTAAAGGTATGTGCGTAAATAGGGCCGGATTAAGGGGGTCTTAGGGGGAATGAAGCCCCGTGTCTAAAGATGGTCAGAGGCCTCCACTCTGATCAAAATCTCAATTGGCTACAAAAAAAATATATAAAGATACAATCATCATTATAAACTAAAAAATAACAAAAAATATGAAACATACGGTACTCCCTTAACTTTCCTACTGTACTTTCACAGAATGTGCCTAGGTATTAGGCGAAGTCAACAGGGGCTACACATTTTTTATAGCTCCGGGCTTCCAGATGGGTTAATCTAGCCCTGGGCGCAAAAAATGGACAGCATGGGTAGGTTGTCTAGCAGATAATTACTATTTCTTAATAAGTTTGACATGCTCATTCCGCAAATGAAAACTGTTGGTTTCAATCACTTATAGCTTTTGCACAAAATTACAAATATATTTTCTCTAATTGAACAATATATGTATTTCAGCTGTTGCTCCTGGATAGCGCTGTATAAGTGTCTGTGTAAAATACACGTATTTTACATTACGAATGTTCCGTTTTGTAATTGTACATAAATGAAAGTAATGTAAACACCTACTCTGCCTTTTGCTGTCATAATGTTTCAAAAATTCATTCAGTTTGGTTGTGTATGTGCCTATTTATAAATTCCCACAGTAACGTTCTAAATTTGTTATTCTATAAATATATGAGTTATCTCGGTATGATGTGTTATAATGTACTTGAAAGTGTTAGCTATGGTGCTTATTTTTCGTTGATATACAAGATTCAGTTGTTAGAAAATGAGATGAAAATGATCCTGATATTTGTTGTTATGTGTATGGCATTTACTGTGCTCAAATACGAACTCATTACAAAGTTCGTAGAGAAAGCGTACTTAGTTTATTTTAGCGCCACATTAGCTGATAAAGGTAAATCGTGTGCGCTTCACAGTATGGTGCTAAACATGTTTGAGAGCCACTGAGATATTGCACAAACTGTAAGAAGCAAGAAATACAGTTCGGAATATCTACAACAAATACAGAGTCCTGAAACCGCAATGATGACTTATTTCTGTGCAATAAAGTTAAAGGACACAATGCAAAGAACAAGAAGGACAGAGTGTATCTAACCTCGGCAATCCGACCACTTCCTCATGATGAAAGTCTATCGATCCCTTATTCATCGGTATCCAAGGGCGCCCATGTTGTGGTTTCCAAGGGAGGGGGGGGGGCAAGTATAAGCGACATTTCAAATATGGTTTCAAATTTTGCTGTAACTATTCTAAAAATTCAATTGTTTTCGATATTCCGAAATTCAATTTCTTCTAGGGGGGCGAGCGCCCCACCTTTCCCCTCCCTAATGGGCGCTCTTGTCGGTATCTATGGATGTTTAGCAATGAAGTAGGTGATTAGTGGGAAGAAGAAAGCAACTATCCATGCAGTGTTCTGCAGCCGTTTACCTAATCAGATTTAATGATCTTGTTCGAGATTTAACTCAATCGAAGGAGAGTGTGAAAGTTGTTGGTTCTAGACTTCGTTCGAAAAACCTTTTTGGCCATGGAGACATTAATCATAGTATAAATGGTGAGAGGGAAAATTTTGTCTGTATTTGTCTGTAGAAAATGTGTTAGTGCTTTACAATAACATTCCAGCTGTTACGGACGCATTGGGTGCTTCTTATAATGCATCTGATTAGAAATTTGGTATAGAAGCTTCAAAATTTAGCCTAAAAGGTGCTCTCCTGCAAAACGAAAACCAACTTGAATCTGTTTCAGTATCATACTCTGTTACATGGAAAGAAACGTACAATACATTGAAATTAACTATTTCAAAGTTAAAGTACAAAGAACATTGTTAGTCTATTTGCAAGGACTTGTCGTCGGTCTGCAAATAGAAATATAGCCAGAATGCACCACATATCAATGTTTTATATGTGAATGTGATAAGAGCCAAAAATAAGTACTGAAATGCAAGGGAGCAGTTAACATTTTCACGGGTAATGACAACTTAAACAGTAAGTATACATTTCCCATTTTCTATTATTGAATCAAAGTAGCACATCTTGTAGTTAGATAGTAGCAAATATTCTCGAGTGATTGACATCTACCGCACGAAATTGAATTTCTAGTGTGTGATCCTTGTTTTTAGTGTCATTATACGTCAATTTGAGGAATAAGAAAGCAAATATAGAGATGGCTGATAAGTAGTGTCGTACAGGGTATATGAGGGTAAGCTTATAATAAAGTTTGCTAAAAACAGAAAAAAAAATTAAAGATGATTTTCCGCGATAGTGAAACATTAATTGTCTAAACATAATGTAATTGTGTTTATTGTGATTTTATGCTTATATTTTTAAATAAAAATATTAATAACTTATAAGTAGCCTAAATTTAATCTATATTTACAATGAAATTTATTTAATTTAACCACATAGTATAAAATATTTTTTACTAGCACATTATTACTAATGTATCTTTACTGAAACGTATACGTTTATTTCATAGATATTAGGGTTTTTTTTTTTTTTTTTTTTTTAAATAGAAACGTTTTTGTAGTTGTGCTGGTGATTTCGAGTTTCCACTACAGATGTCAGGCTGGTTTGTCAGACTGGATATACAGTTTGCTGAGCATCTACTAGATGGCAGCTAAATGGATTAGTTAAATACGACTTCCTACAGCAAACCATATAACATAGCAGTGCAATACACCAGTTTTAATTAATCAGTAAACGTTATTAAATATGAAAGGTCGAACGGAGTTAAGGAAATATAAGACTATTGTAGTTGTATTTAGGGGCGTGGGTAGAATTCTCTCATTAAATGATTACACGTAATGACAATTTCTAGTTTTATTGTTATTGTTATACATACTCACCTGGCGACTATAGACATCTCTTGGTCTATATTCGTACGAATTATCTAGGCGAATTATTGTTCTCTTAGTTAGATCTTGGTACTTGCGGAGGATTCTCTTCAAGAATCGACATCGGCCTCACGGTCCGAGCCGCACATTTATAGATAGGGCTTGTTTTTACTAACTTAGTCGCACAGTCCACTTATTACCTGCACGGGGCGCTACACTTTTGTGTGAGCGAAACGTCAGGCTCCTACTAACGCCCACTAGCTGGTGACGCAACACTTCGGTGTTAGCGGTTCGCCGAATTATATATAACATCTATTTTACATCTTCAGTGGTCTCTTTCCTCCTTCCGGTTAGCGCTCGACTGACGAAAGGCTCTGCCTTTCCGACGTCACTTTAACGACGACCAAATGCCTAAGACCCCGGATTTCTCGTCATCTAAAGGCAAACATCAAGGCCTTCCGTCAACTGTCATGGGACCTCCACGTGAAGCACGCCGTGACGCTCCTAGGTCTCAAAAGCGTACCAAACCTCTCAGCACCTCTCAATCTTCCGAGGGCTCACCCCCTCGAGACAAAGATCGCTCTCGCTCACCACCTAAGCTTTCTTATACGGAGGCCCTCAAGAGTCCACCGAAACAATCGCAGCGTCCATCCATCTCCAATTCCGATCAAGTGACCCCTGCCTCATCTGTTGAAAATCTTATGGACGAAGGCGCCGACACCACTACTGTCTACAATATCCTCTTTACAAACCTCAATCCAACCTATAGCACTATCAAAGCCTTCTACCAACACCTCATGCGCTATTGCACCCGACTGGATCTGAAGCAACTTGTTAAAACCCAGAATGGTATCATCCTGAAGTCCACTAACGCCCAACTGTATACCCATCTCATCAACAAGGTGGGTCCTGCTATGTTTGGCCCTACTGCTAAAATCCAACTATTGTCATCCTCTCATCAGAAAACACTACCGCCTCCACGCCGCACCTCTCTTCTTTCGGCGGTGATTCGCGGTGTCGAGCCTACAATAACGGAACAGGAAATCCTGGAAGAGCTGAAAGAGGAGGGACTCCATCCGAAACGTGCTATCCGCATCAAAAACGCCAACGGACCTACTTATATGGTGCGTGTCCTTACCGATGATCAACAGCTTATAGATAACATTCTTCGCAACGGCGTCTACATCTTTCGATGCCATCATCGTGTCGAACCCTCTCGCACGCCGCCACCAATCCCGTTGCGATGCGAAAATTGTCTCTCGTACAATACTCATCCGACCAATAAGTGCACCTTACCGACAGTCTGCCCTCACTGCAAGGGGTCACATAAACTTAAAAACTGCCCCAACATCCAACAGCCTGCTACCTGCAATACGTGCGATGGCCCACACCCCACTTATTCATATCGTTGCACAAAGAAGCCTGCGCCTTTACCAGATAAACCAGAAACGGTCGTACCACTTCGTCTTCATCCTGCAACTCAAGTGTCGACAGGCACCCAAACCTCCCTCCTGCCACCTCCGACCGTTGAAAACATCTTGCAATTTGTTACACTTGTCTTGCAAAACACTTTTCCTTATCAGCGAGAAGCCATACTTCACCATGCCACTAAAGCAGCCCTCGATATCTTCCATCTTCATATGGCTGCCACCTACTCTGGTTTATCTACATATTTTCATTTCCACTGTGATCCGGAAACATGAATCCAAGACTGATGGGAAGGAGACCGATACGTATCCTCTTTGCAAATGTCCGTTCATTACCCATGAATCGGACTCTTCTAGAAACTACGGCCACAGCGCATCACGTGGATAGCATACTCCTTAATGAGACATTCTTAAAAACCTCCGAACATTATTATTTTCCACGTTTTCATCTACAGCGCTCAGATCTCGCTCACGATGTTGCCCGGGGCGGTGCCGCAGTGGCTATTCGATCTTCTTTGCCATACAGACGTATTCAACCCACTCCCGCTGATGCTTACCCGGAGAGCGTCATTGCCACAATCTATTTTTCACATAAAATCATCACCGTTGCCACTATATATGTCCGATCCACCCAACCGTTACCTTACCGTTTCATTACCTATCTTGATACGCACTTCAAAACGTACGCACTTTTGGCGGACATCAATTATGCCTCTCGTACAGCCGAGCAAAAGCAGCGCTTTCAGGATTTCCTACTCACAACCAAAGCTTCCTTCATGCCGCTTCCACAACCAACTCGCCCAGTTAGCGGGACTACCCCAGATGTTGTTCTCCTCTCTCACAACTTAGTGTCGTCTTCCGCTCTTGAAGTTCTGGGGACTATAGGCAGTGACCATCTTCCTGTCTTGCTTACCGTTACTAACCCTGGGCGGGACGCAGCCCCCGTCCCACCACCTCTTCGTTATAATTTTCATCGGGCAGACTGGGATAAATATAAAGCCTACATTACGGAGGCGCTAGAGGACACTCCCACGGATCTCGCCACTGCAGATTCCATAACATTGTTATCGGACGCCCTTACTGATGCCATCCACCGAGGTACCGAATATGCAGTCCCAACCAAACCTGCACACACATCTCGACCCCCTCTCCCTCCTAGAGCTCTTACTCTTTTGGCACGTTCCCGGCAATATCTGGTTGAGTACAATAGAACCAAAGATCCGCACTTTCTACAGTTGCACAAACAATTTCAGCGCATGATAAAATCTTACATCATAGCACAAAAGCGATTAAACTGGCGTACTTCATGTAACCAACTCCGAACAGAACATCATCCAGCCAAATTCTGGACCCTGTTTCAGCGACTCACGTTTCAAAACACCAGCCCACAATATCCTCTTCTGATTGATGATGCCGCTCCATCCACTGACGTAGAAAAAGCCCAAGCTTTCGCCAATCATTTTGAGGCAATCTTCACTCCGCACACAGATGCTATCTTTAGTCATCCTACCCACCCACATATCGCTGAATCAGGTAATCCAGACCATCAACTTTTCCAACCGATTTTCAACTCTCAGCCTACCGACCATTCTGGCCTTCTCGCACCAATAACGACCGACGACATTCACTCTGTCCTACATAACAGACGCAATACCTCACCGGGCGTGGACGCCATCAGCTACCGACAGCTCTCTCAGGCGCCACCTCTGTTTCACACGTTACTCGCTCTGCTCTATACCTCCATCCTTATCACGGGCTTCTTTCCCACTCAGTGGAAACTAGCCAAAATCATAGTTTTCTTGAAACCGGGGAAGGATCCAACACAAGTGGCTTCTTACCGACCCATCAGTTTGACCTCCGTCCTCAGCAAAACCTTTGAACGGATACTGGTAAAACGGCTCCATGTTTATCTGCACCACCGTCATATCCTTCCTTCCACCCAAGCAGGCTTCCGTCCCTTTTATTCCACGAGCGACCAACTATTGAAACTTTCATCACTTCTCATAAATCATTTCAACAAGAGCCTCCCGTCAGTCTTGATATCATTCGACATCGAACGTGCCTTCGATACAGTTTGGCATGCAGGCTTACTATACAAATTGCAAAGCATTCTACCTCTTACCTGCGTACGCCTCATCGCAAATTTCTTGTCGAACAGGAGTGCCTTTATTTCCATCAATAGCGCACGCTCTCGAGAGTTCACATTAAAAGCTGGGGTACCACAGGGTTCGGTGCTATCCCCTCTTTTATATATACTATACGTTGCCGACATGCCTCAGCCCCCACCACCTGTCCACGCCCTACAATATGCTGACGACACGGCGTACCTTGCCTTGGGGTCATCTGTTGATAGAATCTCTCTTCAGTTACAATCTGCAATTGATACGCTACTCGCCTGGTGCCTCCGGTGGAAATTGAAAATTAATCCAATCAAAACTCAAATGACGCTCTTCGGGCCTAACAAAAATAAGTTCTGTCCCACCAGAAATCCGGATCGTCTACGCATTACTGTCATGGGCTCCACTATCCCTCTGCGCAACAGTACGAAATACCTCGGCGTTCAATTCGACAGTCATCTTACTTGGAGACCTCACATACAAACTCTTGAGGCAAACATACGCCGGCGCCTTTATTTGCTGAGTCGCCTTAAAGGGACTACCTGGGGCCTCAATTCTACGCTATTATTATACACGTACAAGGTCTTTGTCCGTCCTGCACTAACCTACGGACATCTTGCCTGGCTCTCAGCAAATCAACGCTTTTATGACCGCCTCCAAGTCCTTGAACGTCGAGCCATCCGATTGGCATACTCACTTCCAGTCAGAACACCCACTGCCCTTGTCTACAACCACACCACTATGCCTCTTCTTCTTGATCATATATACCGCCTCCGCACACGTTATATTGTACAACATATACTAGGCAACCATCCTATCATAGCCGAATTATTGGATCAAACCCCGGCAGTACCACGCAGAGCTTACCCACCCCTGGACCATCTACTCGCAATATATGAACGAGAGGCAAATACAGCTGACTACAACCCTGCTCGTCGCATCTATCGCAGCCATCCGTCAATCTATCCTCACTAACTAACACTCACTTTAATGTTTTAATCGTCTCCTGTGCTACCGACCACTCTACTTTTTAAAATTCAGCTGGACACATAGGCCGCTTACAATACTTCACCCGATTTCATTTATATTCTTTTGACCATCTACCTTCACTTGTATCCATAATATATTTCTTACTCTGGCCAAGAGAAGGCGTCACCTTCTAAGGCCCGCCCATCTTTGGATGGGAATGAAATGCGTTTGATGATGATGATGATGATTGTTATACAAAATGTTTGTGACCTACCCACCTTGGTTCCTTCAAATGCATGTCTAAACACATTTTTGCTTCCTTACCTATTACAGTATTTAATATAATTACTGTAATTAATAAAGTTACTCTTTGTAAGTCTATAACAATTGTTTTACGTCAACTACCGGTATTTATTATGTGCGCCGAAGTTTGTATTTTCGTGACTTTGCTTGTATCAATCTTTTGCCTACCCTTTGGGGAAACCTTTCTAGTGTTTCTGCTATATTCATTCAAATTTCAATGATCTACCATCAGGAATCAAAACACAAGGCTCTGTGCACAAAAGGCTAACACGCTAGCCACAAGGAAAGCGGGAAGTGCTATGGGGCGGTAGAGTGACATAACGTAGTAGGATTATATATTTATTTTTGTCTTTTCTGTGGAAACAGTTTACACTAACATAAGAACATAAATGGCTAGGGATGCGCACGAGACAAGATTTGAGACTGTCTCGTCTAGAAAATATGCTGTAAAAGCGATGTCTCGACTCGAAAAATGTATATTTCTGTATTGGAAGAGCTTTGTCTCGACTCGAATTTTGTCAGAAACATTCTGTCTCGACTCGTCTCGTGCGCATCCCTAGAAAAAGCCCTGCAGACCCCGCAGAATCACTATATAAGCCATATGTGAATCGAGTTTCGTGCTGTAGAAGTTTCTAAAGTTCGGGGTCCTCCTGAACCGCGGTGTCTGCGTAGCCATTATCTTTGCCAATGCAGAGGAGTACCCGTTTTTATTGTTATTGTTAAAAGTAAAGAATACATTTATAGATTGGGGAAAGAATTAGGACGATGTGTGCACTGAGGTAATTTGTTTCCGTCATGATAATTCTCCTAAATAAATATACGTGTAGCAAGGACTGACAAAATCGGGAGAATAAGAAATTTAGGAATGATCCAAAAAATGGATCAAACGATTACAATCTTGGTCAAGAATTTTAGGAATGATCCAAAAAATGCATCAAAAGATTTCGATCTTTTCCAATAATTAGATTTTGGATCAGGGCCCACACAAGTTTGGAACAGACCCTCAATCAAGTTTTCGTATTTTTTGCGGAATAAGCACATCATATTGAGTTAAGTGATAGTTTGGGTTTGACTACACTATATGTAGTACTCCAGATATAAGGCGTACAAACAAATGTTTGATTGAATGAAATATATTGGATTTTTTGGATCAGGGGCCACAAAATTTTTGAATGGTCTCTAAATCGAGTTTTCGTATTTTTTGCGGAATAAGCACATCACACCGAGTAAATTGTTAGTTTTGATTTGGCCACACTAAATGTAGTTCTCAAAATATTGAGCGTACAAGAAAAGTTTGATTGTATGAAATATATGGAATTTTGTGGATTAGAGGCCGCAAATTTTTTGAACGGTCCCTAAATCAATTTGCGGAATCAAGTTACAATCAAGTTACTTTTTACGGAATAAGCACATCATTCTGAGTTAATTTTTAGTTTTGATTTGGCTACTCTATATGTAGTTCTCGAGATATAAGGCCTACAAGAAAATTTCAGAGTTGTAATGGGTAGCGTTGATGGGCAAGTAGCTCATTATAAAGGAAGAATTGTCTATATATTTGGTGGACGAGCTCAACCAGGGACATATTCTGCTCGGAAACAGGGGTTTGAACAGATTCGAACACAGGAAGCGTTTGAGTTCGGTTCACCCAGACTTGTCTGTGTTAATTCTCCGAGGAGGTCCCAAAAGCTGATTGCGCCATCATTTGGTTAAAATAATAAATAGTGGGAATAAAGCAACAACATGAGCAGTAAACACGAGCACAGTAGATCAGTTCTTAAGTCCTCCCTTCTACTCCTAGGGACCTTGGTTCGAACCCCGGTCAAGTGAGTTTGTAAGGGTCAGCATTGTATACATGGGTTTTCTAGATGTTGCCTTGATTCCTCCCACAACCTTACTTCGCCAATTCTTTTCTTACCATTCAATTTCATTAATGACCTGTCTCCTTTAGCCCAAAAACATAACCACGAAATGTATAATTCGAAATCCCATTTCAGTAACAATGAAAAAACTAATAATTGGCAGTGGATTGTGGATCAGCGATGGTGCATTCAGTCCCAGTATCTCTTAGCTGCAACGTCATCAATTTTTAATTCAGCTGATAATATGGCTGTTGACTTTCACAAATCAGATGAGTTGTTGATGGATTTTATTGTAATTAAAATCATGTATGTTGCTTGTTAGTCTTCAGTAAATAAAATTCAAAATTTCAAATTCTACTAGAACTCATTTGTAATCCTACGTACAAAAAAAGGAGTCTAAATCTACAATGTGGGTTATAGGTTAGTAATTTACAATCTAGCCATTTTTTGTGTAAGAAAGCTTATTCTAAAGGCCATCTAGTCTGTTTTCCTCAGATGTTATTGGCAACATTGAATGTGAACCTTGAGGTGCCATTATTCTCTAACAAGAGACAATTGAAGGATACAGTACAGCAGCGTTTTCCAACCTTTTACAACTTGCGGCACACTACGGGTGTAACTTGAATTCTCGCGGCACACTCATAGATATTATTATTTGCAAATATAAAATACCATGGTATTTTTTTTTCTGTGATTACTGATCTCCTTCTCACAGAGATGAAAGCTTGATCACTGGTTTTCTTCTATGCTAATTCATTATGCTTATTTTTAATTCTTATTTTAAAATAGAAAACAATTGCAATGAAATATAGGACTCAGATTTTTAAAAATACGCTTTCTTTTTCGAAAACTGTATCCAACCTTTCACTAAGAACGAAGGTCACTAAATAACGAATGAACAAACAAATGTCTTGTACTTTTAACTTTGCTGTTTTAACCAAAACCGATGCATATTGATGCAATCACACAGCTCGCGATGCGTCGAAGTCAAAACACAGCTGTTGAACAAAGTGTTGTTCTGTCATTCATGTGCGAATGAATGTTCTACGAACGTTCACTTGACGCGTACCGTACAAGTGCTTCCATTTCTCGGTGTTAGTATAACTCTCAATTGAAGCATAACATAGCAGCTAACCGTGGAAATGCGTACGAGTCGAAATACTGTCTGCTACACAGTAATAGATGTAGAATAATATATTACAATTACAGTAATTTTTTCCATGGTAGAAATTCATAGTAATGTGAAATATTAAAATATATATTTTTCCTATGTCTTGCAATTTGGTTGCTATAGAATTAATAATTTTGTTTCGATTTCCTTGCGGCACACCAGCGGTTCATTCGCGGTACACCGGTTGGGAAACGCTGCAGTACAGAGTAGAGGGTCGTCTTCATTGTAAAACGTTATTGCAGTAATTCAAACTCTGTTATTCAACAAAGACTAACGAAACCAGTTTAGTCTGCGCGATTAGCTACTCAAATATACGTACATTGTTAAGAGTTGAGTTGAGTTGATTTTAGTTTAGCGTCCCTTTCAGCAGCGAGGCTATATGAGACGTGGACCTACTGATTAACGTGGGATCCGAACCACATGAGCTCCCGCCGGGAATCGAACCCCGGTCTCCCACGCCAAAGGCGCGTACGCTAACCGCTTAGCCACGGAGGAGCTCACATTGTTAAGAGTAATGCAGAAATTCGAAAATACTGGCAATGTTTGTGATGAAAGAAGCGATTTTCGACATTTGTGACGACATATTTTTGATTGTCATGAGCAATTTTGTTCTTCACCATATCAGTGCCTATGCTTTAAACTCTCAAATCTTGTGATCATTTCCCAGAAGTAATAATGTCTTATGACAAATGGTTTGTAAATTTGGGATGCTTCCAACGGTTTTTTTTGTATTAAAAATCACTCTGTATTTATTTTATCTTTATTTGCATTTATTTGTTATCTGGCGCATATAATTCCCCTTTTCTTTTTCTTGTGTTCTGTTGCGAGGTCGTATTATAATATAAAGTAATGCTTGTTTGTACACAATTCAACAAACTTAAGCTACTATTAAAACAATGTTGTCGAGAGTGACGCAATGCGTACTTGGGTACATTGTGCATAATACCAGGTCCGAAATTATTATTGAAACTGATTGTTATCTTAGTAAAACCTCACCCACAGGGAATGGGAAGGTCACGCATATGGGAAGGTGACATCGCTCACGGCGGTGATACTACAGAAACATCCTGATATAATAAAGAAAATATGAAATATATTTTAAAAATATAACACAACTGAAAGCAAACATTTGTTTACTACTTTATTTACATTACTTAATATTGATGCTAGTTATGAAAACAATTATAATCTATGCTACAATAAATAAACAAATAAATAAATAAATAAATAAAAATAACAAATATTGAAATTGACAGTTTCTTAACGGATAAAACTGCATTGAAATATTTACCTCAAATCAAGATAAATGGAAAATGAAATGAAATCTTTGTTTTACGTCGCACGTATAGGCTAAAAGAGACGGTGATGATAAGAAATGAAGAAACGGTGGAATGAAAAATGTGGGAGGAAACGAGAGCATCCCGAGAAAACCCACGCACACGCTATTTGACCATCAAAAAGCCAATTTGGCGCGAGCTGGGATCGAACTAGGGACCCCGTGTACTAGAGATGAATGCTCTATCACTTTTTTTTAACGCTCTGAATGAATGCTCTATCAGGGACACGAGATGAATGCTCTATCAGGGACACGAACACAGAAGTATCGAGGACAGTTAAAATCACAAAGGCTCTCTCATTAGGAATCGAACCCGGCACCCTGTACACCAAAGACGCACGTGCTAGCCACTAGACCAGCGGACAGGGCACCACTGAGCCACTGCGACCCCCCCCCCCCAAGGTCAATAGAGTAATAAGGTTGGGTCATATCGGAAATATGACGTTGTTTGACTGGTAATATTACGTCATTATAGGAGCAGAGCGAGAGAAGCTCACAGTCAGACACACAATAATTGCCGTAATGATTATAATCGTTGTACCTTTTTTTCTGGTTAATTGTTTGCTTTGAACTTCATTTTAGTTGACGTTTCTTTTTTATCCTAAAGTTGACTTTCGAATGTATTTGTTCCTATTCATGTAGTTTATGTGAATGAACATCCTAGTCCTCACACCATCTTAATTAATGGCTCATGGACATTGGGATATTTTTTAAACTTATTTCTGCAATAATTTCATTTTAACATTCTTTTATTGAATATTTTCTTGCCATTTGCGTAATCGAGAAATAGGTATATATGGAATTCCTGATACATATGTTTTGTTAACATATAACCAAGCTAATACAGTAAATCCAAATTCTGGATGGTCCAATCAAACTTTAGCGAGGTAGACTCACACAGGATAGGCGGGCAATAAAGAACCAACACGTGATACAGAAACTCTATCTGTCAGATGCTTTAATTAATTGGGAGGAAATACACCTCTAGGTGGTGCCCATTAACGTCCCATATTTTCTTCCTTAATGAGCTATGTATCCAGCAAGATATGGAATTTTTTCACTTGTTTGATACGTTGGAAACACACAATGGAAGTTGAAACGTTGAAGTGGTCATTCCTTTGTCAGTAGAGAATCAACGTTTTGTAAACATGGGAGATACACTGGGTCCATGACAGAGTTCTCAATTCCAGTGCAAGAGGTCCCTGGTTCGACCGCAGGCCATGTAAGCTTGTAGTGGACATCATACTGTATGTGGTTTTTCTCTTGGAGTTTTCCTGTTTCTTCCCATACTCTCATTCGACAAATTCTTTCATAAGCTTACACTTCCATTAATTATGAATCTCCTTTAAACCTATAGCGAATAACAGTGAAAAGTAAACCCAAAGGATTTGATTTTTTGTTTGTAAAAGTATATCATTTGTAAAATGATATACTATATTTACACTGGAACTACCTCGTGGTTATATGGTTAGCATACACACATTTGGAGCGTTAGATTGGGTTTGATTCCCAGTGGGAGCTCATGTGGTTCGGATTCCACGTTAAGCAGTGGTCCACATTTCATATAGCCTTGCTGCTGAATATGAGACGCTAAACTTCCATGCGATAACAACTACGTTTACACTTTTAGTTTTTCTGCAGTTCACATTTGGCAACCGTACAGCAACTTATTGTATTTAAGACGACTTTTGTTAATAATGTGCGTTTACAACAAAATATTGGGTTGACCCATACGTCTTGGCGTTTGTTGCATTTCTTGGACGTAAAGTTCCGCATTCACTGTTTGGTTCCGATCAAGGAATTCATACTGGATCACGCCTTCCGAATCTTACCATACGCACAAGAGTGTTTTTCGTTGGGCCGCGGTGGCTCAGTGGTAGTTCACCTCTGGTGGGTTAGGTCTCTGATTCTATCTCCGCTCAAGCCAAGTGAAGTTTGTGGTGTACAAATACCGTGTGCGTGGGTTTTCTCGGGGTTTTCCCGTTTCCTCCCACTTTCTTCATTTCACTCATTTTTCATAATCACCGTCTTCTTTAGCCTAGCCGGCATAACCGTAGGACTTAAAACTCAAAGATTTCATTTCATTTTCATTGTTTCGTGCGGGTGAAAATCTTGTTTTGCTCGCGTTCAGTATATCAGTATATCGTTTTTCGGAGCTAAACCATTGTGTACGCTGCTTCATATTGATGTACCGGCACCATGTTTAGTCACCGGTAATAATTTGGTAGAGGAATCTCTGCTTGTGTTCGTGAGTAGACCTATGACGAGCAAGCAAACTGGTGTAGATGGTGGCTCGTTGATTTTTCTTGTTGTCATTCAAAGCATACGCACTCATACATGCAACGTTTGAAGCTTTCTCATCGAGTAAAGGCGACGCTCTATGGTACTGTGGAAGCATCCCATTACCTCTGCCAATTCCCCCATCATTTGACGTGAATCGTCGCGAATATGTTGATTCAGTCGCTCCTTACCATGCTGAACGGAGCGTCCGGTTTGATGCATGTCTTTGAGGATGAAATTGCAGTCTTTGAATCGCTTAAACCAATTTTGAGCCATCCTAAGAGGCATCACTTCTTCCCCATACACTTCACAAATATCTCGAGCAGTTTCTATGGCTTCGGCACCTAGACCACATGCAAAAAAGCAGAAGGTGTCGAAAAGGTTCTTTTCTGTCAATTTGACACTCTATTTTAATGACCTTAAAAGAACGAACAGTATATCAGTATATAATAAAACTAAACACACTATTTTGTACAGCACGTAATTTTCTATCCAATACCGTAATAGTACACTAATTAGAAACTAAAAACTAAGACACTAGCACTAAATCTCCGAAATAAACCCATATTCTTTTTTTTTAAAAAAATAAGCACTTCAGTAGCCCACGTGAATTGCGAAAACCGAGAATTCTGCTGGTTGCATTTAAAAGAGTTCTTATTAATACATTACTTCTGCAGTGGAGGAGAATACGGTTTATGAAAAGTATTTGATATGTATTTTGGATATATATTTTGATCAAAAAGTCAAGATAAATACATAAATGAATTCAAGAACTAACTATATCTCGTTTGATTTATGAATGCAAAGCTGCGAAGTACTTTCATTGCTTACAAGTGACGACGTCAATCACACGTCAGAGTTGCAAGAGATATTGGTTTTACTTGAGGTTTATTTCATATGTAGCTTTCCAAAATCAAAAGGATATGAAATTTAAGGGAAGCAATGATACACATATTTTAAATCGTTTAGCATGAGTACGCAAAGCTAAGCTGGGATCAAACACTAAAACATGTAGATGGCTGCAAACATAATTTTTCCGTACGAAAATTGAACTTAAAGAATATTAAATAGTATAAAGAAGATTAATGTATTATGTCTATAGTAGTGACAGAGCCAGTAAAACTTCATGGATCTTATACACTTCAATAGTGAAAAAGCGCAGACAAGCATATATTATCTGTGAAGAGGCGTAACTCGAAGACGCGATTTTGAGCTAGGACCAACATACATCCTTATTTAACCTGCTCCATCAACCATACACATTTCATACTCGAATTTCTTATATTAACGGACATATGAACTTTCTGGAAATAGCATGTCTTGAAATTAGTAGCATGATATAACATGAAATGAGACATTTAAAATCGTTTCCCTGTAAAATTGTAAAAATCGAGTTACCCACTTCGCCCTTTCACCTATGATATATAAGTCAATGCACAGACTATATGTGACTGGCTAAAACGTTCGCATGGCCGGGCAGACTTTCATATGCTCTTGCGATATAACGTTAAGGATTTTATTTCAGTATGCACGGAGAGCCAAATTGCAGAGAAACACAGAAACAAACAATCAAGTCTCATTCCTTTAGTTTTGTTTATAGCGCAACGGGTTTGAAATACTGATAAAATTAGTTAACAGATAAAAAGAAGTACTCAATTCACTGTCGTTACAATCGAAGTGCCATAGCTACCCAATGTAGCACGTCCAACGTGGTGATGCGTGGTCAGTGCATCAGCTCTCAGGTGGCAATGTTTCTGACTTTCTGGACTTGAGTTCAGTACGTTTTGATTCACGTAGTTCCTCAGTTGACCCATGATGATGAAAAAACTTAAATTTTTCAGTTTTACCGATGCCTTGCAGGCTAAAGGAAATTATGATCATGAACGAAATTTGGATATCAATAATATTGGAAGGAAACAGAACACGAGAAAGCTCACGCAATTATAGGTGCTCACCAGAAAGCCCACTTGATGTGATCAAGGATCAAACCAGAGACCCCACGCGTCAGAAATAAGCGCTTTACCACTGAGCCACCGTGGCGCCTCATGATGATGGGTCAATACCGGAAAATGTTGTGGTGAAATTAGAATGGAACCTGGGAGCACGCACTACGAGTTTGTGTGCGTTTACAGTTCAGTTAATCAGGTCAATATAACTTTTTAGACCAAGCTGAGAAACCTGTTTCTCTTTTATGCTTAGTGCTCTTACCCGTTTTCATAGACGATATATTTTTATGCTTATGTTGACAAGAACGAAGAATTGAGTACCTAACCAATTTGTTAAAATTTTATGCAGGGCTCAAGGGAGCTTCCGAGAAGTAAGTTTAAGTTTTATTTCTAACATGACTGTACAATATTTGTCATAAATTGTAAGAAAATTCGTATTATCGGGGATTACAAATGCATTATACTGCATATTAACACAATCAATTTTTGATATCACTATACTAAGAATAGGTAGGCTTAAGCAAGCCAGCCCGTTCGATATGCCACTGGTCTACAGTGTAGATTTATGCGTATATTTTCCATAGTGTTGTTGAAATAAATATAGAAATTTTAATATCAATTCTTACACTTGTGTCTACCGTACAGGCAGCTATTTCTGTTGTTTTATTAAATGAAACATGAGTTTACTTTTTTCTTTCTTTTCTTTTCTTTCTTTCTTTCTTTCTTTCTTTCTTTCTTTCTTTCTTTCTTTCTTTCTTTTCTTTTCTTTTCTTTTTTTTACAGTTTTAACACTGTATGTAGTGCTTCTAATATCAGAATGCATTAATTTATGTGGTAACCCACTTTAACAATATTATAACATGCACTGATTTTAAGTGATCGTATATTCTGCTATTTTATACAAAAAAAGAGAGAGAAACACTCAAACCTCTCTTTCCGTTAAGTCCTTCAACCAATAACAGCTTATAAACACACTACAGCGACTCTACAAAACAAACGGACGGACTTGTCAGATGAGCAATATCATATTTTCAAAATTCCATCTTAAACGGTTCAGCAGTTTTCTCACATTTTATAATTTCATATCGAAAAAAAGAAAATTGTATAGAAATTACCCCTTTCCCTCTTTGGAATTGGTATTTTCGCAAACGCTGCGAAGTATTCATTTTCATTATTAATGTTATTACTTTTACAATGCTAATATGCTGAATGCATGCTACCCCTTACAGAGGTTTCGCCCTTTCCTCGGGAAGAGAAGGAACAGAAATATGGGAAGAAGGTAGCTCGTATGGTCTGACCTGTAAATGATTTAATTAACTTCATAACTTTACTGATCATAGACTATACAGTATTTTAATGGAATGAGGTAGAGGTACTATAATAGGCCAGAGATGGAATGGGTCAGTGGGTCGTAGGTCAACAGGATGTGACCCACTGCGAACTACCACCCACAGTGACCCACTCTGACCCTCCGACCCACCATGACCTACTCTAACCCACCGACTCAATCTGACCTACTGACCCATTCTGCTCAGTCCATTGTAGACAGCATCTTCTGAACACTAGTAAATTTCAAGGCCTCCATTTCTCCTTTTCCATTTGTTTCTATTGACTTACCTGAAATGAGTATATCTAAGTGAAAAAAGAACTTCAGTCACTTTTGGCTATTGATATTCGTAATTGCAAGAATAGCAATAGGACTTATACTATTACTTGGCTTCCAAGACACACAGCTTGTGAGCTTTTAGAGGAGCTGGCTACTGAAAAACACAAATTTTTGAAAATACTTTTTTATATGTCTTTTATTATATAAAAAATGAAGTTAACTGTGTTTGCTTGATCATTATGGTCAAATTGCAAAGACAACAGTGAAATTACTTTTGATATATAGTTAGGCCTTAATCCAAAGTGAGATGTTATTATATCGCTCTCATTATAATTTATATCCTAAGGGGTTAGTGGAGATCTGAATTTTTGCGAAAAGAGTATCTCACAAGTCGTTCAACTTAGGGAGATGAAATTCAGTATATTAACTCTTTGTTATAAATAAAACAGAACGTGTCCTGGCATTTTTAAATTTTCTTTTATGGCAAAGGGGCACTTCATATATATATATATATATATATATATATATATATATATATATATATATATATATATATATATATGGAAAATTAATGGGTTGATTTGTAAAAACGATCGATATTAGTTGAGAAACGAATTCAGAAACAATTATTAATTGAGAAACAAAAAATACAGTGCTTCGATTTATATACTGGCGTGGGAGACCCGGGTTCGATTCCCGGCGGGAGCTCATGTGGTTCGGATTCCACGTTAATCAGTAGGTCCACGTCTCATATAGCCTTGCTGCTGAAAGGGACGTTAAACTCAAAATCAGCTCAACTCAACTCGATTTATATACCCACAGCTTTCTATTATAATAATTGCTGAAGCTTGTGTTTATTATATGGAGCGCCCAAAGCACATGGCAAACAAATAAAGTTGTGAGAAAAGTAGGCGTAAAATTTGCAATGTTAGCTTAATTACACGGAAATTGGATTAGTGACACAGATTGCATCTTATCTTCTGATCCTAGGGCTACTCAAAATGATGATGAGAGACACAATAAGCCCTGTTTTAAGAGATGGATTACTGTGCGTATGGTGGAAAGATGTAATGCGAATCTGAGCGAGTTTCAACGGATGATGCGATATCTTCATCAGGATGACTTGATTGTAGTGAAAAACGAATAAAGTGACAAGTAAGGAGAATGTAAGGTGGCGTACGGGGTCGGGTGAAGCGTAGTCTACATTGACGTGTAAAATAATAAGGAAAATGCATTAAACAACAATATTTTTTATGTTGTCAGAAATATAGTCCACAGCTTTGTAACATCACTTTATACTGAGCCGAATGATACAAAAAAGTTTTGTTATCCACACATTTCATGTGAAACGTTTGGAAATTATTTATTTCTTGCTTGATATTTTACTTCCTTTCTTCCATTTGTTCATTGTTTTGTTTTCTTCTTCAATTTCCAGAGCACAATTTTTTTCTTGATACTTGATATTCAAGAATCACATATGATTAAGTTAATCGTTACTAGAATGGTCTTCTCTGATATCAAAAAAAAAAAAAAAAAAAGTAAAGACTTCCGAGTAAAAGTTGACTACATTAACACGTTATTGATTATCTATTTTGCCTACTTTATATACGTATTCATTTACTTCTAATAGAAAGTTGAATACCAAGTTTTAACTGGTGAAATACTTTATTTTTGCCTTTTTGCCATACAGTTTGGACCCTCTTTGTCTCGCTATATGTTTTTTTTTAAGGGGTACGGGAATAGGGTAACATAGTGAAATCTTTATTCATCAATTAAG
Organism: Thermobia domestica; assembly: GCF_964235325.1. Taxonomy (NCBI): domain Eukaryota; kingdom Metazoa; phylum Arthropoda; class Insecta; order Zygentoma; family Lepismatidae; genus Thermobia; species Thermobia domestica. The sequence continues at coordinate 136,521,600 of NC_137458.1, forward strand.
TTTCATCATGTAGAAAATAAGTTCCCACTCCCAGCCATTAGAGGGTTACGCCCTCTCTTTGGCATGGAGTTTAGAGTATCACTATTGAGTTCAAGGTAATTATATATGGGCAAAGTGCAGTAATCATAAACACAAATATTATTAAATGCATAATAAATTCATAAATTGTTTCTGAAATAATATATAACAGAAAAGTGCAGATATATTATTGAGGTGCTAAGATACGAATAGAAATCACAATACATAATAAATATAATAGAATAAAGAATAATGATGATTATGAAAAATGAGGTGAGGTGCTTACACGTCACAAACAGATTTATATTAGCAAGACAGATGCAGGGTTAAATCTTCTGTCCCGGGGCGGCTCGGGACTAATGAACAGATTGGGAAGCCCTTGTTAGTGATGAGGATCTCTGTGCTAAGATGGAAAGAGATGAGGAAGATGATGATCAATGAGATATACTTCATATATTTCCCTTTCAGCCGCAGGAAGATGTTCGTGTTTCACATACATAGATATGAAGATATTTAAAGGTGAGTGTTTGTATCGATATGCTGCGTCGGTAAGTGAGTCGGTGTGAAGTATATCCAAGAATAGCGGGTGGCCTGTTGGGATGCGAGAGGTTATGTACCTAAGGCAAAGTTGTGCGAGATGCTCGGTGATCTTAGGAAAGTCTATATATTCATACGTGAGCCATGTCGGATATGGAAGTTTAATTCGATACGCCAGTCGAATAGCATGTCGTTCCAGTATGCTGAGCTTTTCATAAAAGGAAACAGAAGCATTGCACCAAGCGGTATGCCCAAAAGTAAGGATTGGACGGAGGAATGCTTTGTAAGTGTGAAGCAAAATATAGGCTTTGAGTCCCCAAGTTGTTCCTGTGAGGCGTCGCAAAAGATTTAATCTAAGATTGGCCTTGTCCGTTAGTTTTTTCAAGTGAGCATTCCAGCTGAGGTTTGAATCGAAAACCACGCCTAGATAGGTAGCAGTGGTGGAAGGGCGTACAGGGTAACCATCAACAGTTATGCATACGCTATATGATACATATAAACTCGGCTCAAGCGGGGTATTAAAGAAAGTTCAAAAAATTCTTTTCAATCGCTTCAGCTATTGTCTTGTGAAGAGGCAACATATAATGTTTATTTTTTATTTTTCTTATAGAATATCCACCTCGTTCCTATCGTGATGTCATGCGCACAGCAGCAATTTAAAAGCTATCCCGGCTTTATTTAATATAGCAATATTTTCTGTGGATAAAGTCGATAATGGATCAGGAAAATTCACCAAAATTAAAATACAAAATAGTATTTGTGTATATCAGAATCTCCCTTATGACCAAGGGTAAAGGAAGTAACGTTTCATACGAGAACCCCTTCGCTCATGGCAGCCACTAGGGTGTCGTAGCGACTTCGGGTTACAGTCCTAGGAAACCTCCTGGCTCATGGCAGCCTCGTGAGGTATGGTTTATTTTGAAAAGTCCCTTTCGCTTCAGAGCAGCCTCCAGGGATATTAGGATAAATAGAGCCTCTTAATCCAGTGCGACCTTCAGAGCTGTTGTGGGTAAGCGATCAGTGGCCAACTGATGCCTCCTTCCTCTGTGGTTCCTTTTTTATATGCCCTCTTGAAGTGGCTCGTCCTCTTTCGGTTGCCATCGTGTTGATCTTCGTGTCTTCCTGTTCAGTGTATCGTCTGCTTGTTTATCAATGTTAGCACGTGTCGTCTATAAACATGTGCTGATGTGATATGGGGATCCTTACACCCACACACTCAAAAAATTATCTACAAGATTATTAAAAAAAATACATTTGTAACGAACTGAAGTGAAGTTTCAGAAAACCACTGATACACTTGAAAACACATTAAGCACTGTTAAGGACACTGTAAAACACTATAAAATCACTATAAACAATTGTTTTGAAACACGTACATTAAAACTGGTAATAGCACTATACGTCTATTCCGGCTAAGCAGGATCAAATTGTCATTATCACTTCCCTCAAAGTGGATAGAAAGTGCCAAAACTGTATTTAATAAATGTGCACTTGTTCACTAATTGTGGATATTGGTCGAGTTTTTTGTTCACTAAAATCGGTAACAATGTTAATGCCACATTCGGTATTTTCAGTCTGAACTGTATGATTTTCAATTTGAAGAGTAGTCGCCGATGAGTTAAGTCTTCCCAATGGTAATGAGATATCTAGACGATTTGTTAAGCTTTTGGCTTTATAATGGTACTTATTAAAGATGAGGCACAAATAGATTATTATTATTATTATTATTATTATTATTATTATTATTATTATTATTATTATTATTATTATTATTATTATTATTATTATTAAGGAAAGAAGAATAATCTATCAGAATCTTGAAAATTTTCTTTTAAAGGAAGAAGGAAATAGAAAACGTGAATTATTGGTCACTCTGTATAAGGTTGCCAGAAGCCTGATTTCATGAACACTCTGTATAAGAAAAAACGACGTAATAGGTGATCATAAAATTATCATCGAAGAAGCGATGTTAGAAACAAAAAGTATTGTATTTTGTCCTTGCATGGATTAATGACTTTTGAAACTAAAAAAGAAAGAGAAGAAATATGTTGAGTTTGCAGATTGTTAGCTTAACGGAAATACTGATGCAGCGAAGTTAAATAACAGGGTGAGTGAAATAGAGAATTGTGATTTTATCCGTGATAGTGCAGCTCTTCTATTGTTTTACTTCTGCTCCTTCCCCATATCTTCTGATGCTGGTAAGTACTTATAATTTGGTGTATTCTATTTGTGCTCATGAAGAAGTCCGTGCTGAGAAAAATGATGTTCATTCGGAGTAGAATGGTTTGAGATGATCTATCAAAATATCTTGTATCTTGTTCCTGAATTTGGAAAGTTTCACCAGTCACTACGAGGGGTCAGCAGAAGTAAAACAACACCTTAATCCAAATTTGTACCGAGTCGAGTTACACTCTGCATAAATTTGTTTTCTTGTAAGGAAATAAACTGAAACAAGATCTCCTGGCTCGTAGGAAGTTTATTTATGGCGTTTGTCATAAAATTTCTTTTGTTTAATGTATGCTTGTTCTGGATTGGTTTGCACCTTTTTACTAATTCCCGTCAATTTATCTTTGTCAATTTGTTTAGAACCAAAAGTGTATTTCGTTGAAATTCTACGCTCATATCCAAATAGTAAAAAGCTAAAAGAGTATTTGGTCCCACCTTGTATATAAGTGTTAATACCGAAAATAACATGCGGTAGCCATTTTTCTCAGTCAGTGTGATGCCCTTGCCTTGAAAAATTTTAGACAATTCTGTATAGTTTTAGTCATTTGCTCTACGAAACCAATCGAAGCGTAATTGTATGGTGGGGAGTATTTGTAGGTGAAGTCGTACATCTGTACAAGATGTTGTAGACGAGCGGCTTCGTGTACTGGATGTTGGTCAAAGTATAATGTCGTAAATGTTCCAAATTTTAAAATGATTTCATATTCCAAAGATTTTTCTGTTTTCAGCGTTATTGAGTTCACTATCCTTGCGCCTACCGATCTAATTGTAGAATTTCCGTCCGGCTCTTTTCTTTCCAAGACAGAGATAATATCTTTATAATTATCGTATTTATGTTGTTCCTTTGCCATATTAGGTAAAAGAGTGTTATTTTCCATTGGTAAAATATTGACCTGAAGAGTGTTGGACCTAAATACATCACAATCTTCGCTTTTTCTTCAATGTTGTCTTCATTTTCTTCTTCCTTTATGATGCCTTTTGTTTACTCAAGTCTACTAATAATCTCGGCTTCGTGTTTAGAACCTGGTAAATATTATATGTTGAAGTCATAGTCGGTTAAAAATAATTTATTCCTCGTATATTTCCCAAACTTATCTGGTTGTGTATTTGTTGTATCTAAGCATTTTGCGTCCACATAAAGATTAAACTTTCTATTGAGTAGAAAATAACGAAATTTTCGTAAGGTATACGATAAGTGTGTATAATTCATTTTGCCAAATACTAACCTTCTGTTCAGATTTCGTCAATCTCCTGCTGCAATATGTCACTACCCTCTCGGTGTCACTTTCGGGTTATAACAAGCGAGTAACCCCTTTTCCGATCTGGTTGCTATCTGTATATACCCTGATTTCTAAGGAATCGTCAAAATGAGAGAGAAGAGGGCTTGAAGTATGTCCTCCTTAAATTGTTCAGAGTGTCATGTTCCTTTGTCCACTAGGCGTTCTAGTTAAATTTAGAACTAGGGGTTCACAATTGTTGGAATGGTTCGATTTTTGTCATAAAAATCTAATATGTGCCCTGACATACGAGCATAACCCAATAAAACTTTTAAGAATTCGTTTACTAGTTGGCCTTTTCTAAAGTTTCTTATCTTCTTTACTATTTTAGGTGATATTTTGATGGAATCCCCGCTGGCGCGATAACAAAACATTGAGCTTGTGATAGCATAAGTGTGTTTTCTTAGGAGAAGCACGAAAGTCGTGTTTTCCAAGATTCTTGAATGGAAGTTCTAAATCATGTAATTGCTGCTGGAAGTCGTAAATCCCGCACACAATATCATCAGCGAAACTTCTAATCGTATTGCGTGATCCGTCCGAAAACATTCTCATCGCGATCGACAGCGATTGGGAAGTTAATGACCTCCAGAGCTGTTGTGGTTAGGCGATCAGTGGCCAACTGATGTCTCCTTCCTGTGTGATTCCTCTTTTATAGGCCCTCTTCAGGTGGCTCGTCCTCTTTTGGTTCTTATTTTCGTGTCTTTCTGTTCAGTGTATCGTATGCTTGTTTATAAACATGAGCACGTGTCGTCCAAAAACATATGCTTATGTTGTGATGTGGGGATCCTTACAGTATATAAAACCAACAAAATATATCGGGCCGATGAATCGCCGAAAGAACGTTCGCGTTGTATGTTTTACAACTATGAGAATTTCGATAAATAATTACGCTAAATGTAACGTTCTGAGAAGAACAAAGGCAGAACAACGTTAAAATGAAGAAGGGACAGTGATCGAGTAGATCGTTTTGATCTATAGGCCTACAAGAAAAAGTATTTTTTTCCGTAGAGATTGTTGAATTGGTTTTTGTGGCCTTAAAATATGTTTAATATTTGGTGTAGTAAATTGCTAGATGTCAGAAATAAACGCATATTTTATGAACCGTGGAAACCATATTTTTTTTATGACTGATTGAGATCAAATACAGTCATGGTGTAGATGTGATTTAGAAACTGGTTGAAAATATTTATGGATTTTTTGTAGTACCCATTATTATCAGTGAAGTTGAAATATATTAGTTAATCTTCGCATTTAAACATAGCGCCCTTAACACTAAATACTGCTACGTCTGATTTAGCTACATATCATATATTTATAGACACTTTTCGTGCTTATGCAACTACAGCTTGTGTTAGACCGTGCTCAGTGTTGTGTGGTATAATTGTACCAATTTCAGCCCTTTATGTCATTCATCGACCCGTTGGTATTGTCTGTTCACTCTAGGATGGAAGATTGTTTACAAACAACAATTGTAGTGCGAGCGTCAAAACCTTGCTTCTCACCCCTACATGGTTAATTCATGGTTGCCAGGCACATGAATCTCCGAACCGAATGTACCTACTTCTGCACAGTCATGGACCAAGTGCTATTACTACATAAATTGCTGCTTTTGAGATGACTGAGATATTAACGTTATGAAAAATTGAGTTAGTTATTATGTAATACAATCTTACATATAATGCACACTCAATTTTGTACAAGTGTTCTTGTTCGAAAGTGTGCGAAAACCTTGTATGCCTGGCAATATTGGAAGATGGCAGTTTGTGTTGTAAACAATAAACAGAGGTAGCGAAGACCGTTAGGTTCGCTGGACAGCGTTGTTTTCATGATAAGGCGACAGAAACATGTTGTACTGATTGTAAACAAGGGCTGGGAATTTTGATGCGAGTATAGGTGGAAATATTCTCCCCACATATTGCCTGTTGGTGAAGGTTTGCAATGTTGCAAACTGCTAAGTGTAGAATTTCATACTAATTGAACGAGCTTTGAGAAGGATTAGTATGATGCAATAATTATAAATACTAACAACCATAGACTTAAAGTATTAGGAAATAAACCATGCTGCTGTAAGAAGAATATAATACACATTGAATTAAGTGTTCAAAGTACAGTATAAAGCGAATTTTAACATTTAAACATTTTAAAGCTGTACACATTTGCCCTGTTTGGGTGCCCTTACCAGACACTGTGCAACACGAAAAAAGGCATTAAAATAGGTAGATCGAGCGTGGGCATGAACGCGGCTCTGGCCGGTATTCCTTATTAAGGTTTTCCTCAGTCCCACGAGGTGAATGACTAGATCAGCGTTTCCCAACCTTTTTCAACTTGCGGCACACTACGGGTGTGACTTGAATTCTCGCGGCACACTCATTGATATTTTTATTATTATTATTTGCAAATATTAAATACCATGGTATTTTTTCTGTGATTACTGATCTTCTCCTCACAGAGATGAAAGCTCGATCACTTGTTTTCCTCTATGCTAATTCATTATGCTTATTTTTTATTCTAATTTTAAAATAGAAAACAATTGCAATGAAATATAGGACTCAGATTTTTAAAAATACGTTTTCTTTTTCGAACACTGTATCCAACCTTTCACGAAGAACGAAGATCACTAAATAACGAACGAAAAAACAAATGTCTTGTACTTTTAAGTTTGCTGTTTTAACCAAAACCGGTACATATTATTGCAATCACACAGCCTGCGATGCGTCGAAGTCAAAACACAGCTGTTGAACAAAGTGTTGTTCTGTCATTCACGTGCGAATGAGTGTTCTACGAACGTTCACTTGACGCGTACCGTACAAGTGCTTCCATTTCTCGGTGTTAGTATGACTCTCAATTGAAGCGTAACCAAGCAGCTAACCGTGGAAATGTGTACGAGCCGAAATACTGTCTGCTACACGGCAATAGATGTAGAATAATATATTAAAATTACAGTCATTTTTCCCATGGTAGAAATTCATAGTAATGTGAAATACAAAAATATACATTTTTTCCTATGTCTTGCAATTTGGTTGCTATAGAATTAATAATTTTGTTTCGATTTCCTCGCGGCACACCAGCGGTCCATTCGCGGTACACCAGTGTGCCGCGGCACACCGGTTGGGAAACGCTGGACTAGATAGTAGCTTCTGTAAGGCAGGGGCGGATCCAGGACGGACTTCTTGAGGGCGGTGGGTTTTAATACACCAAACACCGAGGCCCCAGAATTGGCGGGAAATATATTCCTTCAGAATATTATGTTGTCAACACTTCCACAAATATTATGGTGGTGGGTTCCGACATCCCTTTTTCGTTTATGTGTGTTTAAATTCATTATGAAGTAAATGTAGAAGTGTTTCTTTCATTCTCTTTCTTTCTTTCTTCTCATCTTTCTCATCCTTGCTCTCCTTTCCCCACCTTCTTAAAATATGAATACTATCCTCCTGTAATATTGTTTCTCTCCACGGCCCAAGGTTTAAAGAGACCAACCTGATATAGTTAACTATTAGCAGAAATGTACCAATAAATTCACATTAGAGACAGCGCCGTAACTTGGGGGGCAAGCATTAATATGTGTATTTGGGCCTCCTAGAAAAAGTTGTTTTTCTCATTCTTGGCCCCCCCTCTTTCTAACTTTTTCTTACTATTTATGCCCCCCGGAGCCTGTCGGCCATCCCTCACGGCAAGGTCTGCGGGGCCGTTACTTACGCCCTTGGGCCCATTCCATACATGACAAATTAATTAAGGGGACAACATTGACAAATCTCAAAGCCATACGAATAAATGTTATTTCTAGGGCCCCTAATAATAGACGTTTCTTACTGAAGTGGGCACAAGGCTCACTTTTGTTTTATTTACCTTTTGTGCGCTGCTTTATGTAATGTAGTGAAACTGTTTAATGCTTCATTTATAATTTCATGTTCGTATTGTATATGGATTAAGAAAATTTCGTCTCCAAATGGGCCCCTTCGAACGGCGGGGAACCTCCCTGGGGGGAAGTTGCCCCTCCCCTGTCCCACACAAGTTACGGTCCTGATTAGAGAAGAAGTAAACTCTTTCGAAATTTACGCAACTTGCAAATACCAAACCCTACTAGTGCTAAAATTGATGAGTTAGTTCCACTGTTACAACTGCTATAAGGGGAAAGTAGGGGAAGGACTGCTAAGATTCGCTGGCCAGGTTTTGTGTCAAAACACAGCGCCAAGCTACAGTGAACGGACAATACCACGCTGGCTTTTCAGCCCCTTTTGTGAAAAAGTTGGTACAATTTTACCCGATTCAGAGCAATTTAACAAATACTTGTCATATTTTCAAATACTTGTTACTTTTTATATATATATAAATTTCGGTTTACTTACTTTATATTCTTCTTACAGTCTATTATTCTCCTTTGGTCGTGAAACAAGCGAGAATAAGGTGCAATAATTTATATTTTAATATTTTATTATAACGCACTGTTTACACAAGAACTCGGAGATGATTGATTTGTTCCTCGTTTTATATATTTTTTCATATATGGTCATAGTACCGTTTTCATTTATTGATCGCCTTGAAATAGAAGCGTGTTTGGTTTTCTTACAATATATACCGAAGATGATAACTGTTTTCTTAATTTGTGGCCTGTGTTATACTTCCTAGGTGCGAGAAAAGTTTCATCTACTTCCACGGTTGATTAGAGTCCTCCTATTTGGATTACAAAAGTAATTTTTAAAAAGAGCACTTTCTTGATTTGGACCCTTGGAAGAGCGGGGGAGCATTTGCGCCGACTACGTGAGTGCTCCATGGCTCCAGGACCCATAGGATTTTTAGATAGAAACAAAATAAAATAAATACTTCTCATTTGTCATTATAAAAAAAATAATAAGCAAAACATTGAGATGGAAGTTAAAATTTCTAACCTCTAAAACATAATTGTTTATTTCAAATGTGTTTGTGCAAAGGCAACCAACCAACACATTTCCTTCCCTGTCTTTGGCCTAGTCAAAGGCAGTCCACACAAATAAAAATTGGAACTATATTGTAAATAGAATCGAGCAGAGCCCTTTATCACAGTGTTCATAAAAGATTTTAACTAAAATGAAATCAATCAAAAAATATCGAGACTCCCTTTGAAAACATATAACAAGTCCCGCCTATGATATGCACCCACATAAATTTTGGAAAGTCGGCTCCCTTGAGGGGGAGTGTTCTGGAACTTTAACTCTTTTAGTTTCGTGTTATAGAGCCATGTATTACAGTGGTATAAAGTAATGAATTCAGCCCTTTTTGTTTCAATTTGGTACTATTTTTCAACCCACTCTAGAGCTAGGACTGTGGCAACACTGATCTTGCTTGTTCTTAACAGCTGTGCCGACACTTAACTAAATGTCGCGTGAATAGGGACCGTTATAAAATGTAATACGTCATAACACTGCCAATGCCACAGCTTATTAGTACTACTGGACTTTAGGAAGGTGGCGCCCCTGTAGTAATGGATCAAAGAGAGTTGCCTTATAGAAAAGGTACGAGGCAAAATCAGACTACTGTTCAACTCTATAATTTACGGCAGAAGCAATATCACTTATGATTTAAAAAAAAAAATATTAATGCTGAGAGGTTAAATAACGTGATGAGTTAGAAGGAATACATTAACAATATGCAAATGTCTTTCTACGTACTTCATTCAAAAGTTTCCTATTATAACTGAGCCAGAGATAAGTGCATTTTTGAACTACTGGGATTTTAGCTTACACAAATTCAAAACACCGTATTTCAGAAAAGCTTTAGTTTTTGTTTCACCAAAAGCCGTAAACTGTTTACAAAGATCCCAATTTTATTACTGTTGAAGCATGGTATGTAACGCGATTATTAGTATAATGTAATTTGACAACATTTGGCGGGAACGGCACATACGGCTTTCTGTCATTGGAAACTTCTGGTGGTTTTGTAGTTACGGTATGTGTTCTGCAAATATATATATATATATAATATTATTTTCTCCTACGTAGCTAATGAAATTACTATGCTAGACAGTAAAACACTCTATAAGCCAAGAAACGGAGTCGAAAGTTCCTTACGTAATTCCTGTTTCTCGTGGTCCACAGCAAGATATTTAATAACCATAGTTGTTAATTTGTGATAGGCGTGATAAATCTAGGCGTGATAATGGCATTAGGAGCAAAGTTTACGCACAATATCCCTCTTTGGTCATGTGGAATTCCTTTATGCTCAATATGATGATCGACAGCAAAAGGTATTTTCAACTTAACCTTACGAAGGTCCAATTCTTTATATACAGCTTCTGCGTCATGAGAATATAGTTCATTCTGCAGAATTTACACCAAAATTATGGTCACTATTCGACCCAAAATTGGCAGCGAATCATCCTTCAGTGCTTTGGAGATAAGCTCCATTTGTCCAACGTACAATCATGTCATGTTGCAATTTAATTAAGTCAGTTTATACAGTTTCACTACATTTTCAACATACTGTTAGAAATCATGAAAATCGTACACATTTTTCATTACTTTCGTCCCTACTAAATGGCATGATGAACGGAATCCGCAGACATAAACTTGTGATATGTGGATAGAGAACATATTTCAAGTTCATTCAAGACAACATTCTTGAGCACTACGTCTGCCCAGAACCGAATTTTTGACATGTATCAATTTCAAAATACACTGCCAGTAAGCAGACGCAATGTCAGAGGGTTTGCAACCATTAATGCTTTCGTGCGATATACAACACATAGTGTGTTTTCCTGCTTTTGATTTTGACTATCCAACTGCATCAAATGCCTAATTACAAACGAGAAGTCATTTCGTAAATAAACATTGTGGCATTCGTGGAAGCAACAAAACCTTCTGCAAATCAATAGACATTATTATACAGTCTTCCCTTTCTTGAAGTGTATCTTGTTGGTACATTCGTTTTGTAATAATTACTTTTTCAGTGTGTGAAGTATGTGACATGCACGACTCACATATAGACGGATGTTCCTGCTGCTTATATAATTCGCAGTGTGTGTGTACTAGAGACCTGCACGGGCCGGGCTTGGGCGGTCCGACTCTGTTATTTCTTTGGCCCGGGCCGGGTTGGGCGGGCCGACACTGTTATTTCTTTGGGCCGGGCCGGGCTTGGGCTGGCCGATACTGATTTCTCTTCAGGTCGGGCCGGGCTGAGGCCGATCACTTGCAATTCTTGAATAATTATTGACTTTCGTTAAACGATAATTGGAATAAAGCCAAACATTAAAGAAGTGTGTCCGTGAAAAATGTTACAAAGAATGCAATAGCTATTTACAGTTTGTGTTGCTTAGCGGCTCCACTTTCACTATAGAGGATTGCAGGCATTATGCGGTAAATTGAGCATAATACCGTGACCTTCACTGAACCCAAAATATGACAAGAAGGGGTGGGAATGTTTTGCCTCTCGCAAAACAATATTGCCATCTTCACTTTATGCTAAAAATCAATTAAATTAGATTTTTGTTACAGGGAATGGAGTATTTGTTCTCTCGATGACAGGCAAAGTTCTAGCAGGCAATGGTACCATTCAGAAGGCAATAGGGGTGTTCCAAAAACCGGTTAGCCGGTTTGGGTTCGGTTTGTAGTCTAAACCGAATCAATCGGTTTGGACTTCAAACCGGTCCGGTTCGGTTTGGGAACGGTTCGGTTCGGTTTGGAAACGGTTCGGTTTGGAAAGTGTTCGGTTCGGTTTGTAGAATGGTTCGGTTCGGTTTAAGAACTGTTGGGCCCTTTTTGAGGACTGTTTTGTTCGGTTTCAGTTCAATATTTGAAATCAACAGAAATGCAGTTTGCATTATTAGCAACCGTGCACCCAGACATTATAATAAGGGTGAATGTTACGTTTTTCGGTATAACTTTATTCAGATTAAAATTATTTCGATATTACTGAAACAACTTAGGGGTCGTACTTGGGTGGGTACTTTTACTGATGCTTTGGATTTTGGAATAAAACTCTTAATATCAGTTGGAAGAAACTTTACGGCATGGGTGGATTTAGGAGACACCGTGTTAGGGGTGGCAGTTACTTGAAGGGTGGATGCTATTCCAGGAGAAGCTACGTTTAGAATGAAACATTAAATTCATCTTGAAATGACATGGGGGGGGCATGATTTACACCTGTATGTGGAATATATCGTGGTGTAATATTATCAGGTAACCAAAAAAAATTATGCTGTTTTTGAGAACAGTTACTTTTGTCGCGTTAGTGTAGTCAAATTGATTCTGATTACGCTACAGAGTATGGCGCTAAATTCGTTGTACAAAAACAGAGGGGCGATTCCTGAGAGCAAAACAAACAAAAAAAAGTTCCAGTATACATAGGACGAAAAGTGTGTTGTTTACGTGTTATAGGCTGCCGAAAGCGTGGGAAAACAAACTTTAGAGTTAAATATTGCACAAACTACTGATTGTAGACGTGATGCGGCATGATATCGACAAAATATCCTAACCTGCTCTATCCAAATTTGCAGTTTTCAGATTTGTGCAATGGCGGCACAGGGAATTCCCTGATATTTTATGACGTAAATTGAGTGGACAACAACATGTAAAGGACATTTCACTGCCTGGAAATAATATTACGTGGCAGGCCAGTACTCATACACGAAGATAAAAGATGGCGGTTGAAGTAAAAATTACTGTGTGTGGTTGCGTACCTCCCAAAAAGTACTAGTAAAGCCGTTGTACAAGAACTCACTGGAAACTTTACTTTTCTAGAATGTAAAAATACGTACGGCACAAGCCGATAAGTAACAGAAAATAAAGAAATTCCGATTGCTGATCTGCTAATATTAATGATATCGCAACGCTTTTGAGAGCGCATCTACCTTTACAACTACAGTAATTGAACAAGAACTACAGACAAATAAAGAACGCGTAATAATAATAATAATAATAATAATAATAATAATAATAATAATAATAATAATAATAATAATAATAATAATAATAATAATAATAATATACATAACTGTTTTAGCACATTCATTTCGATCAGTACATCACACAAATGCGACTACAGTACGTTTTTTTCAATCAATGTTCTAAACTGACGGGTATGAAACAAAATATTCCATCGATTCACGATATTTGTACGTACTGCAACAGGGGCCAATATTTCTGGATCCAAATCATATAACGGAACTCCATACAGAAGGCAGTTGTAGGGAGCAAGGTACAGAGGAGAGTTTTTGTTTACATGGAAAGAGGATGGTTGTCAGAACGGATACTGCAAAAGGTGTTCAAAGTTTCAACCCACCACTTCAAAGCAAAGGTTACAGCGGCGTCGAAGGGAAAGACGCTGCGGACGCGTTGAAACACTCCTGGCGTTTCCTGAATGCTCCACGCTGCAGCAACAATTTGAGCAACCAAATCCTCCTCTGATTGCACAGGCGTCGCGCAGATTAGTTGTTTCATATGGCTCCAGGAAAAGAAATCTAAGTGGTAAGATCGGATGAGCGAGATGGCCAAGATACCAGTCCTTCTCTGCCGTCCATTTGTTCGGAAAGGATGTGTTGCGACAATTTCGCACCTCCACAGCAAATGTGCTGGAGCACCATTGTGCATAAACCACATGTTTCGATGAACAGCCAGTGGCACAGTCTCTAGTAGTTCAGGCAGAATATCTTTCAAAAATATCCGATACTCCCACCCAGTTAGTGATTGTGGTAGTAGGTACGGTCTGATGAGAATTATCAACGATTCATGCCCACACATTCACAGAACACCGTTCCTGATGGGCAAGAGTTGACATTCCATATGGGTTTGCCTCAAACCACAAATGTTGAGTGTGAGTGTTCATCACTCCATCATGGGAAAACATAGCTTTATCTTTGAAGAGAATACTTGACATGAAGCGGGATATATTAGGATGGCGTGTAATGCATGCACCCTTTGGACATGGAAAGAGTACATCTGATTTTCGTGAAGTATGTTCCAAACCTGCCGATGATAGGTATTAATTTCAGCAGTTACTACCCGTGTGCTGGTGGACGGTTTTCTCTGATCTCAAGCAAGAATTTCCTCCTCAAAAGCCACAGTCCATATGGTTCTGTTTCGTCCAGCATTGGGCCTGTGTGCTTCCAGCAATCCTGTTTCTTGTAATCTTCGATCTACACCTGAAAAAGGTTGCGTGGTGTGGAATTCTAAGATTAGGAAACTGTTGTCTGTACACCGTTGTGCCACACGGCCATTGCCGTCCGCTTTCCCGTATGCCAGATCAATGTCTGCCAATTTGAATTGAATTTATCTTTATTTCAGCGGGCGAGGTTCAGCCGGAGGCTGCTCTGCCACCTAATCCTTGTCATTATTACAAAAAAAAAAAAAAAGAAAGAAAGAAAAGAAAAAAGAAAGAAAGAAAAGAAAAAAGAAAAAAACAAAGACACAAATAAGATACAATATACAAATAACAACGTAACATAGTACATTCAATAATACTAAGGATAAACAAAACACTCAGTAAATGTAAATGTAAAAAAAAAAAAAAAAAAAACTAATACTGTTAGTCCAATTTCATACCCATTTCAGTCCAATTCCATACTGCAGTAAATCTTTCATGTGTGCCAATGCTTTGTCTCTGATCTCTAAATAATAATGTTTGGAGTGATGATTTAAATGAATTGTATGGTCGTCAGTGATTGACTTTGGTAGGGAGTTCCAGATTCTTACTGCCGAAATTGAAAATGCCTTCCCTGTTATTTTTCAAGAATGCCGGGACATATTCAGTTTATTACTTCCTCGGGTATTGTAAACGGTGAATTTCTGATCTACATGTTAATTTATGATGCAAGTAAGGTGGTGTTTTATGTGAATTTATTTTCTATAGTAAACAACAGTATCGGAGATATCGTCTTCGGGACATGGTTAGGATATTGTTTTCATTAAGTACCGGCAGAATATGCTAAGGCTTTCTGTAATTGAGAGAGAAGCGTAAAAAGTAATTCTGTATTTTCTGAATTGCCCTAGTATTTTGAGTAGAGAGAGAGCTACCATATATTGAATCGCAGTAATCGAACAGAAACAAAATGAGAGTGTTAACCAGATAGTCTTGTTTTTTGCGACAAATAGCCTTTTAATTTATAAAGCTGTTGTAAGATGCGTTTAGCTTTAATACACAGTTCAGAAATGTGTTTATTCCAGTTAAGCCCTTGGTCTATTATTAAGCCTAGATCTTTTACAATTTCTCACGTGTGTACTCCTTTATTACCTCTGTAATCACACTCGTTGGCCGTATGGTGATGAACAAAGAGAAATTAAAGTGGGAAATGGTAGATGTTTCCTCGCCATTGTGTTCACTGTCCAGAATCGAAGATAGCGACATTCCAACTTAGTGCAACTCTTCTGTCAGAGAATGATATTTATGTGTACGATTAGCAAATGTACAAAACCTACATCGTGGCGGAGAAGATACCACACCCAGAGCCGTAGCTACGGGGAGGGGGGGAGCTGGTAACAAGAGGGCGCCGAACAAGCAATAAGAAAAAAGAAGTGTTGAAAATGAGTAAACGATGTGGTGCCCCGTAAAAGTATTGGCGCCCTATTAAATCAATATTGTTGTCGGTTTGCAAAGAAATAGATTTGTTAAAAAATTCCTTGCTCGCTATGCTCGCAATCCAAACGTTTCAGTAAAACTCACAACAAGATTTTACTTATTATTTACAGAAAGTAATTATATAATGATTTGTTAACGATGTGATATACAAGGTGCCGAGTATTGACTTACATTGTACGTAGGAGCACGGTCAAAGTCTGAAATATGTGTTCGGCGTTTTGATGATGATGAGTCAGGTTAGTTAATCACGCTTTTCTTATAATATTAATCACGACGGTGAGAATGAAAGTATGAAAAATGAGAGAAATGAAGACACACATGCAAGCTGCTATTTGAGCAGGAATATTAAAAGTGAAGGTAAACAAGAAGAATAATAACATTTTCAAATTTGAAGCAGTTGTAGAATGGGGGCTTAACTGGTCAGAACTTAACCCAACGAATTTCATCTTTTTCAAAGACTGATCACTACCAGTGATTTTTTTTTTTATTCCGTTGACATATGAAATGCTTCTAATTTGAAGGAATTTATTGGGATCATTTCTCCATCAAATACTTGTATTGCCACAATTTTTTTTTTGTGCATACGTGGTATCTAGTTGTGTGATATTTTTTATCTATCTACATACATACAAAACATATACAAACATTATATATATATATACTGCAATGAGTACTTTCAGGCTCTTTGCTATTTTATTCTTTTATTATACACAAATCTGCAAACTGGTCGTATGTTACGAGTGAGTTAAAGATTAAATTCAGCTCCATGTGGACACAACTGAATTTGCTTTGACGGAGTTTGCTTAAGTTTTGGTTAGCCAATAGTAAACGAAACCACGTTCCAAACCCTTTGGACACTTTAGTTTGTCACAGTTCTATGGACAGTTCTGAACGGTACGATTCGGTTCGGTTTGAGAACGGTTCGGTTCGGTTTGTGAACGGTTCGGTTCGGTTCGGTTTGGGATCAGTTCGGATCGGTTCGGTTTGGGATCGATTCGATTCGGTTCGGTTTGGGATCGGTTCGGTTCGGTTTGGAAACGGTTCGGTTCGGTTTCGGTTAACCGTTCCAAACCGGTTTAAGTGGCAAACCGAAACCGCGGTTTACGTTTTCAGGAACCGTCCACCCCTAGAAGGCAAGCGTCCTGTTGTGAACCAAAGTTTAGAAAATGTTTCTGAGGGTTAGGTCAAATTTAGTACTAAATTTTGAGAAAGATTCGGGCTCGAGCTAATTTTTAAAAAAAAATATCGGGCCGGGGTCGGGCCAAAAACCTCTAAAATTTATCGGGCCCGGGCCGGGCTTGGGCCAAGAATTTTGAAAAACTTATCGGGCCGGGCTCGGGCCGAAAATCTCCAAAACTTTTCGGGCCTGGGCTGGGCCGGGCCTAGGTACGTTCGGGCTGGATTGGGCTCGGGCCGAAAAATTCGGCCCGTGCACGTCTCTACCGCAGTTATTTCCCTTTCTCATCAACAGGTTTTGCAGATGCAGAGATGAAAGACGTCTGTGGACAAATCGCATTCATATAATGACAAAAGGCCATAAGTGGCACAGATACAATGGCAAAAGACCGTGGCTACAAAGCTACAATGGCAAAAAGGCGGTAACTAACATGGAAACGTAGATATTCCCATCTGTAAATTCTCGGAAGAAGCAGATGCGGCAAACATTCTGGTTGTGATAACTAGGCCACTGTTACAGATATAATTTTCTCCCATTGTCAGTTGATAAAAAAAATGATCTGAGGCACTTGGTGTTAACAACTCAATTTCGGCCAAATCTGCAGATACGATGTTTTGCTTTTGGATGTCAAATCAGGCTTTTCTTTTCTTTCTCTTTCCTTTCAACCCCATTGATTTATACGAGAAAGTATTCTCTTATCTTTGAAAGAACTTTAACATTCGATTTTATTGATTTCTTTTAAAATCAAATCTACTAATGAGATAGTAGCCTCTTGTTTCCAAAAACTAAATTTTTGATGCACAATTTACTTATTTGTAAATTGAATTTAATTGATGAACTATTTAATTCATTTATAATGCAAATGCCTATTCACAAAGAAAGTGACATTTGACTAGACGATTAAATTAGTAAAATCAAAGGATTAACATTTCAGATCATTCAAAAGAAAAGAATATTCGCAGGTACTCAACTCCGTTAAACACGTTCGTAAACAGAGGAGAACTACACGTTTGCTCTCCCAAGAATACATTTAACCATCTGTAAGATTCTTTCAAATCTCAGAAGGGACAATGTCCCCTAGGAATATATCGTAGTTATGCCAAAGTCATAAATTAACAATTAAATTCACAATTGTTTAACGAAATGAACACTCCTCATGTCATTTTGCAGTGGGAGATCTAACCCGGGACCGGGGTGCCTAGGTCCCCAGTTTTTTTTGTATGACAAAAGAAATTAGAGCTAGTATTTATATATTTTTGAAACTTTATAGTAAACTCATTATATTATATTCCTATCATCGATTTGGTTCTGCCTGCCCCCGTCGAGTTTTTATCTTCTAGAAGCGCTACTGCCTAGGCTCGTATCCACGGGGAGCTAGGGTGGTCGAGCCCCCCAAAATTTTCACTGCCCCCCCAAAATTTTCACGGTAGGCTTGCAAAGGAACTATAATCTGGTGATGAACTATAATATGGTTGGGTCGGGCCCCCCTAACTTCTACCGGCCCCCCCTACATTTTTGGACTGGCTACTGGCCTGCTACTGCCATTTTGAATGAATTTTAACAACGATTTGCCTATAATAGGACGTACGTTTATGATTCATTGAAACATTATTGATTATAAAATATACGTACAGTTCACATACGTGCTTCAAAAAAAAAAAAAAAACTTTATAAATAGGTAATAGGTTGGCTCTAGGTATTTTGACACCCTAGCCCAGGAGTCTCCATACTTTTTAGCCTAAATGCCACACTGACTTCACTAAGTCCCAAGGGCGAAAATCTATAACTAGCTCATAATACCAACATATTGTAGCACCAGAACCATCTTGTAGGGAGCGCGGGAATTATGCAGAACGTAAATTATGCTTGGTTAGTCGAAGTATGCAACGCTCTCTTGTCGCAAGTAGCAGAACTAGAGCATTTTCGAGAAAACTGCTGCGTAATTCCCGCGCTGTATCGCTTTCCCTCAAATCTTCTACCTCTGTATCGCTTTTCCATTTCGGCTATATCTTGATGGAGTCTCTCACCATGTTCGTCCGATACAGCTCCCATTTTTTCCGAAAAAAAAAATCCAAATGGGAATGCAGGAAATGAAGCTTTAACGACATGTTGCACCACAAAATCCTGTAAGAGGAAATAAGTTCTTCCACTGTTTCTACATAGTTTTCCGATTTCTTGTTTCCCAGATAATTCTTGCATACATTTTCAAACGCATTCCGTACTCTTCGTTCTACACCATTTAATATGTGCCTGAAATTAGGATTTTTAAATAGCTGCCTTATCTGAGGACCAACAAAGATACCTTCCTTTATTTTCGAGTCAGTAATGCGTGGAAACTTTTCTTTCAGGTAAGCAAAACCTTGCCCTTCTTTATCGATTGCTTTAACAAACAATTTCATGAGGCCAAGCTTGATATGCAGGGGAGGTAATATGACTTTAGATTTCTCAACTAAGGCTGGCTGTGTTATATTCTTCTGTCCAGGAATGTTTTCTCCACGCACTGGCCATTCTTTTACAACGTAGTGCTTGTCTTTTGCTCGGCTGTCCCATTCGCAAATGAAACAACAAAATTTTGTGTAACCTGTTTGCAATCCTGTCAATAACGCCACAACTTTTAGATCTGCACATATACTCCACTAATGTTCATCATAACATATTTTTTGCATCATTCTCTGAAGATTGTCATATGTCTCCTTCATGCGAAATCCGTAGGCCATTGGTACTGACGGCAGCTTGTTCTCGTTGTAAAGTAAAACGGCCTTTAAACTAACTTTAGATGCATCGATAAAAAGTCTCCATTGAGCAGGTTCATATATTAGTTTCAGTTCGTTAAACAATCCACGAACACTGTTAGCATACACTAAATTAGCGTCCATTTTATACCACTTTGCAATGGCCGATTCCCTCTTTCTGTACTGTGACACTTTTACCCCAGAAAGTTCCATTGTTGAAGTATTGAACCGAGCAGTTGAGCCTTCGTTTTAGGTAGATCCAATCACGAACTAGGTCCTTCAACTCAGCTTGTGTTATCAGGTGTGGCATGGAAGTCTCGGGTGAAGAAAAGTCATCATCATCTTCTTCTTCCTCCTCTCCGCCATCATCTTTTTCTTCCACCTCTGAGTCTACGGTGTACTGCTCTGGAGGCACTGTCACAGGCATCGAGACGTCGTGAGGGACAGGTCTCAGCGCTGAAGGTATGTTTGGGTATTTCAATTTCTTCTTTGATTTACCAGAAAAACTACTTACGTTCACTAAACAAAAATAACAGTCGACCAGATGATTGCGGGGTTCCCTCCATACCATAGGAACAACAAAAGGCATTGCTTTATGCTTATCGTTTAACCAGCCTAACAAGGTCCTTGAACAGGAACTACAGTTAATATTAGGTGACCAAACTTTGTCCTGATCACCCACTTTACAGCCAAAGTGAAGCTCATGTGCCTTCTTCACGAGTGGTGGCAATAATTTCCGTTGAGTTTTAAGAGTCAATTTGCCACAGATATAACAAAAACTGTTTAGTTTGTTACGACACGTACGAAACATGATTGAAATTAGGAAACAGAACACTCACTCATTCCACAATTCTGATCGTTCACATTAACAACAATAAAATTATTTTTTTGTTTTTTTGCTAGCTGGAGGCTAGCACCCCCTTAGAGGGCTACAAGGATTTATGGATAGAAGATTTACGGGCAGACGGGCTAAGTGATTTTATTTATTTATTTATTTGACATCAAATATCTGGACATTATGACATTTGAGATCATAATCATAAGTTTGAGGAAAGGTGAAACAACTATATATAAATTAACGTTATACATTTTTTTATTATCAATGTCTTTCATTCCCCTCCTGAGAGGGGCGGGCCGCAGAAGGTTACGCTTTCTCTCTGGCCAGAGTAATAACAAAACTAATGAGACAAGAAAAATTAGATGGTCAGAAGGATAAAATTAAAGCTGGTGGAGTGGGGTATTCAACCTTATGGGCATCTAGATTGAAGAGTATGATGGGGTTTGCGATGGTAGATGATTGAACATGGAAGTAAGTGTAGTTTATATAGGATAGATGTACGGATGGCTGCGATGTATGCGCCGTGCAGGGTTGTAATCAGCTGTATTTGCTTCTCGTTCATATATTGCAAGTAGGTCCAGGGGTGGGTATGCTCTGCGTGGTATTGCCGGGGTTTACTCCAATAATTCGGCTATGATGGGATGCTTGCCGATTACGTGTTGCACAATATAACGGGTGCGGAGGCGGTAGATATGATCCAGAAGAAGAGACATAGAGGTATGGCTGTAGACAACGGCAGTGGATGTTCTGGCTGAAAGTGAATAATCTATGCGAATAGCTAGGCGTTCCAGGACTTAGAGGCGGTCATAAAATTGTTTATTTGCTGAGAGCCAAGTAAGATGTCCGCAGGTGAGTGCAGGACGGACGAAGACCTTGTACGTATATAATAATAATGTAGAATTGAGGCTCCATGTAGTCCCTTTAAGGCGACTCAGCAAATAAAGACGCCGGCGTATGTTTGTCTGGAGAGTTTTTAGGTGAGGTCTCCAAGCAAGGTGACTATCGAATTGAATGCCGAGGTATTTAGTACTGTTGCGGAGAGGGATGGTAGAACCCATGACAGTGATGCGTAGACAGTCCGGATTTCGTGAGTGACAGTACCTATTTTTGTTAGGCCCGAAGAGCGTCATTTGAGTTTTGAGCGGGTTTATTTTCAATTTCCACCGGAGGCACCAGGCAAGCAGAGTATTAATGGCAGATTGGAGCTGGATAGAGATTCGATCAACAGAGGACCCCAAGGCAAGGTAGGCTTTGCCGTCGGCGTTTGTAGGGCGTGGACTGGTGGTGGGGGTAGAGGCATGTCAGCGACGTATAGTGTATACAAAAGAGGGGATAGCACCAAACCCTGTGGTACCCCAGCTCTTAAGGTAAACTCTGTAGAGCGTGCGCCATTGATGTGAATAAAGGCACTCCTGTTCGATAAGAAGTTTGCTATGAGGCGGACGCAGGTAATAGGTAGGATGCGTTTCAATTTGTGTGGAAGGCTGTGTCGAAGGCACGTTCTATGTCGAATGATATCAAGACCGATGGAAGGTTCTTGTTGTAATGATTGATGAGAAGGGATGAAAGTTTTAATAGTTGGTCGCTCGTTGCGTAAAAGGGACGGAAGCCTGCTTGAGTGGACGGAAGGATATGACGTTGGTGCAGATAAACATGGAGCCGTTTTACTAGTATGCGTTCAAAGGTTTTGCTGAGTACGGAGGTCAAACTGATGGGTTGGTATGAAGCAACTTGTGTTGGATCTTTCCCCGGTTTCAAGAACACTATGATTTTGGCCAATTTCCACTTGGTGGGAAAGAAGCCCGTGGTAAATATTGTTGTGTAGAGCAGAGCGAGTAACATGTGAAACAAAGGTGACACCTGAGATAGCTGACGGTAACTGATTGCGGTTAGACATTATTATAAACAAATATTAGAATTTGTATCTCTCTTTGAAATCAGCAAGAGATACTGAAATTACTCTTATTTATCTTCTCTTTTCTTTAGTTTTACAAAACTGTAATGCGTAAGTTTTACTACGTAATACATTATTTTAAACGTAATAGAAACTTTTATTCCTTAAGATATGAGACGGAATAAAACGAAATAATTTCAACATTTATGTGCATCGCCATCTATTAACATTTGAGTCCCCATAAAAATTGGTTGAAATAAAGATATCCTGAAACGTATTCTCCTTGCAAATTGGTGAGCGATAGAGCAATTTGTCTGTCATATTTGAATTGAGCATCCTTGAAAACGTTAGAAAATACTATTTTTATTACAGGGAAGAAATCCGTGCAGAACAGTGGAATCTGATCTAAGTTAGCATATTTCATATTTTTCTTTTTAGCATCCTACTTAAATTCTGCCCGCGTCTGTAGTGCATTATAATGGCTTGTGTCTTTGTTTACGATTAGATCCAACTATGTAGCATTCAGATGCCTGTCCAAATCATACGGTTGAACCTACTACGTCAGCTTTCTTGAGCGTTTGTATGGCAGTATTTCTATACAAATAAACAAATCTTGTAAGCTGATTGACTCATGGACTCATTATGTTCAAAGACCGTTTCAAATGTATTCTGCCACATGTAGAAGGCTAATATGCATGTGGATGGCCTAAACGAACCAAAGGAGAAAGGTCTGTACACTGTTTGAACATTGAATACTTATTAAAACAGTATTCATTGTAAACAGTAAAACTCCTAGATGTTCAGTCAATCCTATACAAATACTAACAAGTTAACACTAAATCAATTCACTATACGAAATCGAAGTACAGTAGTAAATACGATAGAAACGATCTTCTGTTTTTTATACTAGACTAGGGAAAGAGTGGTGCCCTGTTATTACTCGTACTGTGCAAAAGAAGGAGCATTTTTGCACTTCGGATGAGTGCATTTATCAAGAGATCACACTTGCTCTTCGTCAGGAGTCGTTATGACACCACCAAACTAGTGAATCGAATTCTCATTACGATCAAACAAGTCAATATTTTTACAGGCGCGCGGCAAAGAAACTAAAATGTAGGTGTAGAGAAAAATGATACTGAATCAATTTGATTCTTTCAGCTGGGACTACCAAAATATTTCGTACTAACCTATACATAAAAAAAGTACTAGATCTGGAAAAAAATAATAAATTTTATCTGCACTCATTTCACTCTATTTTTGACATTTTACGATATTAATACCTTATTAGAAGGTTCCCAGTAGTTCCCCATCCCTGTGGGTTGGGAAGTAACCTTCACATTCTTGAAACAACTCCAACTTTAATTTTTTTTTGCAGTCAAAATTCGATGCGAACCGTGAAAACCACTTACACCCTCCCAAGTTTGACTTTACACCACCCAAACTAAAAATCCTGGCGGAATCC
The DNA here is from genome assembly GCF_964235325.1 of Thermobia domestica. Classification (NCBI taxonomy): domain Eukaryota; kingdom Metazoa; phylum Arthropoda; class Insecta; order Zygentoma; family Lepismatidae; genus Thermobia; species Thermobia domestica. Next base: position 136,545,305 of record NC_137458.1, read on the forward strand.
TTGCTTAATTGTCGTATTAGAACTTATTGTAAAACCACTAAAGTAACACATATGTATGACAAATATAGTGGATGTCGGAGAAAACAAGAGATATCATAAAATGGGCTTATTGAGAAAATCGAGTTTTATTTCCCTAATAGCCTACTGTATAAATATGTAATATTGTTTACTGTTATCATTTATTAGTTGGAGAAGGCGACCGGACCGCACCTATGCTCCACTCCTCTCTTGTAAATACTACTGTGGAAAAATAAACAAACAGAAAACAGTTCCAGGAAAAGTAAAATGTCCAATTTTCATTAGATTTCTTTTTCTCTCCCAAATGTATTTATGAGAAAAGAAGAGGAGGTCCTACTAGATTTGTTGCCGAACGAACTAGAACACTAAAATATCATAAAAGGTACTAGATCTAGTACGAAAGTACTAGCGGTGGTCACAGTGAAGTCACAATACTTTATACTTTACTAGCGTGATACCTAATGGCGTAAAGTGGTTTTATTACACAGGTCTCGCGTAAGCCGTTGCTTTATTTCTAAAATACATTTTTACTCATGCGAGAAAATGTTACTTAAACCTTCAATCGTAAAGGGGCTTACATTCAACATAATCTGCTTCATTTAATTCTCATATGTATCAAAGACTTAGTGGCATAGACATATAACTATCTGATATTAGGAAAATTTATATTATTTATTATAAGTACTTGTAAAGAAATACTTGGTAAACTTTAGTATGTATCACAGTAACTAAATCAAGATATAAGTAAAGCATATGTGTGAACATTTCCATGTATCGGTTAAAGTTTTATTTGTGTTACTTTTGAGTACATAGAAACAATTTTAAATATTAGGTTGATACGAGTTACCTATCCACGTCAGGCGCATCATTTCTAAAGACCAAGAAAATGCAACTTTGTCAATGAAAATGGTCGGCGTCTACAAACACACTTTTTCCATCGTTTGGATTCCATGGCGAAAGAAATCAGGAGTCTGCAATGTAAAAAGAAGTCCTCAACTCCACGATCATTAGGGATGGTGTTTCTTCATATAGTGATGGAGATAATGTAAAAGACCGTAGTCAGTGGGAGAGATATTGAGGGATTACGGAGGGTTAGATAGGGTTTCATATCAGGCCCATATCCACGGATGCATGCGGGGCCGAGCCTCATGAAGTTTTACTGCCCTCCTAAAAGTTTCGCGTTAGGCTTGCAAATGAACTATAATATGGTTGGTATACTTCTAACACCCTAACTTCTACTGCCCTCCCTATATATTTGGGCTGGCTACGAGCCTGTTCACACACTTAACGTATAGAGGACCTGTACTGTCCTTACATCCGGTGACTATTGTTAGATGCTTGCTAACAAATTTGGAAAACATTTCATGAAGTTTCAGCACTATAACGAACTGAATTGGTAGTTCCACCTCGCCAAAGAAGGAAATTGTCACTCCTGATTAAGACAATACATGATCATCTCTGCCATATACTGCCATCCCAGCAACAGTACCTTCTGTACGGTAGACCATGGTTCAATTTTCGGTGAGAACTTGTGTAGTTCGAATTCCAAGTTAAATTGTAGGATCAAGTCTCATATAGCTGAACGGGACACAAAACTCCAAATCAAACAACCAAAGTGGGTGGAGAGGCGATTTAGGAGCTCTCCTAGACATTGATCAAAATCTAACCTTTGTCATAGCACATTCATTTTTCATTTGAAGTGACAGTCCGAACCAGGAAGCTTTTTCGGTTATTCCTTTTTAACTCAGAGAACTGTAACACTCCAGCCGGAGTTTCTTTAGCGCTGAACGTTTTCACTGTACCGACTACTCGACAGTGGATCTACCGAATGACAGTTTTATAATGTATACCTAAACGTCTGCAATGGAACGAACACTTTCCCGAGAAATTGTTTCCCCGATGTTCCAGAGAAGCTCATTCGAAGGTCATGGTTGTCGGTGGTCACAGGGCTCATTTTGCAATATTTTTGTCGGTGGTCAGAAATCTCATTTTGCAATGTTTTGTCACCGGAACGAAATTTGACAAACTCTAGAACATATTAACAGTGAATAGTGTGTTAATTCCCTATTTCCTCCCCAAATACACTGTTAATATTTTTACGTCTTGATGTGAGGAATATCCCAGTTTAAATTTTTAAGGAAAAATCACTCGCAAACTTGTGTTCTCCATGATACACTATCATACGAACCTGTTCAACAACACACTGCGTTCTGTCATCCTGTTTGTTGGCATACAGAGTTTGTGATGTTAGATATGTGATCTTAGTTCATCCTTGTGTTGTGTTGCTGAGGTGAGATTACCACTATATGTTATACTGAACCGCCTAATCGCACCAACCTAATCTATTGGATTATGAACACATCGAATTGCATACTTGGACATTAGTTTGCAATATATGTCACTAAGACATGGAGGTCAGTAATTTATAATAATCATAATTTATTAGAAAATAACTAAATCCGCTAAGATAAAGTAGTGTCAAATATTTGATTGCAGTTTGAAAGAAAATAAACTAAATAGAAGCAGTTGAATTTGTACGAAAATATAAAGGTGACCAAGAAAGTTCTATCACTTTTTGTAGATGTCTGTAATCAATTGGCCCTCACACCGTAAGTTGAATGCCGATGAAAATAAGGCGAAGATCAGTTGTTCGTGTGGGTATATCCAACATACTATCTGCTTGTAACAGTTCAGTTACACCGTGAATTTGCGTAAGGACAGAGTGAACATGGAACCTCTACAGTGCGTCATAACAGTGTGTATGCTGTGCGTATTCAAACTGGATTCAAACGCCGCCGCTGTAGCGAGCCGGAACAAATGGCAGAACCCTCATGAGGGTTTCGTGACTACGTGGAGAGTGCGGTGGTGGTTTAACAAGTTTAAGGACGGTGACGAAACACTCGAAGACGCACAACGTACCGGAAGATGAATACATGTACAAAATGAAGATTGTCAGGCAGCAATTAAGGCGAACAGTGGCCAGACATGTGAGGAACTGGAACTACAATTCAGTGTGAGTGGAGGAACCATTCGACAGTACGTCCATCAACCTGGGAAGTACTACAAGTTGGATCGATGGATCCCACATGAATTGACTCCGGGCCTGAAGGCAACGCAAGCAGACACCTGTGTTTCTTTGCTGTCTCGCTTGAGGAAGGAGACATTTCTGGAGAGGGTGTTGACATATAATGAGAAGTGGGGCCTGTAGGAAGCTCCACGGTGCCGTCATCGTTGATTAGCATCCCATGAACCGGATGCAAAACAACCTACACCAGCACTGCACCAGAAGAAGGTTCTCGTTATGTTTGGTGAACTGCTCGCAGTATCGTGCATCGAGAACTGCTACCAGCTGGTCACAGTATCAATGCAAGTATGTACTGTAACCAATTGAGCTGTATTCAAGAAAAACTCAAAACTCTGGAGCCAGCTCTTCTGAATCGCAAAGGGGCCCTCCTGTTACAGGGCAACGCTAAGCCCCACGTGGCTAGGATGACCCGGGACACCATTCTACACCTTGGATGGGAAACACTATTGCATCCGCCATACTACCCGGACATTGCAGCGTCCGATTATTCCTTGGACAATCACGTTAGAGGACGCCAGTTCAAATCCCTAGTAGAGGTGTAAAATGCACTTCGCTTCACGGTCTACCAAGTTCTACCGCGATGGAGTCCATGGCCTTCCAGAACGTTGGCAGAAGGTTGTCGATGCTGATGGGGACTATTTTTGATCTTCCAGGTATGTCTTAGGTGACATATTGATTTTCGAATGTGGTGGGTGAAAAAGCGATGACGAGTTGTGATCAGTGATACCAACCTGAAAAGTTATAAAATTCCATCTCTAGTTCCATCTCTAGAGTCAACAAGTCGCATTTTGCTTTTGCATTTCCCACTTTGTACTAATTGCACGATAATAATAATAATAATAATAATAATAATAATAATAATAATAATAATAATAATAATAATAATAATAATAATAAGAAGAAGAAGAAGAAGAAGAATGAACATGAAACTATTCGATCTTCTACGAATATAAAATAGTTTGTGAATAAGTATTCCTTAATTAAAAAACAAGTATTTTTCGTTTTCAGAAACATCCATCACGCCTTTTTGCCATTACCTCATGCTGAGTCTAACGATCCTAGAAAAAAAAATTGTTTGGACACATTTTGTAAGGTATTTGTTTCTTGTTTGACATTTTACTTTCTTTCTTTTGTTTCTCGTTAGATGTTTTTGTTTTTTCATTCAGTTAGTCGTTTGTTCATCATTCTATTTTACAAGTTTTTTTTGTTTTTTTTTTAACCTTCTGCCAGTTAACTTTTGACTATCCACGCTCCACAAAGTACTTCCTCAGTAGCATGAACTTTCAAGATCAGAAGTGAAAATTAGCACTAATTTCATACTCTTTGCTTACTCATTATATCTATTTTTCTTCCCTACAAAATTTTGTTAGATAGGATTTTATATAGGAATATACGAAAAGTCCCATACATGTTTCAATTTCAGCAAAAAAAGTTCCCTTTATCTCTTTCGGAAGAATTAATGTCAAAAATCCCTCAAAATGGGATTTTTCTCATAGGTTGACATCACTGGGTGATTCCAGTGAATCATCTATTTGAACTCTTAATATTATGTGTTTTCAAATAACCGTTTGGAAACATTAGATACAAGCCCAAGCAAGAATATTTATCAGTTATGCTTCAATGGTCAAAATTGTTCCGTTAAATATATATACCGTCAAACGAGTTAACCTCACCTTTGGGAGTAACTTCTGCATTCCAATTATAGGTGACTCGACAAAGTTAGAGCCACTCTGGAGCCTGTCAGAGGTCTTTCAGAAACTTCATAGAAATGCTACTACTACACAAATGAGAAAAAGAGGCAATAAGCTTTTACTGGTCAAAGGAGTGAGCCATAGCAAATTGAAAATACCGTCACAAGGAAATCGTCCAATGAAAATCTTTTCCTGATATGTAAATGTGAATAGCAATATGTATAGTAAACCTGTTTGGGTACATTTTGTTTGCTCTCTGATATGCATTTGTGGAGTGTGTAGCAAGAAATCCAAGGACCAAAAAAAAAAAAAAAATGTAAAAGACACATGTGAAGATGGTGACTCATGTACATTGTTTGTGTTGTGTGTACTGGAAGACTTAAAGCTGTTTCCGTATTATATTATTGTTATTATTATTTGTGAGGATATTATGCATTTCAATATATACAAGTTATGAAAGTGACACACAAAATTTTAATCAGCAAGTATGGAAACTTAGGGTATTTTGCAATTTTGTAGTTTGTAATTGCATGTGAAGTACTGTCTATCCATTTTGAATGACGACATATGTTTATCATCTTTGTGATAATCTTGTCGTGGTAGATAAGTATTCACAGATGACGAAATTACCCCGTTTCATGATATAATTTTGTCACCATAGGGATTACGTATAAGTTCCCTTGATAGTAAGAAATCACTTTACTTCTCTTCAGTGCATTTGTAAGAAAGGAACATGTTTCTCGTATATGCAGTGTCGTTAGAAAAGAAAGAAAGAAAAAAGTTTGAAAGTGTTGTTCTAAACCACCCTGAGGAAGGAATGTCCACCAGGGAGAGTCATGGCATAGTGTGCGTAACTGAAATTCCAAGAAGGGTTAAAAAATAAGACTTTTAAACCCATTGGAAACTGAAGGTTTGTGTTATTAAAACGTCACTAAGAAAATCTAAAGCTAGATATTCTTTTGTGGGTGCAGATAGCAGGATAATTTAATGGGCTTGGATCATAGACTTTGGGAGCAAAGGACACCCTAAATCCGAGAAATTGATAAATAGATACATTTAAATGATGGGACATTACAATAGTTTTGCTCCAGTGCCCATGTTAAAGGTGTCAAAAAGTATGTGTAAGAAGAATTCATACGCTGTCCTCCCTTGGGTTTCATAATCAGATCATTCCATTTCTTGAGATAAATATTATCACTGTCCCTTTTCTCCTCCTTGCCTAACTTTTTGATGAACTCGAAATAAGGTGCAAATAAAAGAAGAACACAGACATGTGCATTTGCTGCCTACTTTCAACCTAAAATTAATTTAGAATTCATTTGTGATCAAATGTCTAAAAAGTACGTGTTTTCTGTGTGCGTGCGACACCAAGATCAAATCTCTTTGGGTCTACTTGTCTTGGCTATTAACCTGGGTAGTGATTTCTTTCATCCATCCATCAAGCAATGAACATTACCATCTCTAATCGTTTCTACTTGTATTTTGAGGTCATTTTCACGCAGAGGCGGATCTGCAAGATGAAAGCTGGACTGAGGGGCAACCAGAACCGAGACTATGATAAGTATATCATGAGTTTATTATAAACTTTCAAAAATATATAAATAATAGTTTTAATTATTCTTGTCGTTCAAAAAATTGGGGGTTCTTGGCCCCTCGGCTCCGGACTAGATCTGCATTTGATGTTAACAGATTTTTTATTTACTATACCTAAACTAATACTATACTTACTAATACTTAAACTAATGAGTCTAGGACTTGTGCGCAATAATAAGTGGAATTCCGAATGAGTGGAATGAATTCCCATTGAGGGTAATGAACCCAAGCAAGAGCAAGCTTCAAGTATATTTGTGATAAAACAAGTGCAAACCTCATTGCGATTCGTGACTAAAAACTCCAATTCATAATAACCAAAACGTTTAAGGTTTTTATTTCAACTAATCTGAACAAAATTTGAGTATTTATATACAAATGTTACGTGACGCGAAAAAGGTCTTCATACTTCAAGGTCTTCATACTTCAAGGTCTTCATACAAGGTCTTCATACCAATATTACATACGCCAGTTACATGTTATATATATGTCCATCTGTATGTGAGATCCTGACCGCCTATATGATGTTCATTCTTTCGTAAAGAAAATACGTTTATTCGCAACACTTATATGAAAAGTATTATAAAACATACGTTCTTAGGTATACATTTGGTGCAGGATGTTACATAGGGTTGTACGTTAAGTGCAAAAAACTACTGGATTTGCGCATGTAACGGACGTTTTTACGTACACCACATACGTTTTTTGACTCAGTATATATTTATTTGATTTCACAGAATAAATTTCTGACATCGTATCTATCATTTTTGCCCTGTATAATAGTTAAAATTAATTATTCCTCCAATATTCAATCTTCAACGAACTACAATGCAGCCAGTTGAAAAAAGCTAAAAACAAAGTGGATTAATATTTCTGTTATCAGTATTATAATACTTCAGTTATATAAGTTATATTTTCTTGCTATTAGTGTCGTCTCTTGAGGTAAGTCCTATAAGGTTAAAAAAAAACGAAAGAAAAGAATTTATCGCTGCATGCTAAGGCAGAAAGCTTACCATAAAAAAAACTCATTTTTATATTTACTTTCCTGAAGTAGTATAAAGCTTTCATTCCTTAGGTTAGCGATACAATTTTAAATTTTAACCGGTGCGACATCACACAAGAACCACTCTTGAGTTTGTACTTCAATAAGAGGTTTTACCGGTAATATAAATTACTTTACGAAAGCTAAAAACGACCTATTTTTGAAAGTTTATCAAATAATAATCCTTATTATAGTCCAATAACTTTCGTCATGGTTTAATACACATTTTCATTATTTCTTGAAATAACCGAAGCTAAATTGAAAATGAAATGAAATCTCTAGTTTTACATCCCATGATTATGCACCGAGGCTAAGATGAATAGAGATGAAGGAAATGAATTAAATAAGTGGGAGGAAATGGAAAACCCCCGAGAAAACTCACCTCCACGATGTTTGTTCAGCACAAATCACATGTAACGTGAACTGAGATTTAACCAGTGAACACACACACCAGATATACCCACTCTACCACTGAGCTAATGCGGCCCAAAATAACCAGAGCTGAAGTATTTTTTTTTATTTATTTAGTCCATCATAAACAAGAATTCTATATCATTCTTAGATTTTCTTAATTCATCATTGTATTCGTTTCCTTCAGAGACATTTGTTTCCTTTTTATCTAAGCTTAACGTTTCTTTCTTTTGATATCTTTGTACACGTGTTATTCTTACTCCAGTGGACCTCAGAACCAGCCGCGTTCGTTGTTTCGTACGTCCCAGCCATTAATTCTACTCCTTCCACTTCCTTTGTGTGCTTTCCGTCTTTTTTTTTTCAAACTGTCTTCCTTTTTTTCACTACGGATAGAAACCCCCACCCATCCTTCCAAGCCTAAGCTTGCAGCTCTGTAGCAACAGCAGGAGAAACGCGATATTGGTGATGGTCTCAAGCTTTCACTTCCGACCATTAATGAGATTTTAATGACTGGCTTGTGTCAGATGAAAGTCTCGAACCAAGACTCACTTTTCAAACGTGTTTCTTCCAACCACTCAAAGACACCCTCCTTTCCCCCAAAACGGTAATTTATAAGCAGCACGACCGTCAAGGGACAGCACTTGATTATATTTCTATCCAGTACATGTAATATTAAAATCAGGGTTAGTTGTTTGGGTTTCCGCAATATGCTTAGGGATCTTTATTTAAGCGGGAAAACTCACTTGTGTCTCAGTGGAATATAATGGAAAGTATTGAATAACTAGGTTGCATTAATAATTTTTGCAGTTGCAGTTAATTGTCAGCATGTCAGTATGTTCTATGATTGAGTTGGCTGTAACAACGACTCAGTTCGGTTCGGTTTGACTATAGTTTACCAACCCTATGGTACTGCTAGTTTGCTCATTTCTTATAGAGTTAAATCAGTGTTCGAAGTGGGAAAAAAAGCGGAGTTGGTATGTTTTATTACGATTTTGACTGGCTATCTTCATGTTGAAATGCAGTGAGGGTATGTTGCCTAAAAGATTGCATTTCTATTTACATAATGACAAAACCATTGGAGTGGTTCTCTGTAGGAACGCGGGGGGATATGGAGAGTCTTTGAGCCCCTCCAACAACTGTCTGAAAGAAAATAAAAAAATCCCCTTATATTGTATTATAGAGAATTATACACAAAAAATACTAAAAAACCGAATGAGAATATTAACAATTTCCTGCGGGAAAACTCCCGGTCCCCCACTCGACTGTGGAATATTCCAAACACCTGGAAGGTCGGCCCCCACAGCAGACAACTCCTAAGTCTGCCCATGCTCAAAACACGGCATTTATATGCATTAAGACAAGAAGACACACACATACATAACAAAGAAAAAATTCAATATGGCACATCAAAATATAAACTACGTGAACTTCTTTGAAGACACCTCATTTTAAAAACAAAGGGTATGAAAAAGCTAAGAAAAATGTCGTTGTTGTCAACCTAGAAATTATTTCTACATAAGAAATAAAATCTTTTTATATGCAAAGCTATTCGTCAATAAAAATTGATTTATTAAAGGTATTTAGCATCTACTTTCCAGTGACGATATGTTTTAATCATTGAAAAACCAGAGACGGTATGCCGTTATCACTCAAAAACCAGAGGCGCTATGACATACCACCGCATACCGTCTCACTTCGACCACTGGGTTAAATATCTCTTTTTAATACCGATGTTGTTTAAAATGCATGTTGCACTTTTATGGGGAATGTGAAGTATGTGCTCCTATCGGGAATCAGTAAAGATGAAAAGGCTAACCATTAGCATAACAGATATCAAAGTTATAGTTCTTTTGTGTGTGTTCTTATCACCCACCCAACCAGATACATGTTAGGCACGTACCATTTGACATCCATATCAATCGTTTACGTACCTGATAGTTGAGAAATGTACATTTCATGTTTCCAGTATATGTCGTTAGGGAAGTACTCTTCCAGGAATTTCTGACACTTAAAAGGTATTTTGCATGCTTTACTGGAATGTGAGAAACGTAAATAACACATACCTCATGTAACACGGCCTGATCGCGAGTTCATTGCTTCACATTGCGGCACTCATTTGTTTATACCCGCGCAGATCTGCCGTGTCGTGACAAAATGCTGTAACTTTGGCGAAGAAGTTTTGCGAAAATGAGCCTTAAAGTTTTCATCCGAAAATGTGATCTGTATTGTGTAGAACCAGTGTAACTAGGCAATAATGGTCAACCAATCAATTTTCAACAAATTTAATCACACAACATGCATTTACGTAACATTACATGTAACCACGTGTTTCCAAAGTCAAGATACACTATTTCTACACGATACAGATCACATTTTCGGATGAAAACTTTAAGGCTCATTTTCGCAAAACTTCTTCGCCAAAGTTACAGCGTTTTGTCACGACACGGCAGAGATGCAGTTAGCCAAGGAGAAAGGCGGGTTTAAAAGAATGCGGTAGTTCATCATGAGGTGTGTACTGATTGTGTTTAATTAATATAAATTAAATTAGAAACATTGTGTACGAAATTTCTGTTCCTTCGAGCTAAGTTATGTATGAAAGTCCAACAGCTATTGTTTTATATATTTGGTAATGTATGTAAGTGACGTGTTTTCATTTCATATGTTCTCCATACCACTTATAAGTTCAAACTTTTGCATATGGTAATATACAATGTTCACTAGAAGAAAATATCAAATTATGTATAATTGTTATGGATTATAATATAATTAGCGTACGGCTTGGCTTCGCTCTAGCCTTTATAACAGCTGGTAGAGTCGCTAATATCATAACACATGCCTAGTGCAGTTCTGGTACATTTCAGTGAATGTGTCAAGTACATACCCGGTACATACACATAGCAAGTACATTCCTCGATATGTGTCAGGCACGCACTTTAGGGCAGAAGAAACCTTATAGTCTTCATGAATTTCACATGATTTCTCTATTCAAGTACCTATCATATATATATTCCAATATACCTCGAGGAACATTTTTTTAAGCACGCCGAGCATGTACTTGTATTGGGAGGGTACATAGTTTATCAAGAACGTGGCCTACTTTTAACGTGGGGTTCGAGCGACGAGATTTGAGCCAGATACAGTTGGTTGTACAGACCATCATTCAAGAGCAATTATTACTAGGCGGTTCCCCACCATGTTATATTTCCTCCAAAGAGAGCTTGACTGCATTAGCACTCTACTGACTCAATGAGATATCAAGATCTTCGAGATAATTGAGATCTCAGTGGATTACAGTCCAAGAGTTGAGAATATTGTTTATTTAATATAATATTCATCATATATGTAAAAGCTGTCTCTCGTAGGATTGAACTTATAATTAGTCCGAACACATATTGACCAAGGATCTCGCAGAAATAGGAATACAAAATAGAAACTGGGTTCAGTTGGCTAAAGATGGAAGTCAATAGAGAGCTTTTGTGAACGCGGTATTGAACTCCATAGGCCATAGAGTTAGTTAGTTAGTTAGTTAGCATGTTGACCAAAGAAAAGCCAGCCGAGGCAGAAGAGAGAGGAGAGACCTTAGTGCATTCACTGTGTATCACAGCCACAACACGGGTGAGACCTTTGTCTAATACGAGACGAGACTTTTTTGTATTGATCACAATATTGAATCTCGGATCGTCTGTCTTCTTTTCTAGACCAGCGATCTGCAACCAGTGTGCTGTGAAAAGGTAATAAGCTTGATGTGATCTAAAGTAATTAATTGTAATTTTTTAAATATATATATATATATATATATATATATATATATATATATATATATATATATATATATATATATATATATATATTACAGTTAGACAATTTTCATCTACTTGTACAATATATTATTTTCTGCCGCTGAACTGATTATTCAAGATGATGGTCAGTGGCGTATTTAGGGGGGTTCAGGGCTTAAGCAACCCCCCCCCGAAATCTTACTTACTATAGTAAAGTATATGAAATATCTTGCAGAATTTTCACATTTTCAGGCAAAGCCCCCGCCCCCTGAAAGTTAGAAAAGCCCCCAGAAACAAAATCGTAAATACGCCACTTATGATGGTTGTTTATTGATTTACTTGCCGCGAACTTTTTTGTATTTTAGAAACTAAAAGTTAATTATTAACTCATAGTTGTTATTGTATCATTACTGAATGTATACATTACTGAAATAAATTTGTTTCTTCCCTCTACCGTTACGATTTGTGATTCTTTTGGTACGGCATGTCCTGTGCGCGTCCTTCTCTCGCTAAAATTACTAGGATTATCAAAACTTTCCTTGACTTTTATTACTGTATTTTATCACGATGTTTTACTATTTGTTTGTTTTCGCAAGTGCCTCTTCAACTTTATTACTTTCTTCTTGTATAGATACACTCACTTATGTTTAAAGGAATCAGCAGTACATGTGTGTTCTTTCAAAAGAGTCTTAGAGGCCGTCCACACAGGCCCGTCTAGGGGGGAAGTCCCCTAAATTTTTGCTGGCTCCCTAAAATTTTCACGATAGGCTTGCAAATGAACTATAATATGGTGATAAGCTATAATTTGGTTTAATCGCCCCCCCTACATTTTTGGGCTGGCTAGCGGCCTGCGTCCACATATTATGTAACGCTATTTGTGACCAGTTTTTACCCCCGCACTCCCCCTTGCCATACTTCGAAGCGCAAAGCCGAACCCCTTCCCTCTTTGTTACGTAACACTTTTTTATTTTTGTTTTTTCACTAATTTTGTTTATTTAGGGGGGAATATTACAATAGAAAACTATTTTAATAGTAGAACTTTTTATTAGAAAATGCTTGTATTCAGAATATATTTGTCGCCAAGAAATCAAAGTTTTAGAAAATGTTAGAACCGTACTAAAATTTTAACCCCAAAGGATTTTTTAATTGACCTGTTCTAATTATATAAATCTCCATACTGTCGTTTCCCCACGGAGATCGCACCCATCCTTTTAGGTCACCGATGATGGTAGGGATGCACGCGAGACGAGACTCGGTTAAGTCTCACACGAGAAGTCTCGCGAGACTTCTCGCAGTCTCGCAACATTTATGAATTACATTTAATTGTATATTTAGTGATTTTATATTTATTGAATTTTCTAAGTTGAGCGTTAATGCCTCCAGGAACAAAAAAGTGATTGGGGCAATAGACATTTTATGAGATTTATTATTATTCAAGGTTGATTTTCAGAATTAAAGCCTTCTTTAGTTTCTAAACACCATTAAAAAAGAAAAGCTTTGTAAATTGGAAATTTATTACAGAACTGATTTAGGACTTTATTTCGCGACACAAACACATACACGTGGGCGCGCACGAATACATGAACTTCTGTTTTTGGTCTGACAAGCGAATAAGACTCCCTATTGCTGCGAAATGTGATATTTCTGTTGTTTCTGTCTTTTTCACATTACTACTAGCGATTAATGTTGGAAGATGACGGGTAAACCCCTTCTCGTCAAAGTTTATCCCCGGCCCGGCTCGCAGAAATAACATGATATTTTTACATGGAATAAGTATTTTCTTTCTATATATTTATCAAAAACATCCCCCTCTAGTTCGGAAGTTTAATTCAAACACTGGTTTGGTAGGATGGCCCTATAGGTTTGGTGGGAGATGGTAGGAATGGCCTTATATCTGTCAGTAATTTTATTTTCTAGATCTGGCAGCACTATATAAGTTGCGATAATGCAACATTACTACAAGCGCGAACGAACCGAAAGAATTGGGTCGTATTGTGTTTTGAGGAGTTCTTTTGTTGTCTACAAGCGCTTTTGGTGGTATAAAAACATCTTTATAATGGAAAATCACCCTTCAACGAAACGACCAAAACGTGTAAAGGTTGATAGTGGCGACGATATTTTAGAAGAGCCAAATATTGCTGGAGACCTGTAAGCTGGAAAACAATGTTGGATCCAGCAACAATTTATGCTATTTTTGCTGTAAATTATGCTATTAATTTGACGAAAATTAATGGTCCAGCAATCAAATTCCAGCACAACTTTTCTTTTAATTTAGAGCGGAGGGGACACAAGTTCGAATACCATGTTGAACTGTAGGCTCCGTCTCCTTAGGATGTTATGAACATTCATCCCATGGCAAGCAATGGCAAACCACCATGGATTCGCCTTGCCAAGGGACTTTTAGGTCAAATACCTGCCTTCCGACAGAATATCACATCATCATTCATTAACAGCCATAGAATAACACATTGCAAAATTTGGACCCAGAATATATGCGAGACTGCGAGACCATGCGAGAAAGTCTCGCGCGAGACGCGAGACGAGACTCAAAATTGTATGCGAGACGCGAGACGAGACTTCACATTTGCGAGACGAGACCAATATTTGAGGCTGCGAGATGAGACGAGACTTTTCCATTTCTCGTCTCGTCCCGTCTCGCGTGCATCCCTAGATGATGGCAAGAAGGAATTACGGCCGGAAGATTCAGGTGAAACATGATCTAAAGGACTGACATCGACCTCTTTTTTAGAGATTCAGGATGCTCCCTGCATTTGAAGTTCGCCAGGTTCGAGGATGCAAAATTATCTTCCTCGTTGACCACAGATTCAAAGTGGTTGATTGGAATACCTCATTAGATATTTAAAACAATAAGAAATAATAATATTATTATCTGTGCATTCAGTTACGAAAGTCCTTTGAAGCCCAACGTTTTATTTTGTTGAATATATGACATTCAGGCCTAAAGTTTACAATCTGCTCATTTATATCTGCTCCACGTGAATTTTATAAAATATCATCCCTCAGTGTTAAATGTCACATCGGCGATCTATCACAGGTTTATGTTTAATGTGTCTTTTGCTGACGTTATGATTACTTTTCCCGACATTAATAGTATAGGGTCTAAAGTGCCATAAAATGTCTTTGGTTAATGTCTAAATACTGTGTTTCGTAACTAATGTCACTCACGAGTCGAGACAACGAAATCTTTATTTATTTCTTGGCTCATCTCGTTAGTTTTTGTAGATGTATCGTTTCGACTCGATTTTCGAGAAAGCTTTATCGCCTCACCTCAAATTTTTTTTCTAGTGTCTTCTATAAATTTATGTACGAAATTTATGCACTGTCATTTTTCTTAATTTAAACTAGAAGTGATAAGAATCCTTCCGAGTTACGAGAGATCCACGTGATATAACATTTAAACCATATTTATTGCAGTATATTGCATAATAACTTGCGGATCTTTAATTGTTGATAAAGGGAACTCCAGAAAAGCGAGTGCCGTAAATGCAATGCTACGATAGCCGCAAAACGGAGTTTTATTGTATTGTAATGTACTCAGGTTCGTCAGAGTCATGCTGGTGTGTAGTGCGTCTTCGAATTTCTTTTGTATAATTCAATTTATAGGCTACAGTTCACTATTTTCCAAAACAATAGAAATATTTATTTATCTATATATACAAAAATGAAAGTGAATATCTTCATAACTTAATAACTCTTAAATCAACCGACCGATCTCGATCAAATTCTCAACATAGATGAGGTTTGGACCTGGGATAGCTTATATCATTTCACTTTGAAGGTGCAATTTGGGAGAGGGGAAAGTGGAAATATATAAAAATGATCGAAAAAGACCAATATTAGTGTCGAACCCATAGCTTTCGGACTCGCTGAGATGAACAGTGACTAATCGGATGTCGTTTAAATCCAAATCCAGCTGCCATTAGTACACCTAAGTGAAGATGATGACATGCGAAATAATTTAAAATTACCTATATTAGTGTAAAATTCATAGTTCTTGAGCTCCGTAAGTTGATTCGTGCCCCGTGCCCTTTATGTCCAAAATGAAACGTATTCTCCCTGTGCAAAGGACGGTATTCTGCTAATTTATAAAAAAGAAAAGAACTGAATGAAGTAATTTGTTTAAAAAATGTATATAAATCTGAGAATGAAAATAAAAATCACAGTAAAAAACATGCGTTACGTAAAAAGTCGTAAGCCCCTCCTCCCCCTTGTCACACTTCGTAACGCAAGGCCGAACCCCCTTCCCCCTTTGCCGCGTTACGTAATATGTGGACGACCCCTTACAATTGTTTTAGTTCTATCTTAGCTGTGATCTGAGGTACTACACACAAATATGTTGTCGAAAATGGCAATAACACATTAACTTCTATATTGTCAACCAAACTGAATCTAAAGAATCTCTGAGAAGTTTCAATTTCAATGTTATATCGACTTTTCAATCAGTGAGTTCTTATCGTATATTAATTGGAAGATGTTCTGAATCCACAGTGAATTGATTACGACCCAAGTCAAAATCTTGAACACTCCCTCAGAAATACTTCTTGAATTTCTGCTGCAAGATTTGTAAATGTTCTTTTAATGAAGTCTATCATTACTCTATTACCGTCAGAGTTAAACAGATGTTCGAGAACATCCCAAACAGCCCATTTTTAATTCTTTGTACCTCAAAATTCAGCTTATTCATAAATGTTCAATCTTACCAATATTAGTCAGAACATTTTTGTTCTTACGTTGTGTATCTTTTTGTTGAATTGATTCAAGTGCAAGGAAATATCGGAAAGATATGCTAGCTTACTGCCCGATCATTATCTCTAAATAAACCCGCGTACTCATGGTCTTCAACGTTCAAAAAATGCACGAATCTCCTCCACGAAAGTTCAAATATTGTCGTTCACGCTTTACCTTGTTATAACCACTGTACTTCTGTATGTAGAAGAAGTGTAGTACGCTCTAATTCAATTTCCTGATACAAAACGATAATATGCTGCGAATTTAGAGGACTCGATTTGGTTATGTTCACGACTTTTATTGCTTCATGCAGCACAGACACGACACGACACGACAATTAGAGATGACATGAACTTAGCAGAAATGATATTGGGGTGAATGAAGAATGATAACATGGTGTGTTATGTATTGCTTTGCGCACTTTAGCTACAAATTTGTTCAACCTGTCTGCCATAGAAACAGCCCCCGCTAAACAAACACTTACGCAATCCTTCCATTTTAATTAATTATAGAACATACATTCATTAGTTATGCGACTTATTTCTTCACTGGTGACTCGCTTAGGAAATTCTATAAAAAAATATAGTTGCGATTATATCTCTATCGATACAGCAAATGTAAGCAAGAACTTGTGCTTCGCTGCTAATATCAGCAGACTCATCGGCATGAAGTGAAAACTTTTGACTGCTGTTAATTTTCTCCTTCATACTCGTAATATCTTCAATGTCACAAAACGTCAATAATTCGGTGATTGATAGTGTCAGCGAAGAGGAATTTTTGGAATTTCACTAATAGCTTCTGAACCCAGGATTATTGTACCATTTCTTTACAAGCAGATATTAACAACATTTCAACTATTTTGTGTAGGTCCTTTACTCTTCTTATAAATTTGGCTGCTTTGTAACTAGTTTTCTGTACTTTTTTCGAAACACACACTGTACCTGTCATTATTATTATTATTATTATTATTATTATTATTATTATTATTATTATTATTATTATTATTATTATTATTATTATTATTTGCTCCAACAACAGACGAAAATAATCGCATCTTTACTTGCTAGAGAAAACTGTTTTGCTGAATGTTGTTATAATTTATTGCTAACCATAGCAACATTACTGAGTTTCTCACTACAAATGATACATTTAGGAACTGACCACGTTTTATCACCACACCGAAAGAAACCGTAAGATAAATAAATATCACTATACTGCCGGTGCGTTAACTTTTGTTTCTTTTATTTAGGCTCAACACTTTCCTTACTTGCACTTGTGGACAGAACTTCCGTAAAAGCAGTCCATCTTGAAAAAACTAAAGTTATAGTAACAGAAAATAGCAGCACTGACTGGCTATCAATATTCGGACTATCTCAGATTACAAGAATTTTAGGAATGATCCAAAAAATGGATCAAAAGATTACGATCTTGGCCAATAATTTTAGAAATTATTCAAAAAAACGCATCGAAAGATTGCGTCCTTGGCCAATGATTAGTTTTTGGATCAGGTGCCACAAAATTTTTGAACGATCCCTAAATCCATTTTTCGATTATTATTTTTTAAAGGAATAATATCATCATTCTGAGTTAAGTGATACTTCGGGTTTGGCTACACTATATGTAGTTCTCCGATATGGGGCGTACAAGAAAATGTTGATTGAATTAAATATATTGCAGTTTTTGGATCATGGGCCACAAAAATTTGAACGCCCCGGAATGTAGTTTTTTTCTTACGGAATAAGCACATTATACTGAGTTAAGCGATAGTTCGGGTTTAGATACATTATATGTAGTTCTCTAGATATGGTTCGTGCAAGAAAATGTTTGGTTGAATGAAATATTTTAGAATTTTTAAATTAGGAATCCCAAAAGTTTTGAACGGCCCCTAAATCGTGTTTTCGCATTTTTTGGATCAAAAGATCCAATATATTTCCGACAGAAATTTTCTTGCAGGCCCCTTATATCTGGAGAACTACATATAGTGTATCCAAACCAAAACTACCACTTAACTTAGTTTGATATGCTTATGCCGTAAAATATACGGAAACTCGATTTATCTAGAGGACGTTCAAAAATTTTGTGGCTCCTGACCCAACATCTAATTATTGGCAAAGATCGCAATCTTTTGATCCAGTTTTTGGATCATTCCTAAAATTCTTGTTTTGCGAAATAAACGGACCATACTGAGTTAAGAGATAGTTTGGGTTTGGCTACACTATAAGTAGGCCTACAAGAAAACTTTTACCTGAAATATATTGGATCTTTTGGAAATAATAATAATAATAATAATAATAATAATAATAATAATAATAATAATAATAATAATAATAATAATAATAATAATATATTAATTACAATATGCATTTATATTAATTGTGTCATATAATGCGTTTTGGCGTGTTACGTTGAATATTAAATAATTCATGCTATACCACGAGTAGAAAAAGCTTGCGGAACACTATTTTAGTCAACCTTCGTAATATAAAAGTAGTTCTTATTTCGTATCCAGAATAACGTAAGGTTAAAAGAGGAAAGAATATAGAACTGGATAAGAGATAATGTTATTATGAAAATCCCAGGTTAATTTGATACTTTAGGCTTAATTAATGTCTGAAATTTATTTAAATATATGGTAAGGACGGGGCAGAGGGACGGTGGGGGCAGACCGAGAGGAGTTAAGAAATATAGTAATAGGAAATATGCTAACCTGGCAACAGTGAGTTGAGTCGTGTGTGGTGTTTGGTTATAGTTTGTGCTTCACATTGCAGGAGTAGAATTCACTGAATATTGTGTGTGTACAGCATTATGGGAAGAAATTGGCAACAATTACACAGAGGCAAGTATCCCAAAGCATGATTTCTGAAAACTCGACTTCAGAAATTAAATATTTGACAAGGAAGGAAACTTGCTAAACATTCGCGGGAGGAGCAGCAGACAATAGATGGATAGTCACACGCACCAGTAGAGTAAATGATTGTTGCATGCCATCTATCAAGTAGGGTCAGAAATATTTGAAACTAATGTGTGTGCGGGACAGACGGACACGCAATTAGCGGGGCAAACGGACAGTGACCTAAATGGTTAGTATGAAGTAGAAAAACAATATTTCTGTATATGTATATTACTTCAGTGGCGGGTTTCTTATTAGTACTACCATTTCTTCCAAAGATGGTACGTTACCGATCTCGCACAACACACAAATGCAAATAGAAAATGAATCCATAGCCGCTGCTGTTAGAGCAGTACGTGAAGACAATATGCCTCTGTCAACTGCGGCGACAACTTTAAATGTTCCTCGTAATAGACTACGACGACCCGTTATGTCATCGCACATAATCCGAATGTTTGAAAATCATACAACATTCTCAGCACAGCAGAAAATGAATTGGAAAAGCATCTACTTGCCCTGGACGAAATGGGATTTGGGTTAACTCTACGCGAATTACGAAAGTTGGCGTACAACTTTGCTGTTGAGAACAAATACAAACACATATTTTATAATGATGCAGAAATGACTGGTAAAGATTGGGAGCATGGTTTCGTACAATGTCACAAAACACTTAGTGCGCGTGTAGCACAATCATTGTTCTATGCTGCAGCTCGAAGTTTAACTCGTTGAAACGATATCTCGAGGGAGAAGACTCGTGTACAGGTTATTTTTTCTGGTTCCATGTAGAATGCGATCCAAATGGTCGTGATGCACACTTTGTACGCATTCATTGTAACAATGTTAGTGGTTTATAAACTGTAACTGTAACTGTCCGTTTGCCCCACTATTTTTGTCCTTCTGCCCCACCCTATGGGGCATATGGACATCTTGCACCAATTGTTCAATATATCCTTGACTAATTGACAAATTAATTTCTTTGTTATACTTTTACTTTGTGCAAAGCTTACTGGTTTGTAAGAAATATCTTGAGTTATCTTCTTTCATTCTTATTCATACAAGCAACAGAAAACTGATTAGCATGTCCGTTTGCCCCGTCTTTACCAAAGTCTAGACTTGGAAATACCCTAGGTTAAATACAATTATTAAATATGAGCCCAGAATTTCATTTGTATACTAGACTTATCCCAGCCTGGGGAACAGATCTGAAGTACACTTAGAACTTTGGTTCTCGGAATAGGCCAAATATAGACTTACATAAATTGAGAGACTTCTTTTAAGTCTGGTAGCTATGTTTTGTAAGCTTGGTCAAATGTATTTTGGATCTACTGTATTGTACTGGGATAGAATTCTTTCCTATTCACGTCTCCACCTTATACTGTTGTCGTTATTGTTGCATGTTGACGTTTAGCGTCCCTTTTCAGAATTAAGGTTATATGAGACTTGGATCTACAGTTCAAAGTAAAACCCGATCTACCGTAATGCGCTCAGTCCTCTCCTTTCAGAAATCGAGCCTGTTATTGTGTGCTACAAAAACGCTCTAGCTTGTCCATGTTTTGTTTTCATATGGTCTTTAAACCTCTAATTATCTTTAACTCTTTTTTCATTCTAACTATATCTACACACACAATGTCCCTTTATTCCAACTTCCCTTAGAACGATAGTGTTAAGAAACTAGTCGTAGTGCTCTATTGAATTGTAGGTTGTACTTCGGAAAATTGAAAACAAATTGCCTTAGTAAAGTACTCAGAAAAATAAGCAAGAAGGAAATTCCTTGGGAAGGATCCACCTCTGTGAATATGATCGTATCAGAAGTTGGAAAATTTCTCCATGCCTGATAGTATTGTAGCATTATTTCAAGTTTACCACAATACTTTACTCACTGCTTGCTTTTAGAATACCTAGGTATTATGAAAACTATGTTTACAAACAAGACAGATGTTGGAACTATAAGATCATAAAGTACAGAGGGAGGGAAGGGGAGAGAGAGAGAGAGAGAGAGACTTAAGGTACATTGATCGTTCGATTTTATCTTGTGGTAGCCGCTTTTCGGTTCTTTGATACTGCTTTTTCGTCTTGTTTGTGTGACCTGTATACATGATCATGCACTGCAAGCACACACACACACACACGCAAATAGCACTAGAATCGAAAAGCAATACTCTTCCTGACGAGTTAGATTTTGGCTGGTTTCCGGTATCCAGGAACAGTGTTAAGAAAGCGAGAAAAGAAGAAAGAGAGGCTGAAGATTTCGTGATTGGGAGAGGGAGAAAGGAAGGAAGAGTGCAAGAGACGATAGAAAGAGTGGTCTAGAGAAACAGGAAACACAGAGGAATGAGTTTTAGAAGTTTTCCTTTCCAGTGTTGTAGACCAGTGAGCAATCTCGCAGACGTCAACTTGGCCGTAAGAATGTTTTCCTTTTTTTCCCTCTAAGCCCTTCTTCTGTTCAGATCTTCTTGCGTTCAAGAAGGTTTTAAGTAAGGTTGCCAGATATCACAATTGAAAAAAATGGACAATTTATTTAGCAACTCTGCCTCCATACTTAAATAGGGATAATTGAACAGTCATTAAGTTTTACATTTCTAATTTGAGAATGCAGAAGTTGCCGGGTTAAATGCAAAGTTGAACAAATATACTGAATTTATGCACTGTTTTGGTTAATTCAAAGAGTTGTACACATGATTGTCTCAAAAGTTCATAATATTTTATTTTTGTTTTGTTCCATTTTGCTTCATTATAGGAACTGATTTTTCTCTAGACAAGGGGAACAAGTGGAATGTGTTCTCCAAGAAGAAGGACGTTCGTAAGGGACCTCAGATATGATAAGTTCCCGGCTGAGTTAGCACTAAATAATTATGGAGTGTGGATCGCACCCGGAGTGAGCAGTTGTTTTGTGGTGTCTTTAAAAAGCTAGGTAAAAGACGATTTGCATTTGAATAAAGTATGTTTCAAATTAATCCCAAAGGTATTATTTGACAACAGAAAGAAACCCGTGTGTTGATTTTCACAAATTCTTGAAACGCTTGGAGCTTGAGCCTTGTTTTTAGGACAATATGATAACCGATGAGAAGTCTCTGATGAAGCAAAACCATGGCAACGCTACTTCAGCAGTCAAGACCTGGCTCCACCCGACTTCTTCCTCTTTCCTTAGCGATGAAGGATACAATTTTATGATGGAAAGTGTTCAAGCCACTTCCATACGCCGCTTGAAGCAGCTAACTGTTGCAGACTTCCAGGGGATGTACCAAGCTTATCAAAAGAGTTGGCAACAGTTTAATGACTTAGATTAACCATCTGTACATATACCTGGATTTCTTTTATGCATATGGCCCTGATACTTTTTGATAAACTCTGAATACTAACGTAGAACATTTCTCATGTATAGGAAATACTAATTACTAGTTGTGTGTGTTTGTTTGTTTGTCGCAGTTCATCGTACCTTTTCAGCACTCTGGCTATACGAAGCATGAACCCACAAGTTAAGGTAAAATCCAAACAACCGAAATGCTTTCCCACTCGAAATCGAACCCGAGATTATGTGCATAAAGGTGTGCGCACCAGGTACTAGATCAGCGGTGAGGGGTACTAGTTATATTCTCGTGAAGCTAAACGTACCTCCAGCTATTATGTGACAGATAAAATATTGTTGTTCTGTGTTAAGTCCTGAGTTGTTCCTTTTTACGTCGTGTGTTGTCCTGTCTTTTGGGTGATCTGTTCTCAGACTTACAATCAGTAATGTGGATATTTTCGAGAAGTATCATACTATAGAAATAGTATGTCCGTTCTTCTGTCCATCTGACTATCTGTTGATATGTATCAGAGGAAAAGCGATCCGAAGTACTAGAGTGGTGAGTCCAGTGGTTTGATTCATTAAGCTCATGATCGTGAGGAGAAAGCTATGGTTCGTGGAGTTCCACTGGAGATATGGATGTTTCTAATGGTTCTCGAAATTTCAGTATTGCGTCTCTCTTGTAATGGATGTAAGTTAAAGTTACGTGATCCAAGAAAAATAAAGTAATATCAACTTAACTATACTATGTTCGATACGTTAAATTACTTTTAAGAAGAAAAAACGGATAGCGAAAAATGTTACTTTTATTTGCCTCAAGCGTCATTAGAATAGGCCCCAGCTCTGTCTTCACTTCGTATTTCATTATTAAATGTCGTTAGTTTGGAAAACGATTGTAGTTTCGCAATGGAAACAAACTCATTTTGTATGAGAAATATTGCTTCCCTAATAGAAGTAACAACTAACTAGGTATATTTTCATCCAACACCGAAGGTACACTAAAACAAAATTACTATTAAAAGATGTTTAAAATACGTAACGCAAACAAAATTCGATAGTTGCACAGATAGAGAGTTAGGTATACTGATATCTATAGCATTTACTGCATTATCATGAGACATCTTCATGATTTGCTCTTTGAGACTTAGTAACGTCAAAGACAGATATTCTAATTGTTGTCACCTGTCGAAGAACATAAACGAAATAAATATAAATATTCTGTTTTGTTTTCTTATCCAGGACTTATCTACTTCTCTTCATTACTGAAGGTTTGTCAACAATATGAAAGCAACAAGATATAATACAGGGTGTCCGAGAAGTCCTTCTCTGATTACAGAAATTGATAATTCAGGCTAGAAATAAGATAGAAATATGAAACTGGTGTTGAATTGTTTACAAACTATAAAAGTTTTTG
This sequence comes from Thermobia domestica, assembly GCF_964235325.1. Classification (NCBI taxonomy): domain Eukaryota; kingdom Metazoa; phylum Arthropoda; class Insecta; order Zygentoma; family Lepismatidae; genus Thermobia; species Thermobia domestica. The sequence continues at coordinate 136,569,260 of NC_137458.1, forward strand.
TCTGTGTTAGGTTTGTTCTGTTTTACCAAGTCTCAATTTTGTTTGTTTTAGGTTTGTAGTACGTAAGTAAGAAGCCCAAGAAGCCATGCCAACCAACCAGGAGAAGGCACAGTGTGTCCTGTGGTACCATGAGACACGATCACCAACCACGGTGCAGAGACAGTTCCAGACAACATTTTGGGAGGACTCCACCTGATGTCAAGAGCATTAAAGCCTGGTATGAGAAGTTCAAGAACACAGGGTAGGTTGCTGACCTTCCGAGGTCTGGTCGACCAAGAACCTCAGCAGACACGGTGGAGGCTGTGCGGCAGTCTTTTCTGAGAAGTCCTAAGAAATCGGTGAATTACAGATGCCAAAAAGCTCTATCCATGACATTTTACACAACGAATAACCACAGTCGTTGCATCGACCCCTCCAGTGATGTTGGCTAATGTGTGGATGGAAATTGAATATCGCCTAGATGTGCTAGTGCTACCAAGGGCGCTCATGTGGAAGTGTACTGATGTGACCAAAACTTTTATAGTTTGTAAACAATTCAACACCAGTTTCATATTTCTATCTTATTTCTAGCCTGAGTTATCAATTTCTGTATTCAGGGAAGGACTTCTCGGACACCCTGTAGTATTAATTTTTACTTTCATGTACAGGATTTCCTTTAATAATTCACTCAAAATGCAGAATAGCTTAGAGCAACTACTGTCCACAAGCAACAATTTTTACGTCGCTCTGTTTGAACAGTCTTATATTACATATTACTTAAGAAGGACTGAGTTAGTGTGGTCCATAAAACATCTTGTCTAATACTGCAGAAGAGACCCCCAGTTTAAATAAAATTTTAAGAAACGTTACTCTAAATTGTCCAAATCATTATTGAACATATCCGCACTTGTCAAAAGTAGTATATTCGTATTTTCAGTCAAAGAATTAGAATACAATTCTACCAAAGATATTCTTACACATCACATAGCTTTTAATCGAAAGACCACCTAAAAATTTCATATACTAAGGTTTCATGTGATTCATTGTAAAAGTAATGATAAAAAATATGTTTTAGTACAATACCTACATCACCATTTTGCTAATTTCTGTTAAAACAAAGAAGTTTTTCTTTTTCTTTACAATATATGAATTGTTTGAGAATGTTAAATTTTTTGAGTTGTCTACACAAGTACCATCAGTGGCGAGATCCCTTAGAGAAGGATGTTCTACTGATATTTTGTAACACAAAGGACTTTTTTTCCTCTAACAACTATTGAAATACATGTCTCGAATTTACTTGCCTGTTTGCATATTTATAATTACTTGTGTGATCTAGATAATGGTATTAGAGAGTTTTAACATGAGTAGCAACGTAAGTTGACCATTGTGATAATCGGTTCCTATTAAAAGGTTACCAATGCTATATTCGATCCTCCAGAAACAGTCTCCAATCCGACTGGTGGCGTTTCTATCATGATGAGAATAAATTAAAGTTTGAGTTCATTGCGGTGATTCTGATTCCGACTTAAACTGTAGGTCCACATTCGGTGTTGAAAAGGTATCTAAACTTTAATAAATAAAGAAATCCAGTTATTTTCGCATTTTTTGAGACACTCTTTTGTACATACGTATATATATAGTTCAGATATATTATAAACTCAATAGCATTGATAGGGGGCGCGGTGGCTCAATGGTAGAGCGTTCACTTCCGGTGCTTGGGGTCCCTCTTTCGATCTCAGCTCGCGCCGTGTGAACTTTGTGGTGGACAAACCCCGTGCTCGTGGGTTTTCTCGGAGTTCTCCCGTTTCCTCCCACTTTCTTCATTCCACCATTTCACTCATCTCTCATCATCACCGTCTCCTTTAGTCTAACCGGCATAACCGTGGGACATAAAACTTAATTTCATTTCATTTCAATAGCATTGATGGGTCGGCCTTTCTTTACGACTTTTTTTTTTTTTTTAAGCTGGGACTGATTGACACTGATGGTGATCGGACTTCCATCTCGGTTCGGTGAATGTGACAATATCGTGGATATCCCGCTCGAACGTAGCCCCGAAACAAATCACGTTATTGCATAAATATTTGACTGGTAGCAGTGAAATTTTTGAGAGAACATAATGTATTTCACGAGAAACGTGGTACTCCGTACTCCGTGATCGTTGAACAAGGACGGAAACGGATGATTTCCGCGAGTTGTTGGCCCGCTCCTGTTATCAGTAAAGTGCGACAAGTAATGTTGAGGTGCTTTGCTTGTTTTCACATCGTGTTGAAGTTGTAGCGCTATCCGCTGTTTATTGTGGAACACTGTTGGATTACTGGTTCCATTAAGACATATCACCCGCGACGAGTTATGACAGAATTACAGACAGTGATACAAGAAGTTTCGGCAACCGCTTTTTCAAACTTGAAACGTTATGTTAATTGTGTTTAGAAGCTGAGAAATGTAATTTTTAACACCTTTTGAGATTTCATTTCATTTTTCATACATACAGGTATGGCATATAGAAATTGTGATTGATTTTCTTTCCATGTGTTTTCTTATAACACATTCCAGGGGAATACTACCTAAATTCTCAAACTACATTTAAGTAGTGCAGTAGGAAGCTGACACTTGTCTTTTAATACAAAAAAGAAAAAGACAGTATTAAACTGAGAACCGGAAAGTACTTTCCCCTCTTCTTTGGGATAAAGGAGGATTCTATGAAAACTGAAGTCCTCTGGCAACCCTAGCTTTTGGTGGCAGGAAAGAAAAACCCATGGATGATATGTTATTCACTAGGTCCTCCTCGATCTATCCTCTTCTTTTTCTGCTTCCCTTTTCCCAGTCTTCTTGCAATCAAATAAAGACAAAATATCTTTCTTCTAAATGTATATACGTATATGTAGGTCAAGGTATCTGGATGATATTGGGCAAAGATGTATGAGTATGGTCTATACAGTGGAAGGTAACATATACTATAGATCCTTTTCCCATTGAGATAAAACGAACAAAGTTGTATCAAAAAAAAATAAAATAAAATAAAATAAAATAAAATAAAAGTAAGAAAATAAAAGCAATGGAGTTATGAGTTTATGTTACGACTACTCTCATACAATATTTCGTCTTCTTTGTAACAGATGAGGCTGTCTAATTTTTAAAAAATGACTCAGAAGAATAAGACGAATTGAGTTTGTACTGATGATGTTACATAACAAGTGTATTACATGAATCATTCAATATATGGTACTTTACTTGTTCATAATACATAGGCTACAGTTTTTCATCTTTTATTATAAAGTGAACTAATACGTTATTCTATCTTTAAATAATTTCAGAATCAATTAAGTTACGTCGTAATACCTTATATTGAAACAGGTGTACTTCCAAATTGTAGGAATCCAAAATTCTAATCAAAAGAGATGGGTTTATCAGTTCTCTTTTCAGTAGGAAAATAAGTAAGCGGTGGTTATAAGCGTAGCTACAGAGTATACTGGCCGCGCTTGTCCACGCGGTAATCTCTGTAATTGTCCTTCATTCTAAAATGTTTTGTCTACAGTTGTTCGATTGATTGAAATAATTCTATCTGCATTTTAATACATTGAGAACCCAATTGTACGAAAATGTTATAGTGAGAATATGGGTGTGCTTTAGTTACCTTTGTGGACACTCATATCTAATTTTCTGTTTTGATTACTTTCGAACACACCCTGAAGAGTTCTGTTTTAATTATCTTTCTGCACAGTTCTGTTTCCATTACCTTTATGCACATCCATATAAAAAGTTCTATATTAATTGCGTGTGTACACACCACATATGAAAAGTTGTGTTTTAATTACCTTTGTGTACACCCATATAAAATTTTGTTTTAATTACGTTTGTTTACATCCATATAAAAAGTCGTTTTAATTAACTTTCTGTACACCCATATAAAAATTGTTTTATTTACATTTGGGAACACTTATATAAAAAGTTCTATTTTAATTGACTTTTCTTATTTTAATTACCTTTGTGCACACGAATATGAAAAGTTCTTTAATTATATTCAAGAACACCATATAAAAAGTTCTGTTTTAACTACCTTTGTGCACACCCACATAAAAATTGTTTGAATTACCTTTGTACACACCCGTATAAAAGTTATTTTAATCACCTTTGTAAACACCGATATAAAAGTTTTATTTTAATTATCTCTGTGCACACTCATAAAAAAAGTTGCATTTTAACTGCCTTTGTGCACACTCATATAAAAAATTTCTGGCTATGCTTGTGGGAAAGATGAAAACTACCCTTGAGATAATAAATCTACATATATAACAACTCTCATTATTTCTGATCGTTTTTGGTCTGCAAAGAAGAAGATACAGATTTTTATAATCGTCGTTCAATACCTTAGTCGATTGCTATGTTGAAAATATGTAGCAAAATATGCGGGGTATAATAAAGAAAACAGTTTCGAAAGGAACGATTATGTTGAAGTAGAATAAACACAAGTTATGCTGATAATGAAAACCGTAAAGACGTGAATGGAGTTTGTCCTCTTCGTTGTAAATACTAAGAAAAGTTGCAAAAATGAAGGTAAATTAAAATCTTAAATTTATCGCTCAACTCATGACACAGTATATACGAGTGCTAAAACGGCCAATGGATAGCAAATGTAACTGAACAATTTTGAAATAAAAAGAGATAAAGTCAGTTGAATAACGGGAAAACAGCCAGTAATGTTGTTAATTACATGTTTATATTGCCAGAGGTCAAATGAGGAATCCTTCGTATCAGCGGCAAGCGCTTCCGTCTCCATCACAATGTATTTTCCTATCTCGAAAATTTACACACCTGGATATATTGCTTATGAATGTCAAAGAATATAACATTTCTCAAATAAGATACTTGTCAGAATAATATATATTAGCTTAAATGAAATTATTTGGAGTGACAAAAAACTTTAACGAATATATATTCGATTATTATTATTTATTTTTTTTTTTTTTACTTTCTTAGAAATATAATTCGGAAAGTGGAGTGAAGTAGTAGATACTTAATACCAGCGACGCAAATACGGTAGTTGTCTCCCGGGGCAAGAATTCGGCTTAGCGCACCCCTGTCCAACCAAAACAAAACGCTTTGCCCACTGCAGTTCTCGTCTAAGGCCGGTAGCCAGGCCAAAATTGTATGGGGGCCCTGTAGAAGTTAGGGGGCCCGAACCAACCATATTATAGTTCATTTGCAAGCCTACCGTGAAAATTTGGGGGGGCAGCACAAACTTAGGGGGTTCTACCTCACCCAGGCCTCCGGGATACGGGCCTACGAGAGGTTTCAATGAGGTTTGTCACCAGCTGTTGCATTCTTGGGAACGACAGAGGAAGGAGTATGGTGGAGGAAAACTCTCCGATATAAGTGAAATTCCCATTTGCCATTGATATATTATTATAATACTGATTATAATGCATATACGAAATTTAGACTTAAGGTGGAGCAATGCTCTCCCTCGAAGGCATTGACGCCCCTATCTGGCACTATTAGAATCATCATTTTCAGCTTATAACTCACAATTACGTTTGCGTACGAGAAGGAGAACAAAGTCATATGTTCTCAAATTTAAGTCAAAATGATAACGTTATAAGGTAGATGTGAAAGACCTTATTGTGTATTTTCTGAGCAATGCGTAAGTCAAAATTTAATCTTCAGTCATTCACTTATAAGAATGTATTGTATTTATTAAATCTAGATAATTTACTGTAACTAGACTATGCGTCTTTATTTAAAAGGGATTAAGAACACAAAATTTTAAAATATTGCTCGATCTTTTAAAGTAAAATGCTTCTGGAGCTATGTATGCATAGAATCAGTGGCGAATCCAGGATATGATCAAGGGAGGGGATAAAGCATACATAGTTTGCCGCTTTATCCAGTGTAAAACAGGATTGAAGTCTATTTTATCTAGTGTATACCTGAGGGTCAAGGGGAGGCTATAGTCACTATAGCCCCCCTTGGATCCGCCCTTGTGTAGAGTTATGTAGTAAATATACGAAGTTTAAAATACATGTTTCTATATCTAAAATTTGGTTTCAAACCTTGTTTTCCTTAGACAATTAAGGAGCTTCTTTGCTACGAATATTTTTATTATTATATGTATAACTACATTTTGGATAGCCTTCGAAAACTAGCAAGAACAGAGAAGTTGTTAACAATCTTGTCCGTACAAAGAAAATTATAAACACGTGAACGAAATAATACAACATTTATGTTTCTCAATATTTGCAGACCTATTACATAATTAGGCTACCTAAAAGTTAAATATTACTGTAACTAACTCGTATAACTACGTAAAAGCGTAAATATTCATATCAGCAAGCAATCAGTAATTAATGCTCCACTCACACTTAAATTGGTAATATTTGAGTATTACACATTTTTATATACTCTGACATTAGATACTCCTCCGGAAGAGGGAAACTATCGGGTCAAAGTCAGGGGACGTACCATCTCCGATGCTCAGACTGGCTTGATATCAGACAAACACTTTACGTGTTCGTGCATATCCACTCAAGACACAGTAGTCTGGTAAAGTACTACACTTTCGTTTTATACGATCTTGCTCGGGAAGGTGACGATTGCATTATAGGATATTTTTGTCAATGTGCAAATGGAGCATGGACAGTTTGATGTTGTGCCCATCTGTACTCATTATTTGGTACTTAGGAATGAATAAAGCAATTGCACCACGTCCGAAGACATCTGCATTCTTGGATGATTTGTTTTATTCACAAGAAGACGAATCTAGGTTTTTGTACGGCAACCATGAACCATTTCTGTCAGAGGATGAGTAAATCGACAATTAAACCCTTTTGCATACTTATGTGTAACACATTGCATCGTACATAATAATTACCTCAACTACATGAGCGGTACTGGGAATAAGAGAAACCTTGTAGTTGAGCTCAAGTAACACATCAATCATTTTATTCCTTTCAATACCACGTGCTACGCTAGTGCAATTATCAGTTTTTTTTTCTGCGAACATACCTGTTTTTATTTCTTCTTAAAGATACGGTGCACAATGTGCGAAATCCTAACTACCGTCCAGTTCTACTTATTTCATCTATAGCAATGCCCCTCAGCGGAAATACGACACACGATTACGACATTCTCTTCCGAGAGGTTTGCCTGACATGAAGCCAGTCTGAGCATCGGAGATTGTACGTCCCCTGATTTTGACCTGATTTGTTTCTCTCTTCCGCAGGCTCGATTCACAGTGCTCATACAGTTCAATGTGTAGTCTCACTTAAAAAATCGCAACACAGCGAGTCTCCTTTTTTTTTGGGGGGGGGGGGGGTTATAAACAAAATATGTCAAAAACATGCGCTCTTTATGGGCATTTACATTGTATTGTTGACCCAATTTTGGACATATTCCCGTTGAGCTATTGCTACCATTATTTATATGTGAAGGTCTTAGGCCACGACCTCTTCTCACACCAAATTGTATGGACGCGACGCAAATGGGAAAATTGGCTACTTTTGGAACAGCTCCTTTGATTACAAAATCAATATTTCATTCTATTAAGTAAAAACAACGCATACCTTCCTGCAAAGTCAAAATCAGGTAAAACTTTAATGACAACCTACCAGAATATATCGAAGCTGCCAGATTTGCGTGATAAGTTACACACTGATTCCGACAAAGCATTTTAATTTCTGGGAACAAGAAATGACCCAGAACTTCTCATAATAGTGTTCAATATGGTAATTGAAGAAGATCTTTTCATATGAGTATGAACAAAGATCCATCCTCTCACGATAGTATTCTGAGGGGGTCATTTTATGGAGTTTGTTTTATTAAAAATCACAAAAAAGTATTATTTTAACGAATTGTAATATTACATATAACAACAAAACTTTACAATGCAAGACTATTAAAGATAGATAAAAAGAATGAAAATATTTTGTTAGTGTAGACAAGCACACCCGGCACTCCGCGTGGATACAACTATGAATAACAAAGTACATTTTTCTTTCATTGATGCAAGGAACCGTAGTCAATAACGACAGAAACTTTCATAATAACAGAGTGATTAAATTGACACACACACACACACACAGAGAGAGAGAACACAACTTAACTTCTTCAAAGAAGCATTGCCAGAAATCATCAGGTGAAGAGACGAAAACTTTTAATTGGTCTCTCTGCCTACTACCAAGTTGGAATGTTTTTATTGGAATGAAATAGCCCTTAATAATTTCGTGATGATTTGTCTATCCATATATATATATATATATATATATATATATATATGGATATATGCCCTATCCAAAAATGCGTGTTTCAGAATCCTGAGGTGTTTCCACAACAATTTTTATAGAGGGAGCTTGACTACGGGTCTATTATACAAAGTACTCTCCAACTACCTCCATAAAAATTGTTGCGTGAGTACCTTAGGATTCTAAAACATGAATTTTTGGATAGAGCACATATTAGTTCCTAAGTGAAGTCTTGACCCGACTACAGTAGGTCATATAGTTTTGGAGCTATGCACCTTTAGAATTCATTTTTTCATGTTTTCGGCAGCCTATAACACGTAAACGATGGGGTTTTTGTCCTATGTTTATTGGAACTTCTTTTGTTTGTTTTACTCTTACGAATTTCTCTTCTGCTTTTGTACAAGGAATTTAGCGCATACTGTATATATATATATATATATATATATATATATATATATATATATATATATATATATATATATATATATATATATATATAGGGTGTTTCAAAACAAAACGACAGTATAGACCAACCTGGGTGCATAAATGCGTCCTTTCGGAGTTATAGGTTGCCGAAAATATGAAAAAAAAAATTAACTTTAAAGGTCCATACGTCCAATACTATTGGACCTACCGTAGTCGGGTCAAGACTTTACTTAGGAACTAATATGTGCGCTATCCAAAAATAATGTTTCAGAATCTTGCGACACTCACACAACAAGTTATAGAAAGGAAGTTTGGCTTCGGGCATATAATTTAAAGTACTCACCAAGTATCTCTATAAAAATTGTTCGGAAATACCACAGGATTCTGAAATATGGAATTTAGGATAGAGAACATACTAGTTCCTAAGTAAAGTCATGACTCGACTGCGGTGGGTCCCATAATTTTGGAGCTATGGACCTTTAAAGTTAATTTTTTATGTTTTCGGCAGCATGTAACTCCGAAAGTAAGCATTTCTGCATCCAAGTTGGTCTATACTTTTTGTCTTATCTTGGTGTCAGGAATCACCTCCCAAACCTTGTCGGTGTTGCTTTGAAACACCCTGTATAATGTGTATGCTTGGCAGTTAAAACCTAGACTTGTCAGATTTGTGCATTGAGAGGAGTCACCTAGAGCTACCAAATTTTGAACACAGATGTATCATAACCTGATCTAATCACATATGATGTCGTTTCCCGATTTTCGCTTCGAGGGCTACTTGCGACTGAAAATCAACTCTAAGCAGTGCTAGTGGGTTTTCTCGGGGTTCTCCCATTTCCTCCCACATTCTTCATTCCACCATTTCATTCATTTCTCATAATCACCGTCTCCTTTAGCCTTTCCGGCATAAACGTTGGACGTAAAACTTAAAGATTTCATTTCATTTTGATTTCAACTATAAGCAAGAATTGAAAATCGAATAAATTATCCTACAATATGCGGCAACCAGAAAATCAACAAGGTAAAATGGGTTGCATATAGCCAAAGGTATCAAGAACAATTTATTACCGTAATGTAGGAAGTTGAAATTCGGAATATGAACTCTTTTAATAGCAAAAATAAAAAAAAATAATAATAATAACTGGACAAATGTCGTAACGATTTTTAAAATTTCCGTTTAATGGAGACAGTGGCGGTAGGTTGGGGTAATATGTAAAACTAATAACAAAATTGACGTATGTTAGTGTCAAAGTCGTGATTTTCGGGTCACAGAGATGAATAGTAATAGTCCAGGCCATGTAAACAGAAGTATAGGCTAGAAGAGCGATATTTTAAATAGCTGGCCCGGAAATTCACAAATGCATTGCTATCAAGATCAGTCTCGTGGTTCAAGAGCTATTTATTTTTATATATCTTCCCCTCCTCCTCCTTTCCTACGTTGCACCGTCAAAATAAAATTATAAAAAACATTCCATTCTCAAACTTCATCTATGTTGAATATTTGATCAAGATCAGTCTGGTGGTTCAAGAGTTATGAAGTAATATACTTAGTAATTTTGTATAAATTTCATCGTACTCATGAAAGGAATGAATATTTCAGGTAGTATTTATCTTAATAAGGCTACTTTTTTATTCTAACTAACTTTATTTATTTTTTTTTATTTTTAAACGTAAAAAAAATCTATTTCATCACACACTTCTACACCTAGCACTCCATTTTCGACAACGACAAACACATTCAATGTTACCAGAACACAGAACAGGAACTGGAGACCACAGTTTAGCACTATAAATTTTTTAAAAACAAAGAAGTCCGTCTAAGTTCAATATCTTAGGCAAATCTTTTCGGAATTAGTGATAAAAAAATTGAAATAAGAATATCATCCCAGAGAAGAAATATAAAGGGAAATAGAACGGATTTACTAAATAAACTTAGAAAGCAAATCGCTGTCCATCACCATGTTTATACTACTTATTTTAAGTAAAAAATTTCATCCAGCTCTTGTGCTGATGGGAAGAATTTTAAAATGCATACTGCATTTCCTCTCTGTATTGCTAGGCTTATTCGTTGTATTAAATAGTGTTTGCTTCTTGGGTCGCCTGACTTCTTAATTAAAGTTGATCCTAACTCATTCAAAAATTCACTGGCTTCTTTGCTAAAAACTCCCATCGTTTCTGTAGCAAAGGCAACAAAAAGATGGCCTTCTTTCAGTCTGGAGTACTTTGTATGTTTACGTTTAACCGCTGCTTCTGCTGCATTTCCTGCTTCCTCACATGTTAGTGTTATGTATGAAGGAGCGAAAGTATCAACACATGTTACATCCCACACAAGACTCTGGCCCATTTTCCAAGGGATTAAAGTTACTCCGTCCGGTCTTTTACCATCATTTCGATACAATCCTTGTGGCTCAATGATGCTAGGAACATCGATGCTGGCGAGTGCTCGTTTGATTATTTGGTTTAATTGGTAGAATTTGGTTTAATTCTACCACCACTTCTAATGCAGCTCAAAGCATGTAAACCTTTCTCGTCCACTCGATCTTGACACGCACATGTGAATGGGTGGCAAACATTTAGTCCCAAGCGTAATGCTACACATATTTTGAAAATATTATCGTCTAAAAAGTTCCGATGTTTTTTGAAGGTGTAGCTTCTAACCAGGCGCCAGACTCTTTTTTCTGAAGTGCTTTTAGGCGAGCAACGTCAAAACTATTTTGTGAAATTACCTCCTTCCCAGCTATCTCGTTTAGTAGGATTTCATCCCATTTTCTTTGTGATTCCTTGGCCTCAGGAATGGTATTGTTATAGATGCCTTTCCATAATTCCAATGCTTCTGACAGATGAGGGATTTTCACTTCGTCAACTGAAATTTTCAAAATGATGGAGACTAGTGACAACACCCCACAGCAAGAAGACAGAAACACAGGAAGGCTCAAATCGGATGCTCTTCGAATGTTTAAACCACCGAATCGTATTGTTAAACTTGCCTGAGCCCATTGACTTTCATTTAAAACTTGATTTATTATTGTTTGTAAAGATGTTTTCAGGGAGTTATCCAACTGAAGATTTTTTGATGGGAGAATCCATGTTGGAGTGGTTCGCAAAAAATAAGTTAATTTGGGGACACCTAGACAATTTTTTAGTAGAAAGAAGGCTAAATGTGATGGCAGTCCTTTTAATCTATGTGTTATCATTTTTAAACTGTTCAAATGGTCTTCAAAATAACTTTCATAGCTATCTTCAAGTAGTGGTGTTCCTAATAACGATAGCTCGTGAGCTTGTGTTGTCCGAATTCCAGACAACAAATTCTGAAACTGGGCTTCTATAATTGGATCTGATTTACCCGACGTGAAGAACAGTTCGCACTTAGAAGGATTAACTTGCAGACCTATCTTCTTAGATTCTGTCAATAAGAACTTTAGATCTTGTATAACCGTATCTGGTGAGCCCCCTAATGTGCCATGGTCTAAATAAAATAGATTTATTTTAGAAGAAAGCAAGCGCACTATTGGGTGGATTGCTAAGCTAAAAATCATCGGTCCAGCAGGGCCACCTTGTTGGCATCCTACTTGTGATGAAATAGTTCTATTTCCATAAAATAACAATGATGGGCTAGAATAGCTCGGCCATAAATATGGATATAGTTGAGGTAGAATTAGTTTCACTTCCTTTAACATGGAGTCTCTTTCGACTGAGTTAAAAGCATTTTTGTAAGCTATTTTGAGGACTACCTTGTTCGAATCTTTATTTGCTTTTATGAATGTTCTGGTAGCGTGGATAATGGCCTCATTTCCCTTTTTGTGGCAAATCCCAATTGACGAGGTTGTAAATATTTAGTACAACGATTGTAGACCAATGAAACAGCAATCTTTGAAGCCAATCTTCTAAAAACACAACCTACTGCTATTGGCCTGATTCCACTATCTTTCTTTCGTAAGGCACATAAATTTGCTCCGTAGAAATATTTACATATACCCGGATTTGCCTTTCCATTTAAAATTAGATTTGTCATTCTAGTTATTGAATTTAGCTACTTACCTTAATTGACGGAGCAAGGTTACTTATCTTGTAAATCTTAACTGAAGGTTCCAGAAAGAGCTGAAGGCATGAACGCCTGAGGGGACAGTTGTTCTTTCCTGGATTCTTCGAAATATCTATGTGAATACATAATGCTGCTTACTAACATACTGAAGTAGTTAATATTTTAGTACTATAGTGTTATTATATTAAAGTAGTATATTACATTGTTGTTATTTTTGAATATAATATTAAATATTGTATTAACATATTTGTATTCATATGATAGTTAATAAAGGTTTGTAATGTGCATAAATAGTTATTGTTTTACAGTACACGGAGAACAAGCGTCCGTCAAGGTATATATGTGTGCAAATTTGCGAATGTATTTATACCGGGCTTTGCTCCCCTGTCCTACCTTTCTTTGAAAATAATCCTGTGGGCTTCTCTGACTGGAAGTATTCTTAAGGCGCAATTTAGATTTGATAATAAATCATCAAGGGTAGAGATAAATTTCAGAAATCATGAAGTCTAAATTAGTTTATCTCATCATATCTCTATTGCATATGATACGATGCGATAAGTTGGACCTGTTCAACTTATCGCATGCAAGTCAGGTATAGTCCTCCGTAGAAAAACAAAGGAATGAATAGGTCACCGCTTCCAACCCTTCTTGGCTGCCAGCTTCTTGGAAGGAAAGCGGGAAATATCTGGTTAAAAGCAGGTTTTGTTAAGAATTTGCTTATACCTGTCGTCCAGTGGTCTGTTCTCTTGACAAAAAGGAAAGAAATATCTTTTCCCCAGTTTCTGTTCGTGAAATGCGAGAAGTCTTCCAAACTACGAAAGCTACAACAAATTAATCGGTTCAATTTGATTTACTTTGATATCTGAAGTTTATCCTCGGCTAAAGTAAAGGTAGGTACATAGTTTAAAATGAGATAAAACCGACTAGCACCAGGATTTGAAACCTGGACCACATACATCAGAAGGGTCTCTGATTCAAACCCTTTTCCATGTCTCCGAAACAAGTCATTATGACTGACAAGAGATGGTCAACACATAAATCATGGTCTACTAGTATACCGGTAATCGTGAGAGGTAGCTCGCGGTGGCCTGTGTCACACTGTCTGTATCAATCAGTCTCGCTGGACTGATTTCTAGTTTCTGATAACAAATGAACGTTTCTGAGAAAATAAAAATGAATTAATTAGGTTTTTTAAAAATATTTAATTAATCTTAATTTTATTGTTCGTATTTACTTCTTTTTTACTGTCCATCACGTCCTCATTATTAGTCCATATTTTGATTAGTAGACCACTAGTGATTTCATCACCGTCTCCTTTAGCCTAACCGGCATAACCGTGGGACGTAAAACTTAAAGATTTCTTTTTATTTTTTTTTCATATAAAAGAATTAGCCCTCAAACATAAGAAAGGCTAGCACCCCTGTTGTAAACCTACATTGTTTATTTTCAGTTCTTACTCTGGTTTTTTAATCAAGCGCTTTAGTGCTTATCTCGTGTTATTATAATCAATTTCAGATTCCGAAATTGTATATAGATACTTCATAATTCAAATTTCGAATTTTGAATCTATGTATAGTTATTTCATACTTACTTTACTTCTATATAAATTATATTTTAATTTAAAATATCATTTTAAAATATCTGAACCAAAAGTCACCGCGTTAACCATTATGTTATGTTATTTTCTTCTGTGGGACCTAGCCAGGAGATCCACGACGCCTAAAAAGTGAAATGTGTTTTCATAAAATAGAACTCACAGCAGTTACGCAAGAAGTATTTTTTCAGTTACTAAGAAAAGCAATTAGAAATTATACCTACATTTGTAGATTTAAATATTCTCCTACTTTACTAAATTTCTGCCCTGAAGCTGGTCAACCGTTATATAGGACTACTTCAAGGGAGAGAAGTTCCTTCTTTGTTAGAGCATTTTATCAAAAGCAGTTGTATATACATTAACAGTATGACACTTCGGAATTTCATGGATTTCATCTTCAAGTGACGGAAAGCTCCCACCACTACCAACAATTCCAGATTTTTAAAAAAGAGAAAGAAGTAAATGTTAGTCATTCCTATGCATATAAACATCAAGCACCCCCCTTCTCAATTCCGGGATTTCAAAAAAAAAAAACAGTTGAGAAACCCCTCCCAAAATATGTTCCTAGATCCGCCACTGCGAGTATCGTTCTGACTCGAATTGGTTTTCGTGTGTACTGTGAGTATAAAAAATTGTCAAAAAATTCATTGCAAAATTTTGATGCCTTTCGTTACCACTTACTTATGTGAACAGGCCTTTTCTGCTCTTTGCATTATTGAAACTTGAAAGCGAAATCATCTTAATGTGGAATCGGACCTAAGATTGATAGTGACAAAAAATATTCCCGAGTTCAGTGCAGTTACGGAAAAACAAAGAACTTCATTCCTCACATTAGTGACCGCCTAATTTGAGGACGTTGTTCAAGTGGATTTCTTCCCCCCCCCCAAAAAAAAAAAATCAAGTTCCGTCTTGAAAGTTACTGTATTTTGAATGGAAATTTCGTTCACTAGGAAACAATGATGTATCTTTGGAATAAGTTACTTATTGCGTTATAATTCTTGATGTTTTCTAAGTGGTAGTTCTAATTAGTATATTTTTAATACAATGTGAAATTTCAGATAGCATTGCATATAGTGATGAGCGCAAGAGTCTTGGTCTTGCAGTTTTTGCAAGAATCTTGCATGCAAGACCAAGACCAAGAGCAAGACTCTTGCGCAAGAATCTTGTACAAGTACCAGTTCAGTGGTTGATCGTTCACCTTTGGTTCTGGGGTTCCTGGTTCGATCCTATCTTGCACCATGTGAGCCTTTTTGGAGGATAGAAATCGTGTGCGTAGGTTCTCTCAGGGTTTTCCCGTTTCCTCCTACTTTCTTCATTCCACCATTTTATTCATTTCTCATCATCACCATCTCTCTCAGCCTCGGTGCATAATCGTGGCACGTAAAACTAGATATCACATCATTTCCAGACACATTAGTGGTGTTCTTCTTATAAAACTAAAGAGAAATGTAGTATTAAACATCGGTAATTCCGTACACCATAGGTGCCGACTACATGGTTATGGCCTTGGCTACAAGGAACAAGCATCCGTTAGAAATTTTTAATGTGTGATCAAAAATTTTTATCGAAATAACATTTTCATGACTTGAGAAAAACTTGTGTATGTAACCGCAAGTTTGATTTCATGGGCGGGTGCTTATACGTTGCATAATTATTTATCAATATAACTTTTAGCCTCCTCAGATATATGGCACACGAAGATTGAGCAATATAACATTATACAACAATAAATAATCCATATTTACAAGTGAGAATGATTTTGTACAGTTATTTCAAATAACCTGGAGTTTGATGCTGTGTTTTATTTCTAATATAGATCAAAGTTACACAAAATACATGAACAGTTGAGTCGTTTTCAGTTTTTACTCAAATTATACTAAAATATTAGGATGTTTGATTATCATCGTGATTATCATTATAATTAGATTATTATAATTTCTCTTTCTCTCTCTCTCTCTCTCTCTCTTTTTTTTTTTTTTTTTGCCAATATTGCTAACATATTATCATAGCTATTCTACCATTATTGGCAGGTCACTTGTTGCAACTCAGAAGCTTCGATATACGGTGGTCATTAGCTAGTCTCTTCGTTTTGACGTAGCAATTTCCTGTTTTAATACCTTCCTTCAACTACAGTCTCGTTTGCCCCCTCCCTCTCTTTCCTTCCACCATATTCTCTGGCATGTCCCTCATAATAAAGTTCATACTCAGCCAATGTCCCAACCAGTTCCTTTTCCTTCTCTTAATTACATCTAAAAATCTTTTCTCCCTTACTGCTACTATTTCTAACACCTTCTCATTCATTTTCCGTTCAACCCAGCTAAATCTCTCCTCTTATATCGAAAGCCTCCAATATTTTTTCATCGCTTTTGCGTAACGTCCGTATTTCTCTTCCTTACAGTGTAAAAATAATTTAACAATTTATGGTATTTCAGTAATCTGTGCTGTCTTGATTTTCTTTCATGCGTTTCTCCAATTTGGGAACCAGTGGAGTATTGAATCTGTTAAAAAATATAAAAAAGATTACGAAACGTTGTAATTTATCTTATAAGTAGTGAAGCGTGGGGACCCATTAAAAAAGAGGTTTTCACCTATGTTGTATACTATCATCATATTTACACGAAGGTAAACTATATTTCATTTAGAAACATACATTGTATTTTCGTTACTATTGGCGCATTGTAGAATTTATCCAGAGTAAAATTTACGTACGAAAGGCATAAGATTTCTTAAAAGCAAGACTTGCAAGACTCTTGCAGCAAGACCAAGACCAAGACTGGGTGTGCAAAACCAATACCAAGACCAAAGGTTCCAGTGCAAGACCAAGACCAAGACCAAGACCAAGACATGGGTGGTCTTGGTCTTGGTCTTGCATTTGCTCATCACTAATTGCATGGGAGCCGGCAGATCCCTTCCCTAATGAACAGGGGTCCCCGCTATCGCAAAGTTTGAGAATCACTACTGATCTAATTCAACAGGACAAAAAGTCATGCTTTAGTGCTGGATAAATAACGCTACTGATTTTAATTTTACTGACTTGCTTTCACTTCCTACACTCCTGTGAATTCTTGGTTTCGGAAAAGGAAAAGAAATAAACATCGCATTCATTGTATGAGATAAGAGCACGGTGCCTTAGCGGTGCCCTCCCCGCTGGTCTAGTAGCTAGCACGTGCGCCTTTGGTGTACGGCATCTACGATTGGAATACCGGCGAGAGAGCCTTTGAAATTTTAACTGTCCTCGATGTTTCTGTGTTCGTGTCCCTGTTATTAAAGAAGTTACTGGGAAAACTGTAGACTGTGTACAGTGAAGTAAAAATATAGTAAAATAAGGAAATTAAGTTACTGATACTTGTTCGGTGACTTTTAGAAAAAGTGGTAGAGCGCTTACCTCTAGTGCGTGGGGTCCTTGGTTCGATCCCCGGCCAAGTGAGGTTGTGGTGGACAACATCGTGTCCGTGGATCTTCTCGGGGTATTCCCATTTCCTTCCACTATCTCATTCCACTAATTCTTCCATAATAATTCATTTACTTTAATCATCGTCTCCCTTAGCCTAATAGTATGATCGTGAGACATTAAACTGTAAAATTACATTTCCTTTTTTTACTGTTGCATGAGTTAACACTGCCGTTTTGTTTCCTTATGACAAATGCAAAAGTGTTCCCAAATTGGTTCCTCAAAATTGAAACAAGAGTTGTGGCCGTATAGTGCAAAGAACTTGGTCGTCACTGTTTCATATGCTAGAATATTCAAACGAAAATAGCCGTACTTTAATCACTCTAACAAAGTAGTTCTGAAAGTGGGGTCCGCATGACGCCTAAAAGTGAAATGTGTTTTAATAAAATAGAACTCATAGTTGTTATGCAAGAAGTACTTTTTCAGTTACTAAAAAAAAAAAAAAAAAAAAAAAAAAAAAATAGAAATTATACCTACGTTTGTATATTTAAATGTTCTCCTACTTTACAAAATTTCTGCCCTGTAGCTGGTCAACCTTTATACAGGACTCTTCAAGTGAGAGAAGTTCCTTCCTTGCTAAGGCATTTTTTCAAAAGCAGTTGTACATTAACTGCACCACATCTCGGAATTTCATGGATTTCATTTTCAACGGGCGGAAAGCTCCCAATAGCACCAATTTCACCCAACATACCAATTAAAAAAAAGAAAAAGAAATAAATGTTAGTCATTTCTATGCTTATAAATATCAAGCCTCCCCCAAATCTGAGATTTCTTATAAAAAAAAAGATGAAAAACCCCTCTCAAAATATCTTCCTAGATCCGCCACTGCGAGTAACGTTTGACTCAAATTGGTTTGCATGTGCGCTGTGAGTATGAAGAATTGTCTAAAAAGACATTGCAACGTTTGATGCCTTTCGTTACCACTTACTTATGTGAGCAGGCCTTTTCTGCTCTTTGCAGTATTGATACTTGAAAGCGAAATCGCCTTATCGTGGAATTGGACCTAAGATTGATGGTGACAAAAATTATTTCCGAGTTCAATGCAGGTATGGAAAACCATTAAGAAGTTCATTCCTCACATTAGTGACCCCCTAATTTGAGAACATTGTTTCTCAAGTGAATTTCCTTTAAAAAAAATTAAAAAATAAAAGATTCAAGTTCGGTCTTGAAGGGTTACTGTATTTTGAATTGAAATTTCGTTCACTAGAAAACTATCCTGTATCTTTAGAATAAATTACTTATTGCATTATATTTCTTGATCTTTTCTAAGAGGTAATTCTAATTAGTATATTTTTAATACAATGTGAAATTTCAGGTAGCATTGCAAGGGAGTCCGTAGATCACTTCCCGAATGAACAGGGGTCCGCGCTGTCGGAAAGTTTGACAACCACTACTGATCTAATCCAATAGAAGAAAAAGTCGTTCTTTTGTGCTGGACAAATAACGCTACTGATTCTAATTTTACTGACATGCTTTCACTTGCTACACACCTGTGAATTAATGATTTAGAAAAAGGAAGGAAATAAACATGGTATTCAATACGTCATTTCTGTATGAAACGTCATCAAAGCCAAGTTCACATGAGACGGAACTGCCTGTCACAGTGAGAACTACTCATTCCTATTCGTTCCTTTTATGCATACGAATTACGAATAAGAACTCACTTGTAGATTAATCTTGTTCAAGAGGTGAGATTATAATCACTAGTACTTAGTCATCTTTATGCATATCACCCTTTGTGCAAAATGTAACTTTGGTAGTACATTTCGTTATATAAAGAAATGAAAAAAAAAAAAAACATTTATACTTGAAAATGTCGAAGATAATTTGATAAATATTATGAACAATTCTATAATAGAATTAAGCAATAATTTATAAAAAAAACACCAACGAAATGGAGGATATATGAAGTTAGCAAAAATATTTGCCCCTATATAATGAAATACAAGTTTCTTGAATAAATAAAAAACTTCACCTTGAAATATACTGTACACCATGAATTTGATTCTCGATAGAATCTGAAATGTATTAAGACCATGAGATCATTTATCGTAGGATCATGGTTTATCTCATTTTCTTGAGAATAGAGCATCCTTTTCAGCGGTACCACTTGTTACTCCGTATTATATACCAGAAACTGGAAAATCGAGGAAAACTGGGAGATCTTTCGATTTTTTCGAAATTTTTGCTTCCCTCTGGCTCGGACTTGAGTTCAGGTAGGGATATGTTTTTTTCAAATAATAATAATAATAATAATAATAATAATAATAATAATAATAATAATAATAATAATAATAATAATAATAATAATAATAATAATAATAATAATAATAATAATAATAAATACGTAGTTATGTACACAATACGTGTGAAAAATTTCAATCATGTATCTTAAAAATTAAGGTCGAAAGAATTTTTTGAAAGTCTGAAAGTGACCTCTTGATATATATATATATATATATATATATATATATATATATATATATATATATATATATATATATATATATATATATATATATATATAATTTACTGCGTCGTTACTATTTGGCCTAGAGTCATGGTTCAAACGCTATTTTCTTCTTATAACGAACCCTTTCCAACCATACAACTCACATGTCCGTATCATACACCTGAACTGGAAAATTTGAAAAAACTCGGATTTTTAAAAAGAATCCCCCGGAAACACTTCATTACTCTGATCAGTGGTGGATCTAGCCCGGAGCCGGGAGACTTGGGACCCTTTTTAAGTGACAAAAATAATTTATTATTTATATATTTTTGAAATTTTTATAGTAAAGTCATGATATACCTATCATAGTCAGGGGTCTGACTGGACCCCGAGTTTTTACCTTTTATATCCACCACTGACTCTGGTCCAGCCCTGGGTTCAAGTAGGGATCTGAAAATTTCTTAAAAAATACATACTTAAGTACACAATGCGTGTGCAAAATTTCAATCTTGTATCTTAAAAACAAAAGGATGATTTTTTTGAGAGTCTGAATTTAGGCCACACACACACACATGTGGCTAACCGGTTAGGATACGCGCCTTTGGCGTGTGAGACCAGGGTTCGATTCCCGGTGGGTGCTCATATCATTCGGATTTTACGTTAATCAGTAGGTCCATGTCTCATATAACCTCGCTGCTGAACGGGACATTAAATCAAAATCAACTCATATTATAAAATTTACTGCATTGTTACTATTTGGCCTAGAGTCATGGTGCAAACGCCATTTCCTTCAATAAAACGAGCCCTTTCCAACAGTATGACTTACATGTCCGTATCATACACATAAACTGGAAAAACTGAAAGAAAACGGAAACTTTTCTGAAAAAATCGCACCCTCGGAATATTTGCGCCCCTCAGGCTTGGGCCCGAGTACACGTAGTGATCTAAAAAAAAATTAGAGATACTCAAAGATGCACATAATCCATATGCAAAGTTTCAATCTGGTATGTTGAAAACTAAAGGCTTGAAAAAGTTTTGAAATTTGCCTTAATGAATAAAGTCACTTCCCTCCGCCTCCACTTGGCGTCACCATGTTGACCATCTGGTTCCAAAATGCATCTGGGGTGTTCGTTGGTTCATTCTTGACTTAACCAATTAAGAAATCGGTCTAAATACCTGTTATGGAACCTAAATAAGCTGTAAAAGTCAACACTTGCGCTATGGTAACTAAAGATACCATAAATCTTAAAAGGGTTAACGAGAAGTTGTGTAGTTACGGATATAATATGTGTGTGTGTTTAAATACTTGGGGCAAGAACATATATATTTTACCTCTTAATTTAGATATGTTCTGTGGACACAAATGCAAAAAAAAAAAAAAAAAAAAAGAAAAGAAAAAAAGAAAAAAAAGAAAAAAGAAAAACCCCAGCAATAAAACGACACTAACCTTTCAGCTTACGATTGACGAGTCTTTAAGTGTCTAAATAGGTAACACCGTTCTATATTTCTTTTCTCTTTTAAAACATACGTAAATACAATTATATCATTGCCACGGACGTGATAATTGCAAAAGCCGCATAATCGTTCTTTTCCATTTCAAGCTCTTTATTTTACTACGGCGGGAATACAAATTACCAAGAAACAGGAATTGCCCTTTCACGAGTGACAGGTAGAAACGCACACACACACACACACACACACACACAACCAAACATCGTGGTCCTGTTTTGTCCGTTAAGAAGAAAGTGGAATTTTCTAAAGTAGTTCGCATAACCTCCGAAAGATGTCAGACTCTATTGACATGCCGAGATATCTCCGAGCGATATCGCCGTATGTAAATAGAAAATATATCTTACCCCTGATGATTTATCATCAAATCTAAAAAGTCCCTAAGGAAGCTACATCTGCTTGAACATCCTCTAGTTAGAATAGTCTATATTTGTTCCCTCTGGCTAGCAAATGCTAGCTACTGTCTGAAGAGGGTTACACCCTCACGACATGCTGTGTTCTTTAGTGAGCGAAGAATCTTTCCAACTTGCCACGATGTTTGCCAGCTAAAAGCAACATTCTCACTGGAGGTTTTACAATAACGCGTCCCGAAATCATTTGTTCGGAACATGCTGTATAATCTTGAGTGAGATGACAACTAGCAATACGTTCTAATATTGGCCCGCTGAAAGCAACTTTGTCACCGCAAATTTGGCCACAATCAGTTGCGATGTCATTGGTTTATGACATGCTTTATGCTCTTTAGTTAAGAGCTTTATGCTCTTTACATTCCTAACTTGTCGCAGTGTTCACTTGCTAAGAGCAAATTCTCATCAAAATTTAACAATAGCATGTCGAAAGCTTCTTGAATCGCAGGAAACCATCAATTCTGTTGTCACGTTATAACTGTCGGACACGATTGCTTCACGAATCTTTCTGCAGAAAATGCTTTGCTTATGTCTTGTTCTGAAGCGGTGAAGATACCAACGTCTCGAAATATGATCTCAATGTGAGTGTGTTTGGTATTTCTGGTCTTGATGGTAGTTCCATCCAGTAAAACCGACCACTTCCGTGTTTCTTAGTGTGATGTGTTGCTGCTTGTATATTGGTAATCCCCTGAGGACTTGTGTGAAATGCATTCTCGTGAACTTCAGAGTTTGACAACGAATGGGTCACTAAGTTTCGGCGACAGAGTTGACATACAAAGGAGAGAGCCGAAAGAGGAAGAGAATGAGGAAAAGACAAATTACAGTAGAGGACAGGAGAGTAGAATGAGTTCCTCAGGGAGGAGAGACTGTAAAGGATCTCTGAACCTCCCAAGGGAGTTTCTCCTTCCGTCAGTGAATAACGTGTGCTAAAGCTCTATCAGTCAGTATTATCCATTTTGTCCATCTCAGTACTTAAGTTGAGTGGATGGAGAAGACGCATAGAATGTCCTAGGCTTTACCTGTCGTCTTCAATGGATACGGCGAGGCAAGGGGAAGAGTATCTTTACACGTGAGTCCCTTTTCAACAAGTTGGCAAATAGAGGTGATGTTCGTGATGTAGGCACTAAAATAGAAGTTTAATTTAATGGATATTCCAATTATCTTGCATTACACAAATATGCTACATTAGCGTAATTATATATTACTTGCCCTTCCCTCTAAGCATTCAGCTTCTGCGAACTATATAGGTAAAAATCACCCTTAATTAAAAGTTGTAGTTGTTTGCTTTTAACTCGTTTTAAAAGTTTGCCCACCAATTAAAGTATATTTGCACAAATATCTTACTTCAAACCTAAATATTGTTACGACCCTTAGGCACCATTCCGTATCAGCTTTCGTAAAATTTGCAAACCACAATGCAAAACAATAAGAAAAAGTTATGCTTGCTATGCCGACTATCGCAAACTAAAACGCAAATTGGACCGCGGTGGCTCAGCAGTAAAGCATTCACCTCTGGTGCATGGTTTCCTTGGTTCGATCCCAGCTCGTACCAAGTGAACTTTGTGGTGGACTGACACCATATGCGTGGGTTTTTTCGGGGTTCTTTCGTTTTCTCCCACCTTCATCATTTCACAATTTTTCTCCATTTCTCATCATTACCACCATCTTTTGCCCAGCCAGCGTAACCATGAGACGTTTCGTTATGTATCAATTTTCTCTCATGAAGATCAATATTGAAACTGGAAGTTGTTGTGGAATTCTATAACACCTGGTTGTAATAGAGTGTTAAGAATTGAGATGATTTTTTTTGGGGGGGGGGGTGCTTAATCGATTGCGAGAAACCGCTTCGTGCTATCTATTCCCGTTTTTGCTTTATAGTGACTAACGTTAAAACCAGAAAAATTGTTGATTTCTATTACTTTAGGTGCATGAATCACCTCCATCAACGAAATCGGTTTCTAATTTTACACTCTACACATTCGGGACAAAACTGTTGGTGAACTATGAGGTTTTATTTGAGATGTTTTGCCTACTGGACGAGTGGGTACACTGACAAACATCTTTATTAACTTCTGGATGAACGGATATACAGACAGATAGAGTAAATATATTTAAGCAATTTTGGTTATTTGACTCCAAATTCTTTAAAAATGAAGTATAGTGTACATACTTTTTAATAAATTGTATACTTACGAGTACGCAATACGGTACTACTAGAAACCGTGAAAATCTTACGTTGGTGGATAATTTTGCCCATCCCTTCTCCCGACAAATTTTGAAATAACACTACTGTTTAGAACAAAATACACGAAACGAATCTGTCAGAGATAATAGACTAGCTACGTTATAAATGAAGTAGGATCGTACCTATTTATGAGAATAATTTTATAGAGAAAAATCTATGAAAGACGATTTTTTTTAGTTAGAACAGGACTTACTAATTTATTTGCTTTTTAATTTATTCACTAAAAATAATGCAACTAGGTGGAAATATATATATGAACGGAACTGCTCGAACTAACATAAAGGTTAGCGCCACTTCCAATGAAACTGAGTTATTAAGTGAGATAGGTTGTAATTGAACAATAGAACAGTATGTAGCTAGTTTGATTTCAGAAATGTAACTGCAAATGGCAGGGTAAGCTTGTTTAGTATGCATTATTGCATTGAATTACATGTGAATCTTGAACCTTATTCTCCAGTTTACTCGAAAGTTATAAAATGTGGCACACCATTATATTTCCCCGAGACAATCATACCTAAGTACATGAAAATGAATGTGTATGTAGGCCTATATGTAAATTCCAGCATAACTATGGAACGCCTTGGGCAAATTAAACCAAACTTGGTATACATATTGTTCACAAATCTAGGAAAGGTAGTGTGCACTGAGAAAAATCCGTTCTCCGGACAGAGGTGTATTGTACAAATATATGGAATCATCGTGCTTACTATAGAAATCAGTATGGAGCATACGTTATCCGTATGCTACATAGGCACTGCCCTTAGGTGTTACATTATGCCGTTGCAGGATGTCTGACATCTAACAGTTTTCCGTATATCACATGCATATACTTATGTTACATTCCTCAGCTATATGTTATATACGTCCATTTGTATGTGAAATCCTGACCGCCTATATTGTTTCGTAGGGAAAGTACGTATAGATGGAACACTTATACGGAAAGAATTATAAAACATGCGTTTTCAGTTATACAGGTTTCCCTGCTCGGCTCGTTAAATGGGGGGTCATTGGCATAGATTTTTCTTCCGCATATGACTGCGTTCAGAACGGGTTTCTTCTTCAAACTTTAGACGCTTGGGGATTTCCTCCTGCATTTCAACAAGTAATAAGACAACTCTACCAATCGGCTGAATGTTGAGTTCAGTTCAATGGTCATCTTTCCGAACCATTTGCTCTCCAACGCGGATGGAGGCAAGGCGGTAGTATTTCGACGAGCCTCTTTGTGATAGTACTAGATTCCTATCTCCGGGCCTTGGCTCAGATTACCTCTCATGGTATACCGGAATACCATAAATTACACGTCCTCGGATTTGCGGATGACGTGAACTTAATTGGAACTAAGACTGACGATATGCTCACCTCCATCCGCATAACTAACGAGTTCACCCAGTGCTCCGGCTTGGCATACAATAAACACAAGATCAAGCATCTGTCGTTTCACGGATTCTTTCTGCCCTTATTACATGATCCAAATACTCACATTCCGATGGTTGATGCTTTAACAGTACTCGGTATAACTTTTCATCGATGCATGCAAACAAATGGATGCTGTCTGGCGTCCTATCGTTAATCAGATTAAGAAGATGTTATACTTACAACGGTTCCGAGGTCTGCATATAATACATAAGATTCAATATCTTAATCAGTACGATGCGGCTGAACTTCGGTACTACGTGCGCACCTTTCCTCTTCCTGATGTTTACGTTCGCCAAATTGAATCTTTATTTATGCGGTTTCTTTGGCAGGGCTACTTCTTCCGCCTCCGCCACGACTCTATTTATCTTCCTCGCAGCGAAGTGGGCATTGGCCTCGTAAACATTCGCCTTAAATTCAAGTATTATATATGCTAGATGCGTAACAAGATGTTGAGCCACACATGGACAATACACGGATGTGGATCAAATGTTTCTGGCACGAATATTCTCAACCGAGGAATCCGCCTTTCTGCCGATTTGGCAACTTGTGTCCTCCAAACATAACCACTGTCGTTCAAGCATGGACATATTCCGGTGAGCTTGCTGCCCCTAACACATATACTCCCCAAACGTTATACCGGCATTTGTGGAGAACGTCACTATAGAGCTGAGAGTCCAGGCACTGGACTTATTCCCCTCTAAACAATGGCGCCCAATCTGGCAAAACTTACAAATGAATCTCCTCCCTTTTGCACACACAAGCAGTATGGACGATAGTTCATCAACTGGCCGCTACTCAAGAACAACTTATGCGCAATGGACGTGTCACAACCCTCACCTGCAAGTATTGTGGCCACTCCGACATACTACAACATCGCTACACGTCATGTTCTGGTGCCGATATTATTGGGAATCTTCTCCATCGTATGTTGAGCTTGATCTGTCGTACTCCTGTTCCTTTATTTACCGTAGATCTCCTATTCATTCCTACATTTCAGTATTACCCTAGAACCAAACACAATACGGTTCTCTGGTTAGTTGGTACTTCATTGTTATATGTTCATCGTTCCATGCCGTGTAATGATGAATGCTTATATTTTGACCTTTTACAAAGGGAACGCCGCAAATATTTTTCAGTCGAGCTAGAAAGAACATCTTTCAGTAGCTTTTTGAAAGCGTCTCTGTCTCACCTGTCGGGAAGGCCAAGCAGGCAATGAGTTGTAATTTTTTTTTTCTTGTTATGATGCATTGCCATCATTATCGTTCAGATGAGTCGGTTCACTCAGGACCACACCCATATATTTCTTACCAGTTGTCGGTCCTAGATTACTTCTATTTTGTATCTATGTAATTTTCCCATGTAATAATAGTGATAGTGTAATAAATACTAAAGTGGCAGAGCGTTCGTCTCTGGTGTATGTAGTCCTATGTTCGATCCCCGCTTGCGCCAAGTGAGTTTTGTGGTGGACAAACACTGTGTGTGTGTTTTTCCCGGAGTTCTCCCATTTCCTCCCTCTTTCCCCATTCCAACATTTCATTTACTTCTCATCATTACCCTCTCCTTTAGCCTAGCTGGCATAATCGTGGGAAGTAAAACTTAAAGGTTTCATTTCATTTTTCATAACGAGTTTTATTGAAGTTAGGGTGCCAGTATATGTCGCATATTTTTTTTTTTTTCATTATCACCTAAGTTAGAGGTCATCAAACTTATCAAGCTTCTGAACTGTCGTACTTGTAACTCCCAAACAATGGTTTGACGATCGCTGCCCTAAGTCAGTGGTTCCCATCAGAAAGTTCGCGGAAATTTCAGAACTTAATTGATTATGGAATACTTTTTAATAAGTTAAACTCAGGGGCACACCCACGGGGGTAATCAACCGATTACGCCCCGCACCAAAACTAACTCGACAGACACTTCTACACTTTATTAAGAAACCTATGGTTGCTCTAGAACAGAAATGATTGACTTATCTTAAAAAATTTGATCTTACATTGGATCTGTACTCTTGCTATTCTTATAAAAAGAATTTAGTTTTATTATTTTTTACTAAGAATATCGGTGGTAGTACTGTAAGACTACTAATCGTTTTATTTAGTGTAGAATAATACGAATTCAATACTACTTAGATCCCTTTCCCAAACTTTTGAGACCCCAAACATAAAAGGTGCGCGCCTGGACAGACTCTACCAATCAATGTCTGCTGCGGAAGCAACAGTACTCAGTCTTACATAGTCACTAATGTATGGCAATATACAGTTTTACACTATTAGAATTTATATTATTATTAATGGAAATTTGAAGTATGTCCCTAGCGTTTAGCGAAGTGTGTCGTCTGTAAAAAAAAGGTTGGGAACCATTTCTCTAAAGCAGTCCCGTAGCGAGTCTAAAAATGTAGGGAGAGCCGGTAGAAGTTAGGGTGCCAGATCCAACCATATTATAGTTCATTTAAAAGCCTACCGTGAAAATTTTGAGGGGAGCCAGTAAAAATTTAGTGTGGGGGGGGGCATGCCCGTGCCCCCTACGGATACAGACCTTGCTGTAAGTTATTTTAGAATTATACTAGATATTTTTCTTAATCTACGTTTGAATATATTAAAAAAAAAAAAAAAACTTAGAACAGAAATCAATTTTTCTCTCACATACATTTTCGAACGAACATCAAGTGAAGACGTTGTAATAGTAGTAGTATTATAGCAGAAAAACTATTAAAAATGTAAAAAAAAAAAAAAAATACAATAAGGGCAAATCATACTCAACTCTTCCCTTCGTTGTGCAATAAATTTGTGAACGAATCTAAATCACATTTTGTCGGACGTTTCCAACACTACGACTGCCAAAACGAAAGAGATTTATTATCAGCAATTTGGTTTTAGAGAGGAGAGAGCTAGCGAACGAGAGAGAGAGAGAAACTGAAGTACTGCAAGCAGCCCCAAAGTCCAGGCTTTTGTATCAGATTTTGATTTGGTCTCTTTTTGGTTCGGTCAGTCTGTATGGTTTCATTCTCTTCTTTTATCCTTGCAAAAAAAAAAAAAAAAAAAAAAAACGAATATATATATAAGATACCAGTTACTGGATATCACCACTTACATACATTGTTATTTACAACTTCAGTCTATTCCTCACAAACTAACGCTTTGCTACGCTAAGAGCACGCAATATATGCGTATACACCGAACCCTACGCGCATTCTCTCCAGCAATGTGGTTTTTCACCTTCCTTTTTTTTTTCCTTCTTCAGTCGTATGTATGCAAATATATATCTGATTTCCCGTAAAAGTTTTCACTTGTTTTTGCCCATAATATAAATGTTATGTTCGAAAAGAAACAAAAAAAAAAAAAAAAAAAAAAAAAAAAAAACTGGTGCCAACTAGTAAAGTGTAATCTAACACCATCTGTGAACCAGTTTTATAGTTTACTATCGTGGCAAATAAATACCTGCAAAACAAAATTAAAAGGGGTTGCTTTTATATGCAGTTTTATAGACCTTTAACATATATATATGTTTACATTATGTACCTGATGTTTATACTGGACTAAATAAAATTGAACGTGAAAACATGTCCCACAATGGAATTTTATTGTTAGGCATGAGGCTACATTTGATAAAGTATTGATTATTATCTTCGTGTAAATGTATAACATGGAAAATCTTCCAATATATTAACATTACTTTGTGCTCAACGGTTTTGTTATGAGTTTTATCGTTATTTGTATAGTCAATACTATTTATTTATAACTAAATCTATAATTTTCGGCAATTAAATGTTATGAAATGAAATCTTTAAGGTTTATGTTCCATGATTATGCTGGCTGTGCTAAAGGAGCCGGTGATAATGAGAAATGAATGGAATGGTGGTATAAAGAAAGTGGGAGGAAACGAGAGAACCCCGAGAAAACCCACGCACACGGTGTTTGTTCACCACAAATTTACTTGGCGCGAGCTGAGATGGAACCAAGGACCCCATGCACCAGAGATAAAAGCTCTAACGAGCCACCGCAGCCCGTAACATAACTAAGTAAATGCTGCATTAGGGTAGGGTGACCAAATCTTAAACTAGAAAAAACGGGACAGCTTTTGTTTCTGGATAGGTTGCTCCCCTAAATATATTTTTTTAGCATCTTTCTCTCTCTCTCTCTGGTTCCCTCTCTTTGTATCTCTAACAAAAAAGGGCAAATTTACACTTTTTCCTTTTAAAACCTATTGAAAAGGTTGTGGAATTAATTAGATGATAAGTAACTATCAGCAGCTAACAAAAAAATGAAATATTTAAAAACATCACTAAAAAATATATGAGCGCTCAAATCTATCACCGACAGGATTTATAATTACTCTCAGCATCAGATTCCAACTCCTTTTATTTGCGTTGTCGTACTTTTAGACATTATTTCATTTACAACTAGTTTTTTTTTTACAGTCACTTTTATAGTTCTATACTTCTATT
This sequence comes from Thermobia domestica, assembly GCF_964235325.1. Taxonomy (NCBI): domain Eukaryota; kingdom Metazoa; phylum Arthropoda; class Insecta; order Zygentoma; family Lepismatidae; genus Thermobia; species Thermobia domestica. The sequence goes on from NC_137458.1 coordinate 136,599,459, forward strand.
CACCTTTCGTAAATGGAAGTATATTACATCTTACTAAAATCACGAAACACTGTACTGTACTCATGACAGCGCCTCAATCTTCCACCGCCCGAAACAGAGAGTAAAAAAAAGGTTACATATGTTCTCCATAAGACTTTCAGCCCCTTGCACTGCCGTCTGCGGGGCGGGGAGGCCTAGGAGAAAAAACAGTGCAGTCACCACATCCAATATTGCAAACGTCGTAATGACGTTGCTCAGTAATTAGACGTATTCCAATATTATCATATAGCTTAGAAAATAATATAAATTAGGAAATTTTAGCGATTCGAAAGGTTTTTTGTACTCAATGTACGTAAATACGGGACATTTTGGCGTCCCGGGAGAAGTTTTCGGGACACCGGGAATGGTAATGATAAAACGGGACAATCCCGTTTTCACGGGACGGTTGGTCACCCTACATTAGGGGAAAGTGGTGTGTAGTGCAATGAAACAACTTTATTTACTTGGTACCTATCAGGAGCAAATGATTAAAACTCAAAGGGTAGCAACACTTATAGTAGTGGTGACATCAGTGCAAGTTTAGTAGTGGCTATACTGTCCGTCGTTTCTGTAGTTCATAGTATTACTTTTCTTTTTATTAAAAGTAAAATTTTGTACAGCTTTAGTTACATAAAATACTAATATTGTAGGAAACTAGATAAAAGTTGTTAGGAATGACAAAATAAACATTTAGAAGTGAAACCTATCTTGTGGATCCTTGAATAGCGAGTTGAGAAGAAAAAGAAAACTCATGAAATACTATGTGTGGAGTATTAGAGCAGAAACATAGGCATTATGCAAAAGCGATTCAAAATCAACGGAAGCTTTCGAAGTGTGGGTGTGTAAAAGAATTAACAGAATTAGCTGTGTCAAACGGTGAACGAAACAGAGGGTTTTAGAAATGTTGGGAAAGAAAATAACAAAAAGGTGAAGAAAGCTAGTTGGGGCATTGACTAAGCTCCATTACATTGTGAAGCGGAGCTCCGCGCGGAGTGCCGCGTGGCAAGATTGTTACATTGGTTCTACTGGGTGCATGCATACATAGTCACGCGCAGGCTTCCGTTCGCGGAGGAGCCTCCGCGTGGCCCTATCCGCACTACGCGAGGCGGATAGGGCCATTGAGTAATTTAGTGTTTACATAGTCAAGCGGAACTCCTAAAAAGAAACGTGCATGGTACCAAAAGTAAATAAAAATTGATCCAGATTTCTTTTCTTATTTTTGATAGGGAGTTGCTAAATAATATTTTATACTGTTCTATAATACTATTTTCATATTTTTTAGTGTTATTTTTAATTTAGCTATAATGTCTTCGTTTAATTGGAACTTCCAATTAATGTATTTGCTTAATTGGAACTGTACATGTGGTGCCTCTTATGTACCATTGTTAACAGTACGTGACTATTGTAATTTTTGGTCTTTCTTTCAATAAATTTCAAATTTCAGTTTCAGTTCCAATTATCACGGAGGTTAAATTAATACCATGTTAATGGGATCCCTCTTGTGAGGAATACAAAAAGCGTGACATTCGTGAACAGGCATGGAAAGAGATATGTAGAGTTTTTTTTTTCTCTAAAAATGAAAGTATGGACAATGAAAAAAGGTAAATTGAGGCAAATAATTTCTCTCTATTATTAAATAGTTGATTGGATGACAGGTGATTGGATGTGAAGTTCGTTATATTCGTTATATTCATTTGTTAAAAAACAGTATCATGACATTTTTTAAAGGAAAGTGCTGTATTTTAAGAGTGTGTATATGGATCCTATTTAAACAATGTTTTTATAATTTCGATGGATTTTTTCAATTAGGTCATCGAACGAATGAATTGACGTACGGAAATGATTGAAGTACTTCTTCTCGTCTTCCTGCAGATCTATATACACAGACAAAAGCTCCCTTCAGACTTCTTTGAGAAATTAAGGGATGGATCTTGAGACATTTATTTTTCTGTGTTCTTCGTTTTCTCTTCTTACAGAGATATTAAGATGCCACTATTGTCGTTTCGATCTTGTTCATGTTGACTCGCAACACTGACTGAGAAGAATCCTATATATAATCACGTGACACGTAGCGCGTAGCTACGGATGACTGTGTAAACACACACGCGTAGCGCGGAGTTCCGCTTGCCTATGTAACGGACCTAAGAAGGGATTGTACCATGAGAGACGTGCTGGAGTATGGTGACAGAAAAGACGGGGAGGGAGTGAAGGACAGGGCAAGAGTTAGGCCGTGTCCAAAAGCGCATAGTGCACACTTGAGGATGCACACTCGAAGTCTACAAATGGAGTGCACACTAAATGGTGTACACTTCGTCAAATTAGCTTTTGATCCACACTTGTTTACAGCGCCTCATCGTGGTGGAATGTTGAACATTGATAACAAAAGAAGTGAGAATTTCGAGTACTAGAAAAAATTAACATGCTTTTTTTTTTTAAGATGAATGACTTTCCAGTTATATTAAATATAAATATATCGTACAGATTGACAATATGGGATAACCATAAAATGACTTAAGAGTTTCTTTTATGTATGCCAAGAGGTTCAGCTTTGCCGTATCTACAAATATTTATCAGCATAAAAACCACTAAACTATTGGCAATGTTCTATTTTATTAGGCATGCTTGCGAGAGGGAATATTTATTAATCCCCCGGAAGAAAAGTACCACTGGTGGTTAGGGCGCTGATGACACTGATGCAAAGTAGCTTAGGAATTTTATTGCAGGTGAAAGTAGGTAATTTGCAAGAGCGTTAGGACACCGAAGGTACCGAGGAGAGCGCTATTAACAATAATGTGGCTCATAACTACTTTCGGAGAGAGTTCATATTGGGTATAATTCCTTTATGTACGGTAGATACACAACAATGACACTATAATTGTCGTCGTTATACTCTATTGTTTCAGTTACAGGCATACTGATTAAACTATTTCTACCATATTGTGCTAATGTTAAAGTTCCTTATATGTTACCCTTTCTTTGTGAATATATAGATTTTACCCGTAAATCTTCAAAACAGTGCCTCCATATTCTTAATCTATACCAAAAGTTAAGACTTATAAGGATGACAAGGAAAGAAGTGGTGGAGTTGAACAACATGAAGACCAAAATTTACAGGAAAAAGCTATTTATAAGGATCACGTGTACTCAAGGTGGATAACCCTAATTAAAATATGTTAAAAAAATAAAGGATTACTATTTTATAAGCCCGCTTGAATGAGTTCTGTACATTGTATACACTTCAACATTTGCGTGCACTTCACTATGCTTTCGGCGTCCTATATCTTTCTTGAAATATACCCGCTGTGTCTCCTACATGCTTCCCACTACGAATATGGTTACTCAGTAACGAAACAAATCGCCTCGTCCAAATATAATCCTAAAAAGCTACTATTAATCTAATAAGAATTTTATGAAAATTAAGAGACGGTTTTATGAAAAAATACAGTATGCAATGTAGTGGATCTCATTGTTCAACTATACGGAAGGAATTATTTGTTCATAATCAATTCATAACGGGCACCGTAATGGGATTATATAAATTAAAAGGAAGGCAAGTCTTTACTTTGGCCATTTCATTCAATGAATCGTTCAATGAACCGATTCGTAACCAAGACTTGCCTTCCTTTTAAGACTGAAAAGAACATCCCCTGCGAGCCTCTGATCTGCCTTCACTCGCTAACGCTCGCTCGGCAATAATATGTGTATTAAATGTTAAACTTTGGAATAGAAAGGAACCTAGTTATTAACTTTATATATATACAGTGGTAACCCCCCCTTATGTCCATGACGCACCCCTCCGCAATTGTCTATCCATAGGTATTCTTCCATGAAAAAAATATTTTCGATTAATTTTACCCCCCCGTCAAACATATTTATATAGATTTTTAACCCCCCCAAATATTTCAATGACGCAGTTTGCGTCATAACCCCCCCTTGTGGGCACCCCTGATATATATATATATATATATATATATATATATATATATATATATATATATATATATATATGAACTAACAGGCAAGTTCTCAAAACCGGAACCAAAAGATTAAATCGCTGAATCGAAGAATCAAAAAAAAAAAAAAAAAAGTAAAGACTTACCAAGAGGAATTTGTGAAATCTTTGATAAATGTGGAGAAAGAATTTTTTTTATCTGTATTTCATTTTTTGGCAGCTGTCAAAAAAGCAAAATGTGTGTTAATTGGTATATTACAGTCTCTTAAGTGCAAGGAAATATGGTAGCTTTGAAAGGAATTTGTTTAAAATCAAAACTAGAAAATTAGGCCTATCTACCTACGAATTAATATTTGCAGCTGCAGCTGTAGCTGTAGGTATAGAGAAATGAATAAGCTAGGTATTCATTATTCTATGATAGAGTTTAACATTTTAATTAATACGCCATTAAAATTTGTCATTTACGTGCAAATAGCTCCATTACTGATTGTAATATTTAAACACAAATGAATTTATAGCATTATTAAAGAAACTATTTGGTTGCTTTCCCTATACTATTTTAAATTCCATTGCATACTCATAGAACACAACGTAAATACGTTTGTTATTTGCGTAACATTTTTATATTCCACTCGTAAAATCACTAATTTGTATATTTATCAAGTAAACTATTATTAGATCAGCCCACAAGTATATTCACCTCAACAAAAATATTAAATATATGTCTTTTAAAATTTTATTAAGTCACTTTGACATTATTTTTGTTCCTACGACGAAGAACTCCCATCTTAAGTATGCAAGTGTGCTAACGTAGTGTACATCCTCGCACACTACGTACTATGCACTCGCAGACTTGTGAACTTGGACCTTTTGACGCACACTAGGTGACGTCAGGTCCAGAAATAAGCGTACTTCGAATGCACACTTGTATCTTTTGGACGGTATCAAATTGGACAAATGGTAAGTGAATACGAAGAGGTGAGGACCATGGAAGCTTGTCAGGTGCGGCAATTGACCTGCTAATAATGGTAAAAATCCTATGATCATGATGATGGTGATGGCACTCTTTTCGAAAGTCAGGTAAGGATAGACCTATATGTTATGATTAAGAACAGATTATCGTAAGAATTGTAATTATACGGTTCAGATAAATTATTACATGTGAAAGGAGACTGTATTAATATTAGTTTCCGCCAGTGGAATATTTCTGCGCAATACAAGGACAAAATATATGCAATACAAAGAGATATATATGAATCGACTGCAAGGAAAACCTTCCCAGGGAGTGACGAATGTAACAATTCTGTTTTGTGGCAGCAAAAAACACTTAGCGGATCGTGCTGAAATTTAATACACAAATTGAGACTAAAACAGCACCAAGCCTGAAAGAATAGTACTGAATGTAAATTAAGGGAGTGGTTAATAAATTGTAAAAAGAGAAAAATCTATAACTCACACATAGCCCGTAGCCAGCCCAAAAATGAAGGGGGGCCGATAGAAATTTGGGGGCGATCCAACCATATTATAGTTCATTTGCAAGCCTGCCGGACAATTTTTAGGGGAAGAATTAAATATTTACGGGGGTGGCCCCCCTGTGGATACGAATCTGCTCATACATATCTGGCACCATTTACATGTGTGATATATCAGTTTTCAAATTTGTTTACTGAATTCAATGCTATGTAGGCTAGTATGGTTCATCCCTATATTGATGTATATACTGGAGAAAATTTGTAGTTTATTACAAGAAACAGTTACAGAAACAGTATTTATAATAATTTAATGACAATAAATATTTAATTTAATGATAATAAATAAAGTACAAATAATAAAAGACAATGCTTTTCTTTCATGTCGGCTCGGTGTTCGTGAAACAACTGAAGGTACGGCAGTTCGATAACAATTCCCCTCTCGAGAAGCCAAATGTGACAACAAAATATCCAGTGGTCCCTGGGGTACTCTACAATATAAAAACAAAGATGAGATTGTCTATCGTTGATCTAAACATAAGCAGCATAATAATTACGCCATTATGTATCAGAATTCCAGGAAGACATAAAGTTATGAAGTTTATAAATTGGGATTTCATAATAAAATTTACGTAATGCTATTTTCCACGTCAAACATCAACAAAGCATGATTATTTATTTATGTACTTGTTTATTGATATTTAAATAAGTTGTTATAGTTTTTGCTAACCGAACTATCATTGACATTGAAATTCGGCTACAGTGTGGTATTATTGTTACTTAATACAACCAGTCATATTGTTACAATGGTAAATAACACTGGCTTACAGTGGTTTTGGTGCCGGGTGTTTCTTAGCTGATTTGAAGTAGAATTGGGACGCTGAATCCAAATATGGCGTTAGTTTTCCCCTAACAGCTTTAGTTTTTGAGATATAGGAATTGCAAGACTGACCTGCTACAACGTTGAAAATTGCATAGGTGCTGTTTTACTGTAAGTGAAAAGAAAACTATGACATTTAAATCTGTTATTTGGAACACTTTGAAAATAATGAAAACCATATAAACACAAACATCAAGTACATAATTGTCTTGACCATTGTTTTTTTTACTATTTATAAATGACTTACCACGTGTTATTAACTTCTCAAAATGTCTTTTATTTGCTGACGACCTTAAAATTTATAAGAAGATAACTAATCAACTCGATTGTATTGAGCTACAACACGATATAGATAGTTGTTACATATGGTCGCTGCAAAATAAACTTAATTTTAATATAAAGAAATGCTTAGTCTGTACATTTTCAAGACAATGTACTCCATACATCCATGAATATGTTATGAATCGTGAAACATTAACCAGAGTAAATTTTACTAAAGATCTGGGTGTATGGCTAAGCAACAAACTTACATATGAATTACACATTGAAAAAATAGTTAATGAATCTTATAAGGCACTTGGTTTTGTTCTACGAAATTCTAAAGTTTTAAATAATATTCAAACTGCATTCAAGCTATTTAATAGCTATGTAAGAAGCAGACTAGAGTACGCAAGCGTGGTAGGGAATCCTTTTTATCACTGTTATATTAAGAAAATTGAAAGAATACAAATTAAATTTTTGCGACATATGTACTATAAGAAATATAGACGATCTTCATACGAAGAAAATATTTCTAATGATAATTTGGTTAATGAATTTACTTGTGACACATTAGAATTAAGGAGAGAAATAACAGATCATTTATTTTAGTATAAAATTGTAAATGGCCTTCTGGCATGTGATGAGTGTTTACAACTATTGAACTTCAATGTTAAAATGAAGGTGTTACGTAATCGGCAACCATTTTATTGTAAGAAATCTAATTCAGTGTCTCATCAAAACTCACCACTTATAAGACTCTCCAGGAAACATAATAATGCCATTAAAGGAAAAAATGAAATCGATTTTGCAATGACAATGAAAGTATTTTTGGCGAATTTAAGGGAGAATTTAAGTACATGAAATAATAGTACTGGTAATTGTGAATAACGCCAAGTATTACTAAATTTAGGAATTATTTTGAAATATTGAATTTATATTGCCTTAAAGAGATTATTGTTGTGTAATTTTATGTATATATGTTTTTGCTTTGCTTCGATTTATTGTGTTATTTTATTCCTTAAGTCTTTTTTTTCTTATTTCTGTTATTGGTATATTCTTCTTCACAGTATGCTGTGGCTGTAATGTTGTGCAATGGTTAAGAATTATTATGTAATTGCAAATATTTATATTATATTAATTATTTGTACAATGTAATTTCGAATATGTATATTATACATTGATTATTTGTACAATGTGATAGCTTATGTATGTTGTGATGTATGTTCGTAAATCTGCATATTACTAATTACATAGTTATAATGCCTATTGTAATTGGAGCTCAAGCTCTGTTATAGGTGATAGATAATAATAAAATAAATAAATAATAACTCTGTAACTACATTTTATAATAGTTTTTATGAATAAAAAATCAAATAATTTGTTCAAAACGATCTATTCAACACTTCGGAAGCTTCGTTTTCGTGACATCCTTGAATGTTTCTTTGCACAGTCTCTTTTTAGGTTCCAGCAGTAATCTTCCATCATATGGGCATCCCATCTTCCTTGGTAGCGGTCCTCCATTGTTTTAATATCTTGGTGAAATCTTTCACCTTGTTCTTCACTCAGACTGCCTACGTTGTCTGGGAAACGGTCCAAATGGCTGTGCAGGTAATGAATTTTGATACTCATATTACATCCAAGTTTTTGGAATGCATTAAGCATCTGGTTCACTAGCTCAACATAGTTATCAGCTTTATTATTGCCAAGGAAATTCTTGATAACTTCTACAAATGAGGTCCAAGCTCTACGTTCAGTCTCATTCATGGACTCCACGAAAGCCGGATCTTTCATGAGTTGTCTTATTTGGGGACCATCAAATATTCCAGCTTTTAATTTTTCTGTGCTGATCTGAGGTAGCTTGTTTCCCATGTAAGCAAAGCACGGCCCGTCCTTATTTAGCGCCTTTACAAACTGCTTCATCAAACCGAGCTTGAGATGTAGAGGTGGCAAAATGATTTTGTCACACTCAACAATAGGCATGTTAATAATATTTTTCTTACCAACAACCATGTCGTCTCTCTGCGGCCACTCTTTTTTTGACCAATGGTTTGCTTTGTCTCTGCTATCCCACAAACATAGAAAACAAGGATATTTTGTGTAGCCACTTTGCTGTCCAAGAAGAAAGTTCACCATCTTTAAATCCACACAAATCACCCACTGATGGTCCTGATATTTAATTTTTCCACAACCAAAGCAATTGCTTCATATTCTTCTTTCAGTCGTGTTGAATGAGCGATTGGAATTGAGCCATATTTATTGCCATTGTGTAGAAGGACGCATTTTAAACTTCGCTTGGAGCTATCAATAAACAGGCGCCAATCATCTGGATTGTATTCTGGAAGACCCATGTGTTCTAGGAGACCTCTAACATCGTGACAGAATACGAGATTTGTGTCTTCAGTGAAAAATGGTAAAAACTCCTTTTCCCTTGTTCGGTAGAATGTGATTTTAGTTCCTTGTTCTAGTACGTTTTTCTCCTTCAATCTGGAAGCAAGTAATTCAGACGATTCTTTTGAAATATTAAGGTCCCTAACTAGATCATTTAGCTCATCTTGATTAAACTGTTGAGGAATTGTTGACATTCCCTCATAATCACTGTCACTTCCATCATCCATGTCACAAGAATGTTCACTACGTTCGTTTTCAGTCTCACAAAGCTCTGGCAAGTGGTGAAACGTTGGGATTGGTATTTCATCGAAATGAACAACTGGACGTCTTGCTGAAGGCAGATCAGGATATGTCCACTTGTTCCGGTTATTTCTATTCATACCCGTAACATTTACCAGGCAGAAATAACAGTCATCAACATGGTTTGTGGGTTCCCTCCAAACCATTGGAACACCAAACTTAAGACTTTTTCTTTTTCCAGTTGTCCACTGTCGCAAGTGTTCAGTACACATTTTACACACAATATGTGGAGCCCACGTTTTATCTTGGTCCCCTAGGCGTACACCAAAATATGCATGATATGCTTTTTTTACAAAGTCACTGATATGTTTTCTATTGTCTTTAAATGTGTACTCACCACATATGTAGCAAAACACATCAGGATGGTTAACACAACTTCTTCGACTTGAACTCATTTTATGTTCAGGCCACTAACACGGATGTTAAATATAAAGCCTTAGTATACGCGATACAAGTTATGATTTCAGAACAAAACTCACATGTTCCAACATGTCACTCCACCTGCAAGACAACAACTACGATCCACTAGCCAAGTAGAATACCAATGCAATCTAGTGGACGTTCCTGGAACTACTATATGACTAGTTTCCGTTTAGTACCGACAGATAGCAGCACTAATGAGAAAAGAGCGCCGTTCTTCCAAATAGAAATCTCTATAGAGCACAGTAGGATTTATTTGAGTTGCAGAGTTTATAAGATCATATTCAAACTTGTTATTACGAGAATATTTGTATTTCTTTTGCTTATTTTGTATACTATTGCAAGAAGCATGCAGAAATAGTGGTTACATCATTTATAATTTACATATTTATTTTGGATTGTAATATTTCTTCCACATACATTGTAACGTAAGTAACACTACTGGTACAGTAGCCTGTATCTACCAAAGTAGAGCTGATAGAAAAAAAACTGCTTACATTATTGGATTCAGCGCCCCACACATAGTTAAAATCAGCTCTAAAATTTTAGGCACCAAGAAATTTTTTTTTTCTGTAGGCCTGTGTAATGATTCCGTGTGGCTCTATCCATAGTATCAGGAATACTGTGTAATTTACAGAAGATGAAGAAGAGATTAAACATATGCATTTAATTACTCTTAAAATATGCTGTAATTTTTACCATAATTGTTATTAGAATTACTGAGTTGCTACCAATTAAGTTTATCAATAAACAATACGGTAAAAGTATTAAAAAGATAATCAATTCGACAACTAAATTAAGTGTTTATATATTTGACTAATTTGTGCAAAGAGTAGAAAAATAAAAATGAAGAAGATATATTTGGTGGTGACAACAGTAACGGTAGAAAAAGAACTACCGATAAATGAATACTAATAGATACACAAAAAGAGGAGGTTCCTAAGTGAATCGGTTCATGCAGGGACTACAACTATTGTTAAATTCTATCTTCGAGGAATTACGATAATCTAACCTTGCTGCTCATGATAAAGATGAATTTTGTCCAGTGATGATTTTAGAAAATCTCGCCTCGGGGAATTTAAATAAACGGGGGGTGAAAATAGTACTACGAAAATACTAGCAACTGACAAGTAAAGGGTCCAAATCGAGTTGCAGGATGAGACATAGTTCGCCTGATAAAGGATCTGAAAATATGTATATATGCAAAGTTATAGCGACTAAGCGCCATAAAACACGGAGAGGGAGGGGGTCAAAATTGGTGGGAGAAGGGCTATGCTATGTTATAGAAATACATCGAATAAACTGATGAATCGTAAAAATATTGAAAGAAAGACAATGCAAACAGTGACAGTTTCACATATTGGCAAAAGAAGAATGAGCAGAGTAGATCACGAACCTCCGCTGCCACCTTAAAGTCCACCATTTTGACATCTGTGATTTTTTTTAAATGGAAAGGTAGTTATGTGGCACATGTATTAAGATTGTGTTTTGATCAAGAATGCAGTGCTGCTGTCCATTTTATCATACCACTAACTGTTGATGAATTATGGCCTGTTTTATCCTTTTGAATACCATCACAACACATGCTCGAAATGACCACCGTGTGCAACAATGGTGTGTGCCACACGCTTCTTCCACTCCTCATGCACAGCCAGCAATGCCTTTGAACGCACAGAGGCACACGCATCCTCAACGCTTGTACCAATTATTTTGGTCCCCTTTGATGCCAAAATTCTTCCGGAATGGAGGTTTTATCAAACCGGCTTTGATCCGCATTGAACACCTGATGTGGTTGAAGCTTGTTGCAACTTATAATGCACTTTGTTTTCATAATAAACTTTTCTATCGTTTTCGCAGTTTTTGCTCATATTGCAAGATCTTGCTGACAGTGTGTGTAATTTTTCGAAACACAATGTGGCTTCGTTTCTTAAATTTCTTTACACATGACACGGACGGCTTGAAGTTATGTTGTTTGAATCGATTTACTTTTCACATGCAACGCACATATCCGGAGAGTACGATCATGAATGATAGCGCCACTGTTTCTCGCACTCTTAAAGACATGTAGCACCTCATTGTTAGTTTGGTTGTAGACGATCTCTTTATCTTTCGCTAGAACGTGCCCCCAGGATTCAGATTACCTTGCAAAAATTTATAACTGTTGAACACAGGCGAGGGCTTCCTCCGTTTCCTGGATATTGCTTCTGTTTCGATCTAATAGTTGTATCTTTTTTGTAGTTGCTCTTGGGTGTAACGCACTGGACGCGTTCGTATCGGGGCAAGCATATATAAGGAGCTGCTGCTTTGTTTCGAAAAAACTATCTTCTACAGCTTCAATGGATGATTCTAATTTAAAAACATCTTCTTACTCTTCTAAATCATTATTTGTATTATCAACATCATCACCATCTTCATCCGGTTCGAAGTCGTTATCCATCACCAATGTTTGTATCACATTTACTACACTTTCATTTTCTTTCAATCAAACACACTGTATTCCTCCGACGATAAATCATCATTGCAGCTTCCGAACTCGCGAACTAACATTGCCGCAATAATCGAATGCTTCATATTTCAAACAAACCGATCAAACATAATGCAACACGATGGACACTCGAGAAAGACACCTTACCCGATAACATATTTTCTGCTACAACTTCATTGATTATTTGACTGCAGTAGTCCACTTTTCAACTAGATATCACATGCTACCCTCGTCCCAAGTTGCTATTGCTTACAAAGGTGAACAAAGAAAGTTCAGTGAAAAATATAGCAAGTGGTGAAAGAAATAGTGGTTTACGTACAGTAAGTAATAATTGCATTCCTATCTATCAGATTTTATTATGATCTGTATTAGTAAGTATCTCATTTAACAAAAGGTGGCTATATAAACTCCAAATTGTTTCCGACCAAAAGCGAAAAAAGAAAGAAAACCAGAAGCACTTCTTCTAGATCGGAACAGTATCTTCGGCACTATATGAGCAAATTGTAAGTAATGTCATAAATAATAATGTAATAGGCCTCATATAAAACTTGGATAGCAAATGTCATTGTTTGTTTTCTTGTCTTGTACATAAGTTTAACTTATATGTGTTTTCGAGATAATCCAACCTTTCCACATACGAGTATCAGTCTCCTAGATTTTCGTAAATAATTATAAAGATGATCATAAATCTTCCAAATAAATACAGATAACGATCACTAAGGTTCATAATTGATTTTCTGAGAACATGCTGGCCCTAATTGATATATCACATGACTACCTTTCCATTAAAGAAAATATCACAGATTTCAAAATGGTGGATTTCAAGATGGTGGCGGAGGTTTGTGATCTACTTTGTCCATTCTCTTTTTTGCCAATATGTGAAACTACCACTATTTTAACGATTCAACGGTTTATTTGATGTATTTCTATAATATAGTATAGCCCTTCTCCTACCAACTTTGACCTCTTCCCCTCTGTTTCTTATTGCGCTCAGGCGTTATAACTTTGCACATACACATATTTTCACATTCTCTATTAGCGTGTACTATGTCTCATCCCGCAATTCGATTCATTCATTTTTATCCTTTACTTGTGAGATTAAGCCTGACTGCAGAAATGCCCCAGTGAGAACTTGGCACCTCCCGAGGGAGGGGTCTCCTTCAGGCATATACCTGAAATCACCTCGGTTTTGTCTGTCGTCAGGTTGATCTTTATTTGTATAATATTACTTCAAGAAATGAGAAATGAAGAAATTTATATATTCAGTTCTATATTTTAGAGGGAAGATTAAAATACACGTTTTCCTATCAAATTCTCTTGACTAAGCATTACTTTATTTGATCCATCACATTACTTCGAATCACACACAAATATTATATATTCACAAACTAATTTTAAAATGCTAACCAAAATAGTGAACGAAACTATTTTGGTGATTTGAAATAAAGTAAATGTTACCTTATTGTTATTTGACTAACATTAGGACTCGCATGAGGTAAATGTTTGCCTATTAATTACTATGTTCTCAAACGCCTTCTTTATAACTAATAAAATATTATATTCATAATTTTTGAATATATTCTGTCAAATACGCTTCCTGGTCTGTTCCTATGAAAATATATACCCGCACTGCTTTTTATTGTGTAAAACATTTTTTTTTGTATATTAAGTTAAGCGAGCAATTGTTTGAATATTTTCTACAATATTGAATGTAACGAAATTGATTGTAACATACAATATTAGGGCTTATGAATATAGTTTATAAGAGAAAGGTTTATAGATGTCAAGTAGTCTCTAAATTCTTCCAAATCCTCGCCTGTTGTGGTAATCAGTTATTGTATAGATAGGCTAGACGTTACTACAAATTTCTCCCGAACATGGAACATCCGATTTTATCTTTCACTTATAATGTTATAATGTTTTCAATTTTATGCCAGTTTGTAGGGAAATGGATGCGTTTCAATGACATTGTGTACATTATAACCTTTGTACTGTACTATCTTCATCTCAGGTGTGAAGATTTCATAACATCACTTACATACAATATTCCAAAGAGTATATCGGTCTGTTCCGTTTCCAGAGCTATGGTAGCGTTTTCTTTGGTTAAAGCTTGTGGTCTTATGAGGCTAATCTGTATATCGGTGTAGTTTACTACCTGCTTTATCACATCATATGAAAATATGCAGCTAAACGTCTCTATCACTGTTTCCCCATTTGTTTCATATTAAGTTCTCGGTCATTCTACGTAAATATGAGCCCAAGGACAGAAAATTGCTTTCAATATATTTTCCTCGTTATTTATATAAAAATGACCAGAAAGGTTCAAAATTTCCTATGCAGATCGATTTCTTGTTAAAAAGTTATAGTTTTTGTCTTTCTGAGCGAATGAAGTTCCATGCTGAACGAAGCAAGCCGAAGGGAGAATTTACCAGCAATTTTGGATACCCCTGATTATCACGTGAAAAGCATTTGATTCAGTTGCACGTGGTGTAGACAAGCATGTACATTTTGAACATTGAAAGTCAGAAATTTTAAAACTCTAAGTATATTAAGTACTCTACTATTTGATTACTTTTGGTACCAATGTAATTATGTAACTCCCGTTACAATATAGATATTTTTTTTTTGCTATACAACTTGTACTAAAAGTCAGAAATATTCTACCTTTTGCAAAAGTGAAAATTGAGCACATGGGCAAAAAAACAGGGAAGTGAATACCATTATTTTTCTAATTTAATATGGAAAAAAACTGCGTAAAGGGTGTTACATTGCCAGTGTAACGGATGTTACATGTGAATTGTCAGCATGGTTTGGCAGTGATATTTTGTGCACTTAGGCCATCTCTAGGGCTCTAAAGAGGGAATTTGAAATCAATAAAGTTATAGAGGGCCCTCTTCTGAAGATACGAATTATGGTAAGGGTCAGCAGCATGCGAATTAAGGAACATTGTACCGGAGATGACAAAGTGCACTCCATAGAAAATAACATCTAGGAGATATCGTTGGATGGGGGACTTTCTCTCGTCTCCCCGTTAAGTCCCACACTTAAGGTAGTGATTAAATATCATAAAAGCGCCTATTTCAATTGAGTACTCATTACATACTAGAAGTCTACTTCTTCATCAGAAGCCCAACACGCTGCTATTAAAAGTCTTCGTTTAGCAAATCATTAGGGGCTGTAGTGCGACAGATCTTCAAAAGTGATAGTATTTTTCTGGTGCAAATATGCGTGCAATTTAATACCAGTACACCTAATTGACTAAACAGTATCAGCCCTCATTCGTTTAATATCATCCAGATGGTAGGCATCCTATCTATTACAAGTGCAAAACTGGCCACATTTCGGTATGGATTCATCAAATAATATATCATTTAATTTAGATGGAATATGTACGGTAGCAGAGTAGTTTACATTTAGCTCAGTTATAGGCGAAATGACATAGTCTGCATTTAAAAAAAAGCATAGTACAACTAAAAACTCCAAAGAATGCTCACTATATGAGTTCCATTTTCATTTCCGGAGTTTGGCTTAACTTTACATGCATCTAAAATTGCATGTCTAATTGCTGTAACGCCCGTTACGCCACATATTTCACTATAACTGAGTTGTGGTATCATATATACGTAACGAATTTAGTGATTACTAAAATATACATAAAAACGGTGATGTTTAGAGGGAGTTCGATATATTTTGACTCAGTAAATGCATTAATATAACTATTTCTATTCTTTTAGATGTAACACCCATTACGATGGAATGGCCGTTCTCTGTTATAATATTTAGTTCTCCTTCTTACATTTAATTGTATACCAGATTACGCCATCTTACCCTTTGGGAGTCAAAGGTTAAGAGGGATATAGTTTTCAGAGCTTTTCTGAGTCAGAATTGTCTTTATCTTCTAGCATTAGGTTTTTCCAGTTACTTTGTGCGATCTCTATTGAAATGGAACCATTACAAGTATTTTCAGCGTTGTCTTCACTGATGAAATATATTATATATATATATATATTCCAACAATTTCATTATCTGAAGTTTTAATAACCTCAGCATTTTCATCCGTAAGTTTACATCGATATGAAAACAATTCATGAAATTTATAAATAATATCAATAGGTACGCACTGGGTAAATTTCTTCCAGACATGACAATAATCTTTCCAACCAGTTGTAACTGTTCAATTAAACAATGTATGAAAAACAAACGTAAAATTGTAGATGATTCCATCCGAAGCTAGGTAAAATTAGCGTGCTCGTAAAACAGACCAGTATTATAATGACGATAAGTATTATGTCTTCGGCAAAAAAAGTAAGCTCGCTTGTCTACAAATGTGGTTTTAAACTATGGGGATTATATTATAATTATGTGATTTTTTTAAAAAAAATATTTAATAAATGACACATTTTAGTTACGATTTTGAAAGATTATAACCAAAAGATACTTATATTTTTGGTTATTTGACCACAAAGCGAGGTACGCAATTTGTGTGCGCATAACCATAACATTGTCATCATGTCTTACAAAATCTCTTAAAAAGTTGTTACCCTTCACGGCAAAAATAGCTTGAAATTGCACATTAAAAGTTTGTTACTTTCCACGAACATTATCACTGAATTGATTAGCGTAATTACAGAAGTTTAGTACAAAATGATGGGAAAGGATTCCTTTGTTTTACATGTACAAATCCTTTTGTAGCACATCATTGTTCTTTTTCACTCAACACTTGGACAAACAGTTGTACGAGAGGATTTTTTTAAAATATATATATATCTGCACAATGGATTTGCTCCTGTGTCAAAAGATCGAGCGTGCACGATCTTCTCTTAGAAGAGGCTGAAGCAATTGATGTGCCAGGAAATTGCGTCATAACCAGCTCGTATATGGAGAGTGCTGGCATGCTCACATGTCGTCGTGCTAATGTGATAGCCTAGGCAACGCTTCGCAGCGGTACTCAGTGGCTACCACCACATACGTAACCATACAAAGAGACATGCTATGAAGGGTAACGCACGCACCGTACAAAATGAAGGATATTAAGTCAAGGTCTGGCCACTTTGTTTTACAACTTCAAACGGGGCTATCTTGCGCGCTGTTATAACTCCCTTCTGTGGTTGGGGATATATACGTATATATATATTCCCCTTCAGCACACAAATGGAACTTTTCTTACACTTTCTTTTATTTCGCTCCCACTTTACTTTCTACTGTCATAATCATATAACCACGTGCTGCACATATACTCTGCTTTTCCCCACCGAATATATCTAATGTGAAATCCAGAACTATGGGTGTTGAAAATTTGGCACCTCGATATCTTTGACATCTTCCAACTTTCGTGTCTTCTTAACACATCCTACATATTAAATGCATAACGCAGACTTGTAAACATTTCTAATACTAATGGTTGGCTTAAAATTACCACGTCAGTGGAATGAAAAAAACTATAAAGTATATTTAAATCTGAGTTTTGTTACTATGTCAAGATATAACTTATGGTATGCTGTTGCTATGATTCATAAACTACGAGTCTCAACCATCAAAGTACTTCATTATGCTACTCAGGAATAAAATGAATGTCCTGCAACATTGGACCAATCTGGTATGCTTTGTAACTTTCTCTTTTACTCTAGTACCTAACGCATGCTTTCTACGGAACACATAAGACGATGAGGAAAAAGACATTATAGAACCTGTAGTCATTTCTAAGCAACAAAATAATTTCCTAAAACATTCTCACACTTTTATTATTACATTAACATTATTGCGAAAGCTTCAAAGCTCAACGCTCAATTATCACACAAATAAAGTTAAAAGGACTAATCAAATACATCACACAGCGAGACGAAAATATAGACATTATTTAGTTGGAAATTCAAAGAAAAGAAGAAAAGAAAGGAGATAACAGTTAAAGCAGGAGTGTCTAATCTTCCCTAAGGTCTTGGACACAACCTGTAATTCATAATTATCCTTTCAAATTCACATTACCCCCAATTTACAATTCAGTCCCCAAATTTACCTTTCTCTTCCAAATTTATAATTCTCTACCTAGGTAGTTTGATTGTCCCAAATTCAATGAAAAATTGGTGGATGGACTAGATTCGATAAAATAATTTTAATATCAAACTTGGGAGATCTTTGGGTCTGCGATAACTATTAGGGCCTATTCTAATGACAACGAAAAACACTGTTTGTCATTACTAAAATACAGTACCACAAAGAATACTTAGAAATTGACTAACAAAGAAAGAAATTTGCATTAAAGGACCATCTTTTGTTTCTGGGGACGCGGGGCGCTAAATAACCACGGGGCGCTAAATTGATTTCATCTAATAGAAGCGAACAATATTAATGTATATTGCTATCGCACATTGTGTATACGCCGTTTTCGATATGATAAATCGATATTTTAAACTCGCAAAAAAATAGTACTCAATTATAAACATATATAGGAAACGTAGAAATTTAGATGATTTAACCAGAAATGGTCCAATAGTGAGTATTTGAAATTAGAATGGGTGTATGAAATGAAACAAAAAAACACACACACACATTGAAATACCTCAGAACAAACATACAGCTGGAAAAATATACTCGCCTTCTCTCATAATGTGTCACTGCAAAATATTGACCAATTTTGTATCTATTTTGTTAACCCCCAACAAATTACACACGAGGAACTTTTTTAATTTACAATCTTTCACCTATAACATTACTGAGAGAATTTATCATTTACCAAACAAATTTTGCCATTTTTGAAATTGTCTTAAAAATGGATCAACGCAGAGAAGGCATTATTATGTTTGTCATTTATGTATATCCGGTTCTCTTTTCACTTAGTTTTATGAACAACAACAGAACTTTTGTAAGTTATATCCTGAGTAGACCTGTGATCAACTTTGTTAACCTTACTTTTTCTGGGATAGAACTTCTTATTGTTCAGGAAATTATAGGCTGTCCTTTACGTTTCCGATTTCCGAAACCTGCAATCAATTGTCTTGAGAGGTGCTTACTGTCGTCTAAGTACAAAAGCTTTTAGAATTACTTGATCAATGAGGACGTACAGGAGAGATGATACCATTCTCTGGAATGTCAGCCATTTGTATATCGTTCTCAAAAATGGTTAAAGTGATCAGCGCCTCTCACAATTAGGGCCGGATTTAACACTAGGTCTGCGCATGGGGATCCGCGTTGAACGAGAATTCGAATTAAAATTTCTTTTCTATGTGGTTAAATTTTTTAAGTCGAGATGAGTAGCGGTAAGTTTTCAGCCTAGGGGCGTCAAAACATTAAATCCAGCCCTGCCCAAACCTCATTATAAGTTGCAACAGCAGCAGGATAGCTCACCTGACACGTTATTCCATCCTTGGTTTTCTTTGAGATACTTCTGATAAACCTAGCATCATTTGCAATTGTTTTAATGGTTACTGGTGTGTTGTCCAACCACTTGCTTTCTGAAATACCCTCATCGCACTGGAACTGGAACTCTTCTCTATTCGGCTTTGCTGTACCTTTCATCATTGGAGGAAGTCCCTTGAGGTTTGTTCTCACGATGCCAATGGCATAAATGTTATCATTTCATAGCATATGTATAGAGTTTACTGTACTGAGAAAACAATATCAAATGCTCTTCTTTATGTCAAGTACCACTGTTTCTCTAAGTGAATTTGCTCTGTACTGATCATTTGACTTCTCTCGGTGATATATCTTTTATGTAATGCATACATTTCTGCTACAGGTAACGTGTATTTGTCTAACATGTAAGAAGAGGTAATAAGTCTTCTTACGGACGTGTATAAGTGATATGTTAGATGGGAAGTCTTCTTCGTACAACGTGGGAAATTGTGGAGCAAGGAGGTAATAAGAAAAGGAAGAAAGATTACGAGGAAATGAGAAATACTACTGACGAGAAGTGTTTCTTCCAGACATGTTTAGGGGGGGCACTAGACAAGATCAAAATGATACGTCTATAATATAATAATAAATAAAATAGTACGAACAATGCCCCCCTCCGGAATGCTAAGTGTGCTCACCCGCTTCATTGTGTCTGAAAGAAACACTGCTGACGAGAAATGAATAATACTGCTCAATAAGGAACATGGAGTGATCACAGCTATTATTTAAGTAATATTAAACGCTTAAAATATACAACAATCACACATTTGTCTTTTTAGTGTCATAAAATGTCGCTGCAACGAAGGAAAGAATAACGAAATGTTCAGAGTTGCAAAATTATTTTGTCTTTTTCCTTTTCAATGTTTAATATGTGTTCAAAACAGTTCATTTTAACGAATTTCGAATTTCCAGCATAACAAATCTAAATTTCGTGTTTTTGATCTTTAATTTTATTATTTTCCATAATATAATTAAGATAATATTAGTTAATTTTTGTGGTGTCGGTAAAAGATATCGAGATGGGGTTTTCTGGTAGTGGCGGATCTCGCCCGGAGCCGGGGGAGAGCTAGCCACCCCAGTTTTCCAAATGACAAAAAGAATTAAAACTATAATTTATATATTTTTAAAATTTTTTAGTAAACGTGGTAGTTTGGATTCTGACTGCACCCCCCCCCCAGTTCTAGATCCGCCTATGTTTTCTGGGCCCGATTTAACATTCCAAGAATAGATTTCTTCTTGGCCGTTAACCTCTATTCAAACCAGAAGAGGTAAAAAAAAATCAACCATTTCCGGTTTAAACATTGATCACTATAGAACGAAAACGATAATAGATAGTAACAAGCGTGTTTTTAGGGAACGGGGGACGATTCATGCTCCTAAGAACAAATTTTATCTCTACTTTTACCACTTTACAAAAATCAGAAGCAGTATAAACATCCATTTTCGATTTCAATATTGATATAGGTAGAGCAGAAATGGTAAGAGATGTTGAGAAGGGTTTTTTTTTGGAATTAATTCAGTATCCACTGCATTGTTGTGAGACATTTATTAATTGCAGAAAATCTCTTCTCCCTATCCGTCACCGTTTTAGCTCTACACCGATATAACTTAAAGCCGAAAATGGATAATTTCTACTATTTCCAGTCTGAATATCAGGTTTAAAAACAAATTCGGTTCCTGGCTTTTAACCCACTACATCCTTATCAAATTTGGTGAAATTGACTAAGTAGTAGAGTGGAGTGAAAAAAAAAATTCACCAAGCAAAACGCCTGGGGTCCAAAAAGTTGCGTAGTTGCCTGGTAACAACGGGTGTAAAATATTTCCTTGATTGGTTGATATCTTCAGGTTGCGCATGCGAGCTGAAATTTGACGAAAATGAGGAAAATTTGAGAAAATGGGATATTTTAATTTATTTTTTTGTCACCAAATGTGAAATGAAATAAAACTGTTACACCATATTTTTGTCGTTTCTCATTCATTATCGAAATATATGTATTTACTATTTTTTCATTTATTTCTTATTTAAATATTTAACCGAATACGTATTTTTCTTTGTTGCAGAGAGCGATTGTTGCCGTATAGTTAGCTGAGGAAGTGAAATGAACAAAGAGTCCACGCGCAACAGTCGCAGTTATGTTCCGAGACAGGTAGAAGGGTAAACGGCCAATTACACAGTAAAAAAATGACTGAGAAAACTTATAATCTTTCGAAAACAAGACGTCAGGTTGACTGCCCGGTTGTAGGGAGTGCCTCCCGCCTACCGGATGCAGTTCTTCCCATACATCTAGATGTCCTGAAGTACGTGGAATTCAAGCGTGAAGAAAAGAAGCAGCTGAGCAAGAAAGACCCACCTCTGTCTTTCATCGCAGACGAAGCTGCCCTTCAGGTAGAGGAGGTATGGACTAAGGCATCGATTCCGACAGTGAGTCACCAGAGAGTCGTGGAACTAATTAAGAAGGATGTGGAGAAAGTACAGAAGCTGAAGAAGTATTCCTTAAGTCGAAGGAATGTCGACGCTTTCAAGAAATCGCTGGACTCATTTCTAGATGAAAATGGCAATTCGTTCGACATCGCCGCTTGCAAATGTCAGAAATTTTCCCTCTGCCAGTGCGAGAAAAGGAAGAAGGTCCCCAGACAGGAGCAAGAATTCATTGTCGACTAGAGAACAGCTCGGCAGATGTTCATTGGGAGACTGGACGTCAAAGTCACCAAGGCCATTCAGAAACGATTAAGTAGGAAGGAGTCCGAAGCAGCCAGAGCAAGGTCTTTCAAAAAGCGGAAGGAAGACCACAGTCCAAGTTCCCAATTTGACACGGAAGCTGACTATTCGGATTCCAACGATGGCGTCGATTGCGCGGAGTCTGCTAATGCTGAGACAACTGACCAATCAGTAACCTTCTATACCCGGAAATCCACAAAGCAGTCGCCCAGTACCAGTCTCAAACTCCCCACGGTTGCCCAGGTGTTAGACAGATATGGGATTGCTGACAGGCCTGCCGCAGCGATTGCTTCTGCTATTCTGCACGACACAGCCCATCCGTCAGCTGAGAGTACGGTCATCGACAGAAGCAAAGTCAGGCAAGAGCGAGAGAAGATGCGGGAGGGTTTACAAGATCCGCCTCTCCAGCTCCAACCACTGCGGGCACTCTACTTCGACGGGAGAAAGGACGAAACGATGTCTGTTGAAATGATGGTGGAACTTCGAAGGTTCGAATCGAGCCGCCAGGACCAGGAGGAGTCTCTCTTGCCTTCAGGATTCGTTTCTTGGCCAAAGTACGAATATGAGGTCTCTCGTCATGCAGCATCGCCAGTAGGAGGTTTTCGGGATGTGCGGCGAAGGCGTTTCTCTGCATGGTGTCGTAAACGACTTTTTTTCAGTTCCGGATCGAGGTACTGCGACAACAGCATGGAATGCCATAGATTCTTTGGTGCATCCGTGATCTTCCAATGGCGTTTGATATTGAACCACATTGGAGCGTACACGCGGACCACGAACGTGGACAGGATAACTAGGTTTTCAGATGGGATTTCACTCGCCACATACAGCCGCAAGATTCGATTTGCAGTAGTCAACCATCGCGAATGGGACAACATGCCAGGACTTCTTCCTCCCAGCCCTTGCGGGAATTGCCCGGTTGCGACAGCCAGACAGATATCAAGTAGATACTGTTGGTCGGTGCTAAGGTCTGGGACGACGTCGGGAAAACTGCCTTGGATAGGCTGGAACTCCAGGACAGGAAGGTTCTCGCAAATATGAAGGTTCTTTGCGAGTGGTCCCGTATACCCTCGTGGGCTATTCGTAGGTCCCTCTAGATACTCGATTAGATGACGTAGGGTAAGCTCATTAAAGTGGAGTTGACAGACTATCCACTGCAATCGCTTGCCCAGCTGAACTTCCAGGCAATGAATAACCCCATTTCGCTTTCCTGTGTTGACAGCAGTACCGTCGCTGCCGATCGCCTGCAGTCCCGACTTAGGTGCCATGCTGAAAAGAAATGTGCCTCACCTCAATCTGCTGACGTTGGACAGCCGAAAAGATAGGGAGATAATAAAGAAGCATCAAGTATAAGAGAGAGAATAAAGGCAAGAGGCAGTTGCGTCTGCCATAAATAAGTCCGAAAGTAATCGACCAAGGCAGGGGGAAGTGGAGGCAAAAAAAAGTCCCGACAACTCCATGTTCACGACGGTTGCGTATTCCAGGATTGCATCCGTAATTGCTATAACAGATCCGGATTTTGGTGTCACGTGTCCAAAATATGTAGACCCTGGTTCACTGATTAGGGACACGTGTTCTTCCACAATCTCCCTGCGATGTAATTTTCCATCAGCCATCATTTCAACAGACATCGTTTTGTCCTTTCTCCCGTCGAAGTAGTGCCCGCAGTGGTTGGAGCTGGATTACACAGCAGCGCCAAGGATTACACAGACATCATCTTTTGGCAAGACCTCACTGTCACCGAACCGCCACTCGTTATTGGACTGCCAGAAGATAGCCTGGATCAAGATCAACTTCAAAATCTGTGGTGGAAGGATCTACCGTGCCATACGCAAGCAGTCGAACGATGCATTCGTGTGGTGACAGAAGCTGCAACTCAAGTCTGTGGACAGGACAGACGCGATGGTTTCATCCGGGCATGTCTTCTGAATCGGCTCGTGATGCCGAAGTTTGAAACTAAGAAAGACTTTCGCCCCTGTTAATAATTAATTAATTAATGAATAATTAACTAATTGCTTCTTAACTTACTCTTACAAACAATACATAAATGTTGCTAACAGAACTTCAGTGCACGAATTGGGCTTAATGGAATAATAGCATTTATTGGTAAAGCAAGAAAGGATGTTACTTCAGTGCGCATGCGCAACCTGAAAATATCAACCGATCAAGGAAATATTTTACACCCGTTGTCAACTTTTTGGACCCCAGGCGTTTTGCTTGGTGACAAAAAAATTTTAAAAAATAAATTAAAATATCCTATTTTTTCAAATTTTCCTCATTTTCGCCAAACCTCAGTGCGCATGCGCAACCTGAAGATATCAACCGATCAAGGAAATATTTTACACCCGTTGTCAACAGGCCTCTACGCAACAATACAAAGGAGTTTTAATTAACCAACCTCCTTAAAAATTCTATATGCTTTAATATTATATAAATATCTCTTGCAACTACTGTACAGGATATTGCTCCGTGCATATATTTTAATTTTTTGCTCTCATCCAATCAATATTAAGCTCTTTTGTGTTTAAATCTACGTTGAAATAACTAGAACAGTTGACATGCTACATCGGATAAAACAACACATGACTTCTTGAGAATTTACTTATTTCAATGTTACAAAATTTAACTGTCATAATTTAATTTTATTGGTACCCAAACGGTCAGTGCATTGGTATTTTACCGTATAGTATTTTACAGTATACGGATGTGAAAGCTGAATATTAACTCGCAGGAATGATCACGTACTGTAGATATTTCGGGCATAAAATTATCTTTGTGATTAACGTCCCACGACTATGCCCTTTAGGCTAAATGAAACAATGATTAAAGCAATGAATGATGATGGGAGAATTGGTGGAATGAGAAAGTGAGAGGACACGGAAGTACCCGAGAAAACCGACGGGCACGATGTTGTCCACCACGAACTTACTTGGCCGAGAATCAAACCAGGGACTCAGGGACCAAGTAAATCCCTCTACCACTGAAGCACCATGCCCCCTGTCATAAAATTATTACAAACGTATTCGGAACAAAATGGTTCAATTGAGAAGAATAGGGTTTCGTAACAAAGACTATACAATACGAATTTATGTTCATATGGCTACCTGGTCTTGGATTTCGTAAAGATAGACAAAGCTACATCCTCTTCGTATCAGGAAATCAGGGCATTCTATGAATCATACCGTATAAGGAGGGTCTACTCGACAATTTGATGGCTAAACAGTTCCCTTTTGGTATAGATTATTGTAGAATCAAATCTTGCTAAAAACATGATCCCAAATAGTCCTATCACATCAAATACTAGACATTGTCTTTTATACCTCAAAGGTAAAATTATAATTTTATGTTCAGTACCATATTCGTATATAATGCAAATACAAATACGCTTTTGTATTAAAGTGCTTGCAGAGTTAAAAAAAAAAAAAACGAAAGCCATGATGATTGAAACAAAGTGGGTGGTGTCAAATATAGAAGTAGGAGAGGAGAAAATGGAACAAGTGACTAGTTTTCGATTCCTTGGTAGTATTATTAGTAATGATATGAAGTGTGAACGTGAAATGAAAATAAGGATAGGAATGACGAAAGAAGCCTTTAGGAAGAAGAAAATATATTTTCTGGGACCTTGAATATAGAGTTGAGAAAAAGACTCATAAAATACTTGGTATGAAGTATTGTACTGTATGTATCAAAAATATTTACATTACGCAAAAAAGGATCAGAAACGACCGGAAGCTTTTGAAATGTGAGGTGAGGTGATATTAGTTTAGCGTCCCGTTCAGCAGCGAGGCTATGTGAGACGTGGACCTACTGATTAACGTGGAATCCGAACCACATGAGCTCCCGCCGGGAATTGAACCCGGGTCTCACACGCCAAAGGCACGTACGCTAACCGCTTAGCCAGGAGGGAGCTCTTGAAATGTGAGTATGGAGAAAAATGGAAAGAATTAATTGGATCGAGCAGAAAACGAATGAAAGGCTCTTAGAAATGGTAGGGGAGAAGAGAACAATTTTAGATATTGTTAAGAAGAGAAAGAGAAACTAGTTGGGACATTGGGTAAGAAGGAAGTGTATCATGAGTGACGTGCTAGTGAGTAATTTGGCAGGAAAGAGTGGAAGAAGGCGAAGAAGACCACAATTAAAGGACGATATTAAAATAGAAAATTCGTACGTGAAGACGAAGAGATTAGCGCAAGACCATGGAGGAGGGAAGCTTCACAGTTGCATCAAATGACCTGCCAATAATGGCAGAGTACCTATGATGATGATACTGATGATACGTATAACGGAAGAAGCAATTTTACTTGATCATTGTATAAAATAGATACAATTTCGAATGGCTTTGGGTATCTCCTTGACTAAATTCTGGATCTATATTCACAAGGCTATACGTATACACACATGTGGATCCAAATTTTGGTCAAGAAGGTTGCAGACTCATCCAACACTTCGTACGTTCTATACCACGATCAAATGCCATTTGTTCTGTGGATGCATGTATTTATTTAAAAAAAGAATTCACAAGCTCTATAATACACAAGTGTATTTGCATTATTGTGAGAGTAAGCTACATTGAACTTGAGCATAAAACAGTTTTTTTTATAAATTAAGGAGTATTTTAAGGGTTAATTCAGTTTTGTTTTTCCGCGTTTATGTTGATTTATGGGTAAAGGTAATTGTGAAGAGAGGGGATAAAAAATAAGTTTTCAAAAAAATTGGTATTCAGAATAAAAAAGAGTTTTCACACGAAGTAAAGAAACCTTTTATACCTTTACTTAACAGGCGAGGAAAGTCAACAGGAGAAAGGCGCTACTGGGAGAGTGTATCTAACGATCTTCCACGGCCGAAGCTTTTAAACTTAGAAGCTACTATTGACCTTACGCTCAAGCAGGAGAAAAAAAAAATGAAAAAGACAAACTTAAGAAAAAAAGTTTTTAGAATAAAAGAATGCTTTATGTTAGTGTATGAGTCTGGCAAGAAGTAAGGAAAAATATTAAAAAAAGAAAAGAAAGGTTTAAAGAAATGTAACATTACAAATGCTATTGTAAATCAAACAAACTTTAAAGAAAATATTGAGTAATAGGAACAGTACTTCCATATTCCAAGAAAAGACGCTCTCACTTTTTTCCTTATTTCCCCACACTGCTACCTAAATTAACTTTTCCCTCCTTTGAAAAGTTCTCTTTAGCTAAAAGTTTAGCGATACTTTCTCTCTCCTCCTTATTTCCTTCACTCTTTCACACACACACACACACACACATACACACACATACACAGTACACACGACTCTTTCCCTTTAAGTTGATAATGGAGTTAGAAAGTCGATACTAGTCCCCTGAGACGATAAAAAAGATATTCTACTACAATGAGTGAAAAAAATAAACTGTTGGACCACCTGCAGATTGTGTTAAAACTGGTTTCATGAAGACTGTGTTGTTCAGAAAGTTATTTTTTTTTCCTTTTTGCAAGTTCAAAAAGAATAGACCTTTACATATGAATTTTATATGAAGAGAAAACTTAATTTTCATTTGGAAAAAATATAATTTTCAAATACTCGGAAGGAAAAACAGTATTAAAAAATTTTTAAAAATAAAATAAAATACGTATACAGTAAAATGAAAGCAAAAGTGTTGTTGTAGATGATTTGTAACCAGTTTTTGAATAAGAAATATGCATGAGCCTATTAACATACGAAATTAGTTTGGCAGATCATTGAGTTAGTTACGTATTAACTTCCACAATAAATTATTAGAA
Source organism: Thermobia domestica (assembly GCF_964235325.1). Classification (NCBI taxonomy): domain Eukaryota; kingdom Metazoa; phylum Arthropoda; class Insecta; order Zygentoma; family Lepismatidae; genus Thermobia; species Thermobia domestica. The sequence continues at coordinate 136,627,488 of NC_137458.1, forward strand.
CTCGGATGTCATTAATTTTAGGAGAACTAGGAAACATTTAGTTTTAAAGAAAACTTCAGAAACTTTATACACAAGTACCTCTCTAACATCTAAAGCAGATGATACGTAAAGATAATGTGACTAATATTACATTACATATAATATATACTTTGAAGGCTTAAATGCAGTTACCAGTAATTTATTTGATTCTTAGATAATGATATATAGCGAAGTGGAAATTTGTACTTTCTCCATAGCAATACTTCCCCACCAGTGTCTACATGGTGGCATAGAACATGGAACACTAGTCAAGCGTGGAGCATCTGTATTTCAATATTTAATTTAGGCTACAAAATCGGCTTAAAAGTTGATATTATTCAACCTTTCCTAAGTAAATCAATGTAGGAACACGGATAATCCCAAGGGGAAATTAAATATTGAAAAAGAAGGGGAAATGTTATTTAAAAAAAATGGTTTCCAGTGCTGCGTAATTCGAAGAAGATGTATACACTTTATCATTATTACTGATTTTATCCAAACAACTTGACTTTTGACAATGTTCTATTCATATTTCCCTTACGTGCTCTACATCGTTTTTAAGCTATTCACTATGTCTTTGCAATAAGCTTTCAATTAGCCATCTCCTTATTATAGTTTTTGAGATATGTGGAGGAATTCATTTTTCATTGATTTTCCATTGACAATAATGTTCATGTTTTGTGAAATTTGCTATGCTTCATTCAGTTTAGAACACTTTCTTTTTTGAATGTGGAATCTACATAGTCTTTTCTATATTTAAGCTGAATTTCAGCCGTCTCCCTCTTTTAATTTTTGAGGTAAGTGGATGAATTATTGTTTTCCATTGATTTACCATTGACTTTAATGTTCAAGTTTCTTGCTTTTTGACTATATTCCATCCATTTGAGAACAATTTGCTTTTTTGAATATACAACCTACATAGTCTCTTCTACATTTGAGCTGAATTTCAGACATCTCCCCGAAAGTCTGTTCATATCATTGCAATCGGTTAGTCCCTTTGTAAAAGGATTTTTTTTTTTTAAGAAAAGAACACCTCCCTTATACATGTTCATAAATATGCAGTAACTTATTGTAATTGCTATGAATATTCGATACTCCCTAGTCTTATACAAAACTGCGATCATGAATTTGTTTGTTGGGTTCTGAATTTTGTAAGACATTTTATTTTATTTTGTTTTGACGGTAGAAAGTCCTGTTTACGCTACTGTGATAATTGTGGTTTAATCTACTGCAATAATAGTGATACTACTATGTTCTATCAATAAACATCAAATATACAACAAAAATTGCCGATCTATTCTTCAAAACTTGAATCACTCAAATATGTGAAGGAAGTTTTATTTACAAGCAATAACTCATTTTCTTTTTATGTATCGCACTTGCAGTTCCTTTTTCATTTTGTGAGAATTAACTTTCTGGCTCTCTTGGGTGTTTGATCAATGAGGGAAATACCCTCTGTCATTTCCACCAGATGATCGGAGTGTTGTAAGCTTGACAAATCTTCATGTTCTTTTTGCGTTCACTAAACTAATTTGCTAGTGAAACATGTTTTGCACATAATAATTTAATAGGATGGTTTAGTTTTATATACTAGCTAGGAACTTCACTCTCAGATTCCCGAATTTGCTCGACCTACGGCCTTGCACATTATATTTCGACCTTCGCCTCCATTCTTAGTTCTCTCGTTAAGCGCAGAATTTCGTGAAACGCAGTGGCATATATCTACTTGATTTGTATAAGGGATTTATATGTCAAGTTTCATGTTTTTAACATCTTAATCTTCAGCAAATTTGAGGTATGGCTATCTTATTATAATAATTGTAATCCCACCCTCTTTTCTTCCTGCCTTTTTTCCCTTATAGGAGAAATATTCTTTTTAAAACGCTGATTTTTTTAAACTATTTTAAGTGAAAATTCAACTTACAAAATTTCGTGTTTCTAACCTTAAAGGACAATGTTACAATAGTTGGAGCAGGATAACTATATCTCAAAATCCTTTTTCTTCCCGCTTTTTTCTCACCTCCTAGGGGAAATATAAAAAAATGGCTAAATACTATCTAATTATTTTAACTTGGAAGTCCATATACCAAATTTCATGTCAATATTTTTCAGATATTCTTAGATAATGGACGTTGTACTATAACAATTACCATTCGTATCTCTTCTTCCAAGGCGATTTTTCAAAAATTCTTCCTTATTGATAACTTACGTCACAATTCGTGGACTCTCAACATGACGTGAAGTTTCTAGCTTAAACTGTTTGTCCCGGGCGTTGATCAGTCAGTAACTCAAGACTTCTGCTTTCATATGTATAGACTATTAGAAAGAATAAAAATGCGTGAAAGAATGCTATCATCTTTTCAGTAAACAATGTTTGTGAGGGAAGCTTAAGAACGACTCTGCCTCCACTTGTCACTTTTACCTAATTATTTTGTCAGTGATTTATTTTAAAGTGTTATTAATTCAGGGTTTTTCTCTTATTATTGACTCTTATAAACAAGAAACAAAATAAATATCGAGGACAGTACTGTCAACTAGCTAACTAAATGCAGTCATAACGCCTGTAACTTTTACTGACGTTATCTTAGGGTGCTGAAGTCTTCCTTAGGCAAAAGAAAAGTGGTTGCCTCACATTTCTTCCCCCCTTATCTCTGACCAACAACAAATCGAGAGGCAAGAGTCCCTCTCCTATAAAGTAGCTGTGCCAACCACAGGATTAAGACATTCTATTTTACCTTGGCCCTTTTCTCGAGAGATAACAAAGCTTTGGTAAACGGAGTCACAGAACGACACGTAATTTCCTGAAGGACTCTCCGTATCAATTACTTAACAACCGCAGCTCCAGCGGAAGTGACGCACTGTTGGAGAGCATCGGAAAAGGATTCCTGTTTCCGCTTTAGCTTTCTTTCTAACTTCTCTCATTGCACTGTAAAACATATTCACGCGTTTCAATCTTACATCTATATTGTGGATATATTGATTTAATTCTTCATATTCTTCATAAGAAAGTTTTATTTATTGCAAAAAACTCGAGGTTGCTATAAGCAGCACATGCAAAATCATACATACAAAATTAGCAGGGGCGAATCCAGAAGAGGAAACATTCTAATTTTATATATACAAGTAAAATACATCCCAGAGTTTGGAGATCTTAAAAGTAGCTCTAAGTAGCAGTATTACAACCCACCGCCCCCCCAGAAGTCTCCCTGGATCCACCCCTGAATATTAGTGGTATTCGTAAATGTTGTCAGCGTATAAATATAGTTTTATAGTAAGGGAAAAAATGCAGAACAAGCATAGCTGCATAAGTATTTGTTAGAGACAGTCGTAACAGTAGCTGAATATGTAGGCCATCTTTGAATTTTTAGCCCATTAATTTATATAAGGAATCATTTTTCCGTTTTCTTTGAAACGAACTGGAAGTTTAGCTGATGAAGTTTCACAGATTTGCTCCTCAAGCTTAGTTAAATGTCGTCATATTTTGTCTAACTGAATCTTCATTAGTGACAAATGTACTATTAGTTCTGATAAGGACGGGTAACAGTTAGGGGGAACGCGGGAGGAATTATCTATGGCATCCCTCCACTTCCTAAAAATATTACAATGGTCAAAGATAGGCACGGGGAAGGGCGTGAGGTCATCCGTCCCCCTCTATCTTTTCAGATCCACTTTTACCCCTGCTGGTAAGTGTTTAGTGGAAGGGATCCAGAATTACATTTAAAGAAATGAAAAATTTACAAGAGAAATGGAAGATGCAAGTACTTAGACCTAACATAACCTAAACTAACTTAATAATAATAGATACAAGCGAAATTCTATTTTTTAAGAAAATTATGCTAGACTCTTATACTAACACAATCCAACATAAAGTAACCAAACCTAACCTAAACAAACCTAAACTAAAGCATGTACCGAATTAAATCTGCCATTTTTAAATTGATGTAGTATCTTTATTACGTATTGTAGAAGTTTATGTTTTACATGTATTGACAGCACGTACATTAACTTAGAAATTGATATACTTTTCATTGTTTTATGTTGCAGTGTACAGACACAGCAATGAATGAAAGAGATCTCTGTCAACGAGTCGTCGACAAATGGCTCCACAATCCTTGTCGCCCGTGGAGTTTGATTGCGAAGGACCTGAAAATGCCGCGCAGAACTGTCCAAACCATACTGACACAGTTCATTACGACTCAGTCGATCGAACGACAACCACACAATGAAAATCCTTAAGGCCCACGTGATCCCCGACTTCACAAAAGGATCGTGAATGCCATAAAGAAAAATCCTAGTGCTTCAGTCAGGGATGTTTCCAGGAAGTGCAACACAAGCGTCAGCATGATGCAGAGATCGAAGCAACGCGAAGGTATGAGGACATACGAAAAACAGAAGGTGCCAAGAGTTTCAGAAAATCAGCGCACTGTCATCACATCACGTGCTCGCAAACTCTATGACTACCTCGGACGCGAAAATCCCCACATCATTATGGACGACGAAACCTACGTCAAGGCCGACTTTTCAGCGCTTCCTGGCCAACAATTGTATATTGTCTCACCTGGATAGCATCTCCCACGATCCGAAACAAAGGTCGCAGTGGGGAAATTCGACGAGAAATATCTTGTGTGGCAGGCGATCTGCGAGTGCGGAGAAAGGAGTTCAGTTTTTGTCACGAAGGGTGAGGAGAACGCACAAGAATGCTTACAGAAGCGACTGCTGCCACTAATTCGAAAGCACGATGTCCCCACTATATTCTGGCCTGATCTCGCCCCAGCCCACTACGCCAACGCGACGATAGAGTTCATGAAGAACAACGGGATCGAATTTGTCAAAAAAGTCATGGACCCACCTAACGTCCTGTAGTGCCGGCCTATCGAGCGTTATTTGGCGCGAGTGAAAGGCGTTTTGAGGAAGACAGGTTAGGCTACGAAAACCATTTAGGAGTTTCAGCGAAAGTGGATTGCTGCTTCCAGACGATCAAGAAAGTGTCTGTCGGAATCCTCATGAAGGGAATCCACAAGAAGCTGCGCCATGAATACAATCCATGAACTCTTTGCATTGTTTCTTTGAGCATACTTTAAGTCAATGTACTTGCTCTCAATAAATGCAAAACAGAAACTTGTACAATGTGTAATCAAGGTACTACATGTATTTAAAAATGGCATATTTAGTTCGGTTAATGAAAACATAAAGTACCGAAATTTAACATTTTTTTAAGAAACAAATAGCTGGACCCCTTCTGCTAAATGTTGTCCTTAGTTATATATATTAAAAAAATAAATTTAGTTTTTAAATATTAGAATTACAGATAGCGAAATTTAATGTTCACGAAGTACGAGATCTCAAGAAAGAATCAGTAGCATCAGATCCTTAAAATTCCAGTCCATTTTAAAGAAAACAGAAAAATGATTCTTCATACACATAAATGGTTAAAAAAGTAAAAAGAGCAGGTATTTCCCACCTATAAATTTTCTTGTGTTTCAGCTTATGCCTAATAGTAGGCCTAGTATTTCTTCGCTAAAAGAAAGAGTTTTGCAAGACAACAACAAACAGCAGATGGAAGCCAGTTTGTGTGCTCCATTTTCAAGAAATTCAAGTTACCGATGTTTGATGAGCGACTCGGAGGAACACAATATAAGCACCACTTCCGGTGAAATTGAGCTTTAGGTGAAATGGGTTGGGGTCGATCCACAGAACAGTTTGTAGGTTGTCTAATTTCGGAGATACTCCTGCAGATGACAGGAAAACTTGTTTGGTATGTGTCATTGAATTTCATAGAAATGTTGAACTTACTTTTCCAGATTACTTGAAAGTTAGAAAATGTGACATACCGTTATCTTTCTCAAATATTTCGCTATTCTTACGGACTAGATGAGACCTGAAGTGGATATACGTATATGAATATATAATGATCACATACTGATACAGCCCAGATGGTCACACAACACATATATATAACAAGAGTCATTCTCTTTCAAACCAACCAATGATGAAAAATTCATGTCTCAGATTTTGATAAATTTTTGTACTTTGAAAGACATGTTTGCGAACAGTTATTTCTCAAAATAAAACTTTTCCAGCCCTTATAGTTAATTAGAAATTAACTACACAATCAGCTTCAAGGTCACGACTATAAAACGTCTGATTTTGCATTTTATTGTTTATTTCAGTAACCATAAGGGCTAAGAACCTAAAAATTTGCATCCGCATGTAACTTTGGCTGTAGATTTTAAATCTGCAATCACAACTAATAAATATTGTATACTTATAAGGTATTGCAGCATTTATGGTCCTAAGTTCAGACTCCAGAATGAGCAAGTGGTGAAAGTTGTACATGTGTAAAATTTTAGCACGAAGTTAAGAAATACCTATATTTTGAGAGAACCAAATTTAGTTTTGGGTATTTGAACCTATGGCTCCCGAAAAATCTGAATGTGTTTTTTGCCTAAAATGAGCGTTTGAAGTAATGATATAGGCAATTTGATACTGTTAAATTTTATTACAACTATTCGACATAGTAGCCTACAATTACAGCAAAAAATAACATCTGATTTATATACTAACCATCAGCATTGTACAAGGTATCAATGTTTACTGAAAGTCTCTAATAACTGGTTAATTTTATAAACAGTCTCATGTGATACACTATGTGATCTTCCACTAGCTTTAGAGGAATGTTCTCTATTGCGTCAAGAAGAATATGATCGGTTGGCATGTTGAAAGGAAATAGTTTTTGATATAGGTTTAACAAAATGGAAAATATGTCTGAATTCGGGTAACATTTTAGTATAATACGTGTTAGGAAGTTATAATTTGTGGAAAATAAATTTACAATGTTTTTGTTTTAAAAATAAAGGTCTACTTCATGGGTTGTGTAATTTCATTCTCTGTGTCTTGCTCATATTACGGATTTCGTAGTTGATAATGACTAGAGCAATCCAAAAGCATAAAAAGCATAACAGCAATTTATACATATTTTTGATACCTTAAACATGGTTGGGGTTGTCTAAGGGTCCAGAAGAAACTAATTTTAAAAGCATAATAAAGCATAATTTTAGAAAATAAAGCATAAAGCATAATTTAAAATATATAGCACAATTCTTGAAAAAATCTCTTTAACTACGAGTTTAACATACTGTATTAATATTTTTTAAAGCCAATATTTACAGTACAAAATCATTGAGAATATAACAATGCAACAATGAAAAGCTTATTTTTATTTCTGTAATTTTTTTGGTGTAATCCTTAGATGTGGAGAAAAGAAACAAGGAGAAGAAGAAGAAAATTTCGTCCAACAATGAATAGTACACAAGAACTACACACTATATTGTTATGTGTACCTCTTGAACTTGAGCACTTTCTGTACATTTTGGTGGCATCTTTCACTGTCCCTTTCTGTATATATGCACCTCTAAGGCGCACACAAGTGATTAAAAAAAACTGACTCGAATAAAGCATCTCTTTAAAGTGCATTAAGTAGAAAGTGCGTTAAATATGAAAGAAACTGGTTGCATAAAATATTAATAAATAGATCAAGATATTTAGAATGTTTAATGTATAGTAAATATTATACATTATACACGATTAATGTAAAACGATTGAAATTAATAATAAGCACACCGGCATAATAAAGCATAATTTGAAAAAAAAAATAAATAAAGCATAATGTGGGTTGCTCTAATAATGACCTTTATATGAAGACCATGAAAACTAGCTACCATGTTGAACAATTTTTAGATGGCAAACTTAGCATGACTTTTTCCTTACTTTTAACTATCATTAACTATCATCATAAACAAAATTTGTTTATTTGTATTATTTCATGTCCACGTAAAATAATGAGGCATATAATAATAATTAAGGTTAGGATGTTGATGTGGCGAGATTTTCTTTCTAGAGGAAAAAGAGGACTCTCCAAAGGTAACCAATTTGTGAAATGTTGCCTCCAGTTGTAAATAAAGAGAATTTTAAAGAACCTTTTTCCCTTTTTACGGACTTCATATCTTTATAAACTTAATCTGCCCCAATGCATTTTCTACCTTTTTTTTCTGTTGTTAGTGTATTTTTTAAAGAAATTACTAAAGCGATTTCAATCAATAATGGTATTTTATTTTATAGAAAGAGTTGTTTTGTAATGATTTTTTAAAATGGTGCATCATATGACGTACCTTACCATTTACAATTTTCGAGAATATCTGTAGAGCAAGCAGAACACTCCATTCGATATACTCCCTCGTAATTTCCTATCTTACGTTTTATTTATTGTTGTTATTTTCAACCGTTTGAAACGTACAACCACTTGACATTTTACCTTAAATACCATTTAAATATTTAGTCTAATCAACACTACTTATTTTATAATATACGTAGGTAACTATCTATCCATATATGTATAAAAATGAAAGTGGCTATGTTTGTGACTTAATAATTCTTGAACCACCAGTCCGATCTAGGACAAAGCTCCAATATTATTGAGATTTGGACCTAGGATGGTTTTTATCATTTCATTTTGACAGTGCACAACCTAAGGATAGGGGAAGGGTGATATATATATATATATATATATATATATATATATATATATATATATATAGATATAGATATAGATATAAATTGATAGATAGATAGATACAGGGTGGCCCAAAAGTAGGCATACATCCCTGCATTGTTCAAATATAACATTCTAGCTTATAGGTTTATTTGCTTTGACTGTTCCAAGTTTAAGATATAAGTAAAACGAAATTAAAACAAGTAATAAAGAAAGTACGTTTACCCTAACAATAAGAAATTATATAAAAAGCAATGAGTTGATCAGTACGGGTTTGTATACCTACTTCCCCCCCCCCTGTATATGTAAATGATCGAAAATCATCGATATTAGTGTCGAATCCATAGTTTTCGGGGTCGCTGAAATGAACAGTGCCATTTCCGATGAAGTTTAAATTCAAATAATCCCTGCAACTTGAATAAGCAGGACGAAGGAGATATAAAAATGATAGAACCTGACGGATAACAAAGAGCGCTTCAGTAATAGTAAAAGTTACTGACAACCGGAACATATTACTTATGTTTGTTATTTTAACCCAGCGAAGTGAGTAATTGATGTTAATGTATTTATAATTGTAGATAATGGAAACGAACAAAAATGGTTCGTAAATTTTGTAATGTGACGTAGAAGATGATGAAGAAACTATTTTAGATTTGTAAATTGCTTCAACAATGTTTAGTGATTCTTTATATAAATAAGAAAGTTTGAGTTAGTGACGTAAGTCGTACAATCCTTAATACTTAAGTAACCTCTGGTTCTTTTGCATATACATTAAGATATCTTTATTTAGAATTGTTTAAGTTACATGTGACTTTTATCAATTACAACCGGTAGCGTCAGGTCAGATTTTTCTAGGGAGAGGCAAGTGGAAAGATGAATTCTACCGACATGAATTCTACGTTTCTTATTAGAATACAATTTATTAAAAAGAATATATTTCTCAAATTCAGAGGGATGGCACCTCTGAACTTCCCAAATGTCCCACTTGGAACTTATTGGATAAAAAAATACTTTTTGGCTACAGTAATGCACTTATTTATTAAAACTTATTTATTATATGCAACAGTTTCATCAGCTTAACGTTGTCTTCCTCAGACACCTATTCCCAACATTATTGAAAACGATCTTTATGGATTGTTAATTATGAAACTTTGTTCCAAATTTCTTTTGAATCTCACCCTATACAAAGGACCTGTCCAGTTTGCTATAAGGACCAGACAGTGTCACATGATCAGGTCAAAAGACATGTTGCATGTTAAATCAAGTCTAGATATTCCAAGTTCAGATGTGAGATATTTCAAGCTGGTAGACTCCGTAATATTTATCTTACGTGCTATACATCGTTTCAAGCTCTCCATTATGTCTTTACAATAAGCTTTTAACTAGCACATACTTTTTAGAGGTTTTTTTTTTTTTTTTTTTTTTTTTTAGATATGTAGGCAAATTCATTTTTACATTGATTTTGCGTTGACTTTACTGTTGACGTTTCGTAATGTTTAGTACGTTTCACTCACTTTACGACAATTTACTTTTGAAATATAGAATCTTCATAGTCTCTTCTACACTTGAACTTAATTTCAGCCATCTCCCTCTTTCGGGTTTTGAGATAAGTGGAGAAATTGTTTTCCATTACTTTTCCAATGACATTAATGTTAATATTTCGTACTTTTTCCTATGTTGCATCCATTTCAGAACAATTTGCTTTTGAAATATAGAATGTACAGCGTCTCTCCTGCATTTGAGCTGAATTTCAGCTATCTCCCTCTTTTGTTTTTTGAGACAAGTGGAGAAATATTTGTTTTACATTAATTATCTATTGACATTAGTTAATGTTTCGTGCTTGCTTTTTACTATGTTCCATGCATTTTAGGACAATTTGCTTTTGCAACATAGAATGCACATCGTCTTTTCTATATTTGAGCTGAATTTCAATCATCTCCCCCAAAGTCTGTTCACATCATTGCAACCGGACAGGCCCTTAGCAGATTCTGAGTTACAAATATTTTCAATAAGCAACCTCATTAAACAAGCCATGAGAGAAAAAAAAACATACGGTATATTATCAATGTTTTTATTCTGTATTAAAGTTCTTTTTAGGTTTTCTATATCAGAACGTATCTATTACAAAAAGGAGAAACATAACATAACTATTCCAATAGCATAATGTATACATACACGTTATAATGGAACAACACTTAATAAGAGTATTTTTACATTTCTGCCTAAATTTAGTTCATGTGGATAATATTTTTGGATAACATAATATAAACAACATTTGTGTATTTGTTTGCTTAAAAAATAAACATGTAATTTTGTTACGCTATATATTACAAATTAATAAATTTTCACTGTAATTATTACATTTGTTTGTTTGTTGTGGGCGTGAACCCTTTTTAATTATCAATATCTGTCTTCTTTTTCGCATTGCAGATATTTAAACATGAAATGTGCCATGTTTCACATAAATATGTTTTGTTCATTCATTCATTTCTGTCTTCATTGTTTACAAAGTGGCATCACACATTTAAATGTGATATATTGAAATTTCATCCCGATTGCCTCTAATATGAATTCATTTATGTAAAACCATATTAAGATACGATATACGTCTCAATGTGCTCCGCTAATTCCTTATAATAATGTCAGGTTAATAGATGTCGTTACCATGTTAGGTATTTGCTGATCTAAAATACGGATGGGCACGAATCGAGCTAAAACTTGACTCTACTCAAATTCGAATCGAGTTCCGAGTCGAAGGTAATTTTCTGGAGTCGAGTTCCGAACCGAGTTGAGTTTCATAAATGGCTCACTCGTTCAGCTCGTTTTAACTCGTTTTGAAATCATGGCCTGATTATGCTATAAAGCGAAAACCATGATAAATGTATGCAGTACTGTGGAATAGGCTACTTTTAGAGTTGTTCACGAGAGAGGACACTGATCGCATTTCATTTCAACTCAATAACGAGATGACAATAGATTTTATATAACGAGGCTGCTTCAAATGTCGTGAGCACCGGCGTAAGTATTGCCAACAGATGACGAGAAGAGCCCTAAAACAGGGGTGGCGGGGAAAGGTCAACGACACGGTCAAGTCCATTTTCGGTTTTTAAGGTGTGGTCTATACTTAGATGTCGTCTGCTATTCCGGGTAAAGTTATCTGTGTGCTATTCCGTGGTGTCATTTGAAACGCGCGTTGTGCTTTGTGTTTCGTGCTTAGTTTCGTTGTGTTTTTCGAATTAGTGTGTTTTTAATATTATAATATACTGTGTTTTAGTGTAATGGCGAGCTCTAGGAAGAAAGGCGCGACTATTCATAGCGATTGTCGAGAAATAATAAGCAACATTGTTGAATTCTGTGACCGCGAATCAAGAGAGAAACAGTGTTTAGTACCTCTTGGTCAAGCCACAAAACGTGCTTCTAGAGCTACAGGTTTGTCTGAATCAACTATAAAAAGAATTCGCAAGGAGTCTCTTACACGGAAAATGCATTCTCCGACACGAAAATTGATTTCTCCCGGTAAACACAGGAAAAGACCCGATCACAGAAATGTCATTGTAGACGATTTTGATTTGTGTGTTATAAGAAATGCTGTGATTGAAATGTACGTGTCAGATCACATTGTACCAACGTGTGCTAAGCTTTTAACTGTAGTGCGGCAAAAAATTCATTTTCCTTGGAAAATAGACTCACTGCGCAAGGTATTGAGACAGTGTGGTTTCATTTGGAAGAGATGCAACAATAGGAGAAAGGTGTTGATTGAAAGACCAGATATTGTAACGTGGAGGAGTAAATATTTAAGAGCTGTCAAGAGATATCGGGGAGAAAATCGCGCTATGATATATCTTGATGAAACTGGAGTCGACAGCAACATTACAACAAAGAAGTGTTGGCAGTCAGACGATGTCGTGGGGGTCCATGCGAATGCTAGTTCTGCATATCGACTCATAGTTGTGCATGCAGGAAGCATTAATGGATTTGTGCCGAACGCGTGTCTTATATATAAGGCAGGTAGTAGTACAGGTGATTATCATGGTCAAATGAATGGTGAGAATTTCCAGAAGTGGGTTAGAGAAAAACTTATCCCAAATATTCCTCCTCAGTCTGTCATAGTAATGGATAACGCTCCTTACCATTCAGTACAAACAGAAAAAGTTCCTTCGGGCTATAGCTTGAAAACCGATATGCTCTCCTGGCTAAAATCTCGACAAATTAGCTGTGATGAAACCATGAGGAAGGCGGAATTAAACGCTATAATTCAAGCCAACAAACCTCGTGAGAAAACGTATCGTGTGGACAAATTACTTGAAGAACATGGCCATACAGTGCTTCGTCTTCCCCCGTACGCGTGTGATTTGAACCCGATAGAACTTTCGTGGGCCAAGGTGAAAAATATATACGTGACCATAACACGACAGGGTCACTTTCATTCACAGCACTCCAGGAACTTACCTCAATTGCAATATCATCATGCACTTCAGAAGATTGGAAGGGTTTCTGTCAGCATGTCGAAAAAATAGAAAAACAGTATTGGGAGCGGGACGGCTTGATGGAAAATGAGGTAGAAAAAATTTTGATTTCGTTTGGAGGAACAGAAGATAGCGACAGTGAGCCGTCAGATGATTCGGATGGTGCATTCGAGGGTGAAACAGATGATGACAGTGACGAATTGGCACAGCCGTTATCACAGTAAAGGGTAAGTACCCTATTCATTTAGTTTTGTGTCTAATTTTTGTTATACTTGTTATACTTGCGTTGCAATGATATTCCTTGGTAAAACATGAAGGTGGACGTTAGGGATACGCACAAGACAGGATTTGAGGCTGTCTCGACTCGAAAATATGTCGTGAAAGTGATGTCTCGTCTCAAAAAATAAATATGTTTCTATTAGAAGCACTCTGTCTCGACTCGAATTTTTTGACGAAAATTCTGTCTCGTCTCGTCTCGAGCGAAACCCTAGTGGACGTTACTTAAATGGAATCGCAGGTATCACTATTCATCATCGACTCCGAAAAAACTGTGCAATCGACAGTATCATTTCTCTCTAGGGTATAAGTGACATTTGTACCAAGTTGATTGGAATTTCTCGAAACCAATGCTGGCACATGCACACATACACACACACATACACACGCGGATACATCATATGATCAAGAGGGGGGCTAGGCTGTATATAGTCTTCAAATTGTCCAGTAAAGGATAAAATCAACTGCCATTTATGCCGTGTAAATTTTGATGTAAAGGGGGAGCGTACTATAGCCTCTATAGTTCCCTTGGATCCGCCTATATGTGTATATATATATACATATATACGATATATCAATCAGTCATATTTGTAAAATACATATTTAAATATAGAACTTATACGTTGCGCGCAAGAAAACGAATGTATTAATTAGATAGCATGAGAACTCGTATAGGGAACGACTTGCCGAAACCCCCGTGCGAAAAGTGGGTGAGCCCATACCTACGTCACACTACTTCTGCTAGGGCTCTTCTCGTCATCCGTCCACTGTATGTCTTCAAGGCTGAGACCTACAAAATCGACTTTTAGGGCTCAAGCCGAAGCCCAACTCGGGTAGTGATGTACCGGCTCTGTTTACCTGAAAGAACAGCACGAGCTGATTCGGTTATGATAAGCCATTTACTCGGCTCAATTTAGCCGATGTCTCGGTTGAGGTGAGTCATTAGGTCGGTTCGGCTCGGTTGAGGTGAGCCATCGGCTTAGTTCGTCTCACCCGGACAAAGTAGTTTGAACATCTTTGGCCGGCGTTCTATAACTTTTAACAATTTTTGGCTCGAGCGTGAACATTTATGGGTCTCCGGAACTCAACCCAGGACTTAGTGAACGAGGTTCTTGCCTCCTAGACTTCCCGACTACCGAGTTCGGCAGTCAACTAGTTTTTAGTATTAGATACAAACCGTCTCACTTTCATGTTTATACACGGTGTTCTTATAATAATAATAATAATAATAATAATAATAATAATAATAATAATAATAATAATAATAATATGTTAATGAAAGTTATTATTAATGATACTACTACTATGTCTATGTAGGATATATGAAGAATTACTTGTAACTATAGACAGGATTTGGCACGTTTTGGCTCGACTCGACTGGAAACTCGACCCGAATACCAGTCGAGTTTCGAGTCGAGTTGGAGGAAATTTTTCGGGTCAAGTTGTTAAGTTGAGCTCAAAAATGTCTGTTTTCATCCATTTGCCTGGTGTGGATTAGGGATGACCACAAAGTTCCGGTTCCGGCGGACCTGTTCCCCGAGGAACCGGTTCTTTGAGATCCAGTTTTTAGAACCGGTTCCGGAAACGGTTCCAGACCTGGATGCGAAAAACCGGTTCCGGAACCGGGTCTTCTAGAACCGGATCCGTTCAGGAACCGGTTCTGGCCATTCCTAGTGTGGATGAAGAATGACTCAAAGTTTTACTTTTTCCATTAATATATTAATATGTTATTAACAATAATATATATATATATATATATATATATATATATATATATATATATATATATATATATATATATATATATATATATATATATTTGGAACTTAGGGTGAAGATTTTTCCAATAGTCTTCGTAAACGGCACCCTTGGCTCAAAGAAGAGAGTACTGAGGAATATAGGATACATAACATATTAATGAACATAAGAAACAGAAAGATACATAGATTGTATTAGGATACAAAACAGAGAAAAATTACATTCACATGTTTTTACAGTTCCTATAATTTTATTGTAAAATGAATTGTCTAATTAGTTGCCGTTAATATGTTGAACTGAGACTATAACGCTGTTTCTATAAAATACATTGCTTAATTATTTTTAGTAGATATGTTCAGTTTACATGCACAACTTCAAAAACTGTAATAAATGTTTTGTAAAATACACTACTTAGTTATTTGCAGTTAATACTTTCAATTAGCATGCACATGTTTTAAACAGTATAACAAAGATTCTATAAAACGCAGTGCTAAGTTGTTTACAGCTGGTACGTTGAATCTAAAAGTTTAATACCATCAATATTAACCAGCAAGTTAATTAAATGTCGTGCTGAAATTCATTCTCTCTTTTTCTCTTGTTCACCTCAAACATAAGTTAGTGGGCAACATGGAAATTTTAAAAGTTCTCTCTCGCTTGGGAGAGCTGTTTTATACATTCATAAGGTCTCCTCTTCGTAACTGCATCTAGATGTTCAATCCTTAGTCTTTCTCTTCCTGGTTTTCCTTCTGCCTTTCCCTCTATCAACACGGTGATCCAATCAGAGTGCCGAATAAGATGTCCAAGCATGCTGTTTCTTTTTTTTCCTATTTCTTCATGATCTGTCGTCCTTCATTGGCTTAATTTAGTACGTCTTCATTCCTTTTCCCTTCGGTCCATGCTATATGCAGCATTCTGCGCCAACACCACATTTCAAATGCTTCCAGCTTGGATATTTCAGCTTTTCTCAATGTCCACGTCTCTGATCCATAAAGCTCCACCCTTCATACCGGGGTCTAAGTAAATCGTTTTCGAAAATTCAACGACACATTTCTTGATGTTAGCAGTCCTCTTTTCATATTAAATGCTTGTTTAGCCTGCGCTATTCTGGAACTTATGTGTTTTTCACTTCTTCCGTCCGAGGATATTAGACTTTCTAAATAAGGAAACTTCTTAACATCTTCAATTTTTTCTCCCTATAGCCATACGTTTGCCTCTTCCTGTCCTGCTCTTGTGCAATTTATCATTTTGTTTTTCTTCTTATTTATCTTCATTTTGTAGTTGGTGTTTCAAGTTTGAAAGTGCTACCTGCAAGTCCTTTTCTCTCTCCGCTATCAGTACTATGTCATCAGCGAACCTTATTGTGCTGAAAACCTGGCCATTTACTTTTATGCCTTTCCCGTTTTTATCAAAGAATTCTTTCATAGCCTCTTCTATATAGACGTTGAACAGGAGAGGTGAAAGTCCACATCTTCGCCTTACTCCTTTACTTATTCTTGCTTTCTTCTGATCTCTTCCTATAACAGCTGTGGTGTTCCAATAAAGTTCGTATATTATTCTTCTGTTTCTGTAATCCACCTCCAAATTCTTCAGCGCTCTGAACATGATACTCCAATCTACGTTGTCAAAACTTTTTTCTATATCTACAAATGCTATCACAATTGGTTTGTTTATCCGGATGTGCTGTTCCATGATCAACCGTAGACTTAGTATTTGCTTTCCTTGTTCCCTATTTGTTCTGAATCCAAACTGGTCCTCCGATAGCCGTTCTTTGATTTTCCCTTCTATTCGTTGTGCGATAATTTTGCACAGCACTTTTGATACATAGGAAAGCAAACTTATTTTTCTGTGTTATTCGCATTTCCGTGTGCCTTTTCTTTTCGGGGTAGGAACCAGCATGCTTTTCTCGAAGTCTCGTAGTATGTTTCCCGAGTTGTACATTTTATTAATAAGATTAAATAGTTTCTACTTTGTTGCTATTCCGAGGTTCTTAATCACTTCCGTTGGTATTTGATCTATCCCTGGGGTTTTACCACGTTGCATTTTCTCCAAAGTATTGTCAAATTCGCATTGTAAAATTGATGGTCTTACTTTATTTTCATCGACGTCTTCTTCCTTCTGTATGTCTTCTTCGTTCACTCTGTTACCTTTGTAGAGTTCTTCTCGGTATCCTTCCATCTTATCTGCTTCTCTTGTATTAGCGTTGTCCCGTCCTTGTCTAATAATGTTTGTGCATTTCTTTTTCTCGCCGAACTGTTTTCTAACCTTTCTATATGCCGTTTCTATATTGCCTTTGACTATATTTTCCTCAATTTCTTTGCATAAGTTGTTTATCCAGTTTTCTCTTGCCTTCTTTACTTCTCTGTTGATGTGATTTCTGCACCTTCTGTATTCCTCTTTTTTGTTTGTTATCTTCAACTCTCTTCTTTTTTCCATTATTTTCAATACCTCTGTTGTTATCCAGGGTTTATATGGGGTTCTCGATTCCCTTCCTATGTGCTCGTCGGCTGCTTTTGCAATTCTTGCTTTCATGGCTTCCCATTTCGAGTTGATGTCATCATACGTTAAAGCTATTTTAGATGTCTCCTTGTTGCATTTGCAAATTCCCTTTTCGTGTTTTCGTCTCTTCTTATCTTGATTGCGTTCCATCTTTTGTTTAGTGCTACCACTTTTCTTCTTTGGTCGAAGTTCGCTCTTCATAAAAACTATAAATTGTGGTCTGAATCAACGTCTCCACCTGGGTAAATCTTACTGTTTTTCACTTGATTTCTAAATGCTTGTCGGACCAGTATATAGTCTATTTGGTATCTTTCTTTGTCTGCTGGTCTTGTCCATGTGTATCTTCTTAGTGGTTATTCGAAGAGCGTATTTGTTACAGTCAGATTATGGCTTTTGCAGAACTCAACTAATAGTGCATCTCTCGCATTTCTTTCTCCTAGGCTGAAATTATCTTCTTTTCCTTCGTCGACTACTGCGTTCCAGTCACCCATGATGCTTAAATTGTCCTGGTCTTGAACTTTCATTAATACTTCTTCTATCTGCTCATAGATTTCTTCAACTTCCTCATCTGTGTAGCTTGACGTAGGTATATATACTTGGATTATCGTCATATTCCTCGGTTTTGATGCTATCTTCAACATTACTATCCTTTCATTGTATCTTCAGCTGCCTATAACTTTCTGTCCTATCTTCTTATTAATGAAAAAACCAACTCCTGCTGCTCCTGAATGAATCATTCTGAACTTCCCGCTCTACATGCCTCCTGCATCAGGCAGCTTAACTTCGCTGTATCCCAAGATATCTATCTTCATGTGTTGCATTTCTTTCTTCATGTTTTCCAGTTTTCCATATTGTAACTGCGATCGCACATTGCAGGTTCCTATCCTGCAGGTGTTTCGTTTGATGACGACCGAGAAGGCCCTGCTCTGTTTCCCTCCACTGCCGGGGACGACCCTCTGCGAAACAGTAGTGACGTATTCCCTAACATTATTTTTCTCTATTTTTCTCTCCATATTGTTTCCATTATTATGTAAATACAGAGACGCGTGGCATAGTTACAGTTAAGTATTGACTCTTTGTTCTACCATCTTCGCAAAGTGGCTCAGGAATTCACCCAGACTTTGAAAATGGGTACCTAGGAAAACTGAGAGTAGTGGTGACCTCATAATGGTGCTGCTTACTTTACCTTCAATATCCGCAGAAGTTAAGAAAATAAGCAACCTAGCCTGACATAAGCCATGAATCACCATCTCGGCCTATCTCATATGGGGACATCCTTTAACTTCATGCAACTTCATTTATATTTTGTACAATATAAAATAGCTACAATTATTTCAATTCATGAGGTTTTACATCTATATAAGGATGTAGAAAGTTTTGTTTAAAGTTATAACCTCTATGTGTATCAACAAACCCAGTTGAAAAATTACTGCTTGTAATATATCTCAAGCTTTATTCAGATATCAGCAAATGTTCCAAAGTATTTTCCTTCCTTCTAGGTAGAACATCTAAAAAGTCTTAAACACGCGTTCAATTTTTTTAAACGGACTGTTCAAATAGCAAATTTATTGTCTATAACCTTAAAGAATTTCGAGATATTGATATCTTATTACAACAATATCAACACCCATTGTTCCGGCCTTCTACGTCGATTTTCCAGAAATTTTTCCTTAGTGTCACAAAACCTATGTTCTGTCCAATTGCCTGCGAATCAGTCATTCAGCAAGACAGTCGTATATAGGGAAGTATGCTTCTCTCGAGGTGTGTTTAAGCATGATAGCAATTTAATTCTCTAAGATTGTCCTTTGAAATGTGGACACATTAATGTTGATGATTGTATCACTTAGCTCCAAAATCTCGTTTTATTCATATTTTTATATGTATAATTTGCACTATCTGAAGAGAAACCTATGTATTTCCTACTTTATCTAATTACATTTCTCCATTCAGTAATTTCATCGTTTGAAAAATTCTTAAACCGGCGAATGTTTAAGGACCAAGTGTTTTATTTAACTGGTGTTTATATCCTTTTAATTCCATGTAAATGCTTTTTGCGACATTTATTTTACTCATAAGGATACGGCCTACTGTTCACATATGAATATATACAAACACTATCTATCCTCTCCCTCTATCCCTTAATTTGTGATGTTTCAAAATCTACCTATTTTTGTTTTAAATTTCAAGACACATTACTACACTACTCTTCACATAAATTGGTATTTAAGATGTATAGTACCAATCAGTTCACTATGCGCTATTGTCAAATCTTCGGTGATAAGTTTGCTTGCAAGAGTTGAATGTTGCAACATATTTTTACTGAGACGAGATTCACCCGTTGAAAACAAATTTATCAGCTAGAGTTTGGCAATAGCGTATCGCCAGGTCATTAGTACATGCTAAATGTCAAGTCATGTGCCGCGTAGTGTAGTATATTCTGACAAGAAAAATTTAAATACATTTTGAAACAGCATAAATTAAAAAGAAGATAAATGGATATAAAAACGAAATTTTTACTTTCATCATAATTACATCCTCGTAGATTGCATTGAATACATACACTGAGAAAAATTACCAATGCAAAATCATTTACCATTTATTTTGTAAGTTGATATACATTTCGTTAGATTAAATTACAAAATTTGTTCTTGTCGTTACTAATTTACAGTAAAGTCATAAGAAAATATGATACTTTTATTGATAAAAAAATGTAATTTTACACCATTTCATATTAGTAATTTTACTTATGGGTGTAAGTTTATTTACATAGAGGAGTTGCAAACAGATCTTTTTGCAAATTTACTTATGAAATTTTTTATAGTGTAGGATAGTGGCTACTAACGTATGTTATATATACACATTCTTATCTATTCTATGTATGTGTATCTTTACGACCGTTTACGAAACTAGTTTAGTAATACTTATCATATTTAACAAAATACATACACATATAAACAAAGAAACGCTCTATTGTATCCTATGGAAGATAACAAACTTTAATTTCGAACTAAAAGAGTCTAATACTGTGTTTAGCTTAAAATTCTGAAATAGCTATCTACAGAAGCTTGTCAAAAGTTTTTATCCAAAATCTGTAAAATATATACTCCCTCTTCTTCGTTAAGCTCTCTCCTTATCATTCTCGGACTCTGTATTCCTGCCAGTGTAAACCACGTATCCCCTTTTACATATTAACTTAATCCATGCCTGACGAAAATGAACCCATGTTTGTGTTTCTATCCGCCTGGCGACGAGTTTAATATCTTTTTTAAAGCCAGTAACTGTCCACATTTTCTAACTAAATGTTTTAGGTCTTCTTCATCATCAGTAGCGTAATTATTTTTCATCCTCTTTCCTCCTCCAACTCCTCTTCTGTTCGTTTTACTTCCTTCCCTCGTGTCCTAACGCACTTAATATCCTCATACAAACTTCGTATCCTCACCTACAGCGATACAACAATATACATACATACATACATATATATATATATATATATATATATATATATATATATATATATATATATATATATATATATATATATATATATATAACCACAATGTTGGATTGAGAATTGAAAGTTTTCTATACCAACACATAAAGGAAGATAAGTTTTACTAATTGGATGGTACCTTCTGCGGGAAAATCGTGTGGATTAATACAGATTGGATTAGCGCCTATTCCAGATTTTCATTATCAAAGTGCTGGTAGCATGGTAATGATCCAACATAGAACCTGTAATGCAACACACACATATATATATATATATATATATATAATATGGAGGAGGGTTGTTTTCGTTTACATAAGTACTAGTTGTTCTCCCCTAGCCTTCGACTCGGTTGCAAATTGCCTGCACACTAGCGACATCTTTTGGCTTCAAGTAAAAGGCAGGATAGTTAATGACAACTATTAATCTGACTGTGAACTATTAGATATTAGCATGTTTGGCTGACTGAGACGTCTTGTGTTTATAGTAACGGTCAAAAGATATCTAAATCTTATCGCCTAAGTATTTATTTAACCTGTAACTCTTAAATTCTTTTGAAGTTAGCACGTTAGAGTTATTCAAAGACTAAGATTTTCTGTATTATAAATAGAATATAATGTTAATTGTGTATATGTGTGTACGTGTTTTAATACAGAAAAGTTAAAATAATTACGAAACTACAATAACATAGTTTAAAAGTAGACAGAATATCTAAAAATGTTAGAAATTTTATAGTCGGAGAGTATTTGTTTACATAACCTATTATTTTTATCAAGTTGTACATTACATTTGTACGTTCAGAAAAATACAAACAGGTTTTATATATACATATATACAGACAGAGTGCGTCAGAAAAATGTATACATACCTTGAACCGTTATAAAAACCGTATTTCCCGTGCTACAAGGTTGAATTTCTGGGAGAAAGTAATGCTATCTTTCTTCAATAGGTGGCAGCAGAATTGTCGCTCTAGCTTCTCAACCCAGTTAGTGGCAAGGAAGTAACTTCAAGATGGCGGACGTACGTTTGAACTTTAAAGCGCGGAAGCAGGTAATTAAGTGGTACTGGAAGTTCGAGAATATTGCTGCGGTTCAAAGATGAGATGTACAAACGTAAACTACATAACTTAGACACACTTTGGAATGAGATTCAAATGGTTGAGAGCGGAATCAGTGGTGACTCATACTCAGAAAAGTATTGATGTTGGAGGCCGCCATTTTGAACAGTAATCACATTTGCGTGAGAAAGTGCATGTGTGCTTCAAATTGGACCCTAAGCTTTCCATTTCCAACAGCTGAACCTTGTAGAACGGAACATAAATTTTATATGACGGTTCAAAGTGTGTATATGCATTGTTTGACGCACCCTATATATATATATATATATATATATATATATATATATATATATATATATATATATATTTCAGTGATTCTTTTTAGGGTTTACAACTTCAATCATTTATAATTCTTTATTGGAACCACTTACAGACTTGGTTTATATGTCATTATACTGCAAAATACTTCAAGTTTGACTCACGTAGTGAGTAATTGCGGAGTTAACCACACGCGGCACCATCGGTCAGTCGTTGGAAATGAAGACTTTCACTGGTGCGGAAAGAGCTAAATGCGTGTTTTGGTTTGAAGAAACGAAGTCAGGAACGAGTGAACAGTGTAAGGTTCGCACACAATACGTCAAGGAACCACCCAGCAGACCAACAGTGTACAAATGACACAAAACATTTGTTGAAACTGGTTGTTCCGTTCGACACACAAAGGCTCCAGGGCTCTCACCAGTGACTGACGATGTGATCCAAGCAGTTAGGGACAGTTTTGTCCGCAGCCCTCGTAAATCTAAACGACATCCATCACAAGAAACTGGTATCCCTCATACCACAGTCAAGCGTTTACTGCGTAAACGTTTGTCCATGAAGCCATACAGATTGTCCTTGGTTCAAGCACTGAGTGAAGCGGATAAACATACCCGTCATAAATTCTGTGTTACCATATTTGATCGCATTAGTGGTGATGAGTCATTCTTGGACAATGTGGTGTTCAGTGACGAATCAACTTTTCCCCTTTCCGGCCGAGTCAGAACACACAATTGTCGTATTTGGGGCACGGAAAATCCACATGCGTACGTGGAGCTGGTTCGTGATAACCCCAAAGTGAACGTGTTTCGCATTGTTTCCGGAGCAAAGGAGTATGGATCATCTTTCATTGGTAAGAGAACCATCACCGGCATCGCCTATGTTGATATGCTCCAGACAGGCACGTAGGATTTCGTGAAGGGGGGGGATCCGTCACATGAAATACTGTGGTCATCACACCAGGGGCTCGATCATTCTAAGCTATTTTACTGGCAACATATATTGGTTCGTTTAGCCAGGATTTCGTAACGGGGGAAGAGGTGGGGTGACATGAAATTCTGAAGGACCAGGAGCTCGATCGATCTAAACTACTTCACTATCAACATGTATTGTCTTGTTATTACAATAAAATGAGGATATGTTGGTTAGAATTTTAATAAGAAAGTATGTAGAAATCTGGAGTAAAATAAAAAAAAAAAAAAGGTGTTGAAAAAGATTTTACAGTATTTGCGTCCTTCCTCTGCTCACGTTTCTTTCTCTGTTGAATCAGATGTTAACAGAACTTTCTTTCCACATAAATTTTTGTTTTTATTATTCCATCAACTACTGTTTGTTCCAAATGACAGATTAAAGGAGTAGTAGAAAATTGTTTTTGAAATAACATGTTTGACACTGCAAGAATGCGATTATGAAAAATTATGATAAAAAATGTCCACGCTGTTACACAACGGTACTATGCTTTCGGAAGCTTGAAATATCCCTGACGAGTAGCAGAAATTCTGAGAATTCCGTAAGTTTTCTAGAAATTTCAAATTCCCTGTCTTTTCCAGGATATCTCAAGTTTGAATTTATTACGTGTGGAAACTTGATTTTGAGGAAAAATCAAGTTTGAATTTATTACGTGTGGAATGGTTTGTACATTAGTACATTTAGTCAACTTATCGAACAAATAATCTGGTTTCTCAGTTGTTAAGATTATGTATATAAAGCAAACATAATGCAAATATCTTCTATGAAACATTGTAAGAATATAATGGTCATTTAAAACAGGAAGTATATGAGATCTTTTCTTAGTATAGAAAGCATATCTTAACGTAAAAGTTTGAACTAGTTGAATTTTGTAAGCAAGTTTCTTTGGTAATTCGCAACCATAAAGAGTATCGCAATAATCGAAAAGTGACCAAAGATTAAATATTAGCTCTAAATTTTTGGTAACGGATACACGTGGAATTAGGGAGTCATTCATCGCCAGTTTTATGTTATTATGCACAACTGACTTTGACATTGATCCCCGAATCAATTGCCATATACACAGATTTACCAGGATTTAATTTGAGACCGTTTGAAGTACACCAAAGGCTGATAGCCGTAACAACACTATTAATCAATGATACATCCCTTTCAAGAGCTTGAAGACTTGTAGGGGTAAAGTTGGGTGTCATGTGCATAAAAATGAGGTGTGCAGAATCGAATAACTTCTGGTAGATCAGCAATATATATGGCAAATAACAATGGTCCCAATATAGAACATTGGGGACATCAGCATTTAGAAACATATTTTGTGATAGAAGAAAACTATTACTAGGAAGTATAAGTCGCTGACTTCTGTCATGTAAGTATGATCTGAATCACTTTCTCACAATGTGTGAAAAGTAATAGTATTTTATTTTAGCTAGCAGTAAAGGATGATGTACCGTATCAAAAGCCTTGCTTAGATCAAGAAGAGTAAGTAGAACTATCCGCTGCTGATCAGTTTCACACAGGTTATTATCAGAAATCTTAATCAATGCAGTGACTGTACTGTACCCTGCACCAAATCCGGACTGTAGTTTAGGAAGTACTTGATTTGAGTCTACATAGTATAACATTTGTTGATGAACAATTTTTCCATAACCTTAGATAAAATCGGGAGAAACCTAATTGGCCTAAAATCATTGAAAGCAGAAATAACTGATGTTTTGGGTAAGGGAAAAACCCTCGCCTCTTTCTAAATCTAAGGATATACACCGGTTGATAGGGTATAATTTATATTCGGGATAGGGGACTTTCGTTGAGATGTTTCAGGATGACCGCAGGTGCACACATTAAGTCATAATGGATTTGTCACAAAAAACGTGAAGTGTTTTTCAGTATAATGACACACACACACACACACACACACACACACACACACACACACACATATATATATATATATATATATATATATATATATATATATATATATATATATAATGAAAGTGATTGTATTTGTGACTTCATACCTCTTAAACCACCCGACCAATCTCGATCAAATTTGCCACATAGATGAGGTGCCCGCCTGTGATGGTTTCCATCATTTCACTTTGATGGAGTAACTTACTGGAGGAGGAGAAATTTAAGAATGATCAAAATGACCGATATTAGTATCGAATCCATACTTTTTGGGGTCTCTGAGATGAACAGTGAGACTTCCAAGGTCGTTTAGACTCAAATGCAGCCCTTTATGTCCAAAATGAAACGTATTTTTCCCATGGGAAGAACGGGTATTCTGATAGTTTATTTAATAAATTGTTACAGTATGAACAACTAATTATGGTGTAAAATACGCTTACCTAGTCACTTTTACATTCGTATGGTGACGCGGTTACTAACAGACATCTACTATGAAAAACAGTTTAACAGCGTTGCCGGTAGAAAGTAAAATATATTAGTCGTTTTGGTAGTTATTTAGTATTATAGTAGTAATACTTTTCAATGTTATGTAAGAAATGCTTTACTTCTACTGGAAATAAAGCGATTCCATGATGCTGATCACACTGTATTTTTCTTCCACACGTTATGTCAGGGAAGCTCTGTGTCTTTCGGATTTGGCCAACAGCCCTAGGAGGAAGGATAAATTACCAGATAAATCACTACAGTATATACCAAAATCGTGTCCCAATGCAGTTCTCTCATATTTAGATTTTGTCCTCATGCGCAAAATTTTGTTCTAGAAAGAAGGTTGCTTGCTCTTTCCCATTATAATATTGTTTTGCGATAATAGAATTGCAGTATATATGCGACAGAGACATGTTATTTTGCCCTACTTTAATTTGGTTTCTACTGTGGCAGTAATTCATTAAGTTCAGCTTACAATAAATGAAAAGGAAGACACTTTGAAATTTCACCTCTAAAATATTAGGTGACTGCCTATGTTTGAGATCATCTAAAGTTAGATAGCCAAATAATGTTGCAACGTACTTGTTCGTAGCTCAGATAATGTATACTAAATACTCATAATGTGGGAGCAGACGGATAGGCTCGCTTTGATATATGTAAATTACTAATATTAGTATTATAGAAAATATTATGAACATAACTTGAGAAACAAATAAAACAAAAGTATAT
The DNA here is from genome assembly GCF_964235325.1 of Thermobia domestica. Lineage (NCBI taxonomy): Eukaryota > Metazoa > Arthropoda > Insecta > Zygentoma > Lepismatidae > Thermobia > Thermobia domestica. Next base: position 136,653,995 of record NC_137458.1, read on the forward strand.
TTCATTATTATTACATTACATTTCAAAACTGATCTGTGACCTGTGGTCTATTAACAGAGAAGCTATTATGATGAGAACATTAATCGGATGTTATGAGTTTGGGTTATTCGCTAATGAATCGGTATTAAGTCGAAATAACGTTGATTATGGTATCACTATGTTAAGCAGACTGATATACAGTACTATCGGGGTGGCTCAGTGGTAGAGCGCAAATCTTAAGAGAGTAGGATCTCTGATTTTAACCCAAGTGGGCTTGAGTTTTCTCGGTCTTATTTCGTTTCCTCCCACGTTATTCCTTATCATCCTCGCCATCTTTCTTAGCATCGGAGAATAAATTAATAAAATAATAATAATAATAATAATAATAATAATAATACCTTTAAAAATCTATCAACCGAATTCAGGCGAAATCAATCCATCTGGATCATGGTTGCTAAACTTGAGTTTGTTTGGTAACGAGCATGGCGGGCTTGTGTGTGGTAGCTACCTTGTTCGTTTGCCTCACATCAGGATTGCCTGATTGGAATTACGCAAAATCACATAAAGTGCAACGATTTTGTTCCCTTTTGATTTAAAACACACAATTGAATTTTTAAAGGCATGAAAATGTGTAAACTAACGATTTACGGACGTCTGATAGCTGTAAACTTGATAAACGAAAAAGAAGACAGATTGTACTCAATGCAGAGGGATAGCTTTTGTGCTCGTGAAGCACCGCAATTAGATAATGACAAGAATAACTAATACACTTACATACATTGAGAAAAATGCTTGTATGTCTATGAACAAAAATTCGTTCTTGATACTGGAAAATCATATCAGCTCTACAATGGGAGACTTCATCAACAGGTAGGTGGTGTTAAGTTCCACGGACGTAAGCAAGGAATGAGTCCTGAAAGTTCTGTAAATTTAGCCTAATTTTATGGGTGATTTTACAAACTTTAATATAATTTATAGTCGTATTGGAATTTAACTCTACGAAATAAATTCCTTGTACATACCTGTAAGGATATGTGGAAACAGAACTGTCTTTTAAATCATACTTTCGACTCGTAATTTAAAGAATAAAAAATGTTTGAGAAAAAGGATCTATTTTCTTCTTTATTCATGAATTCACTTGTACTACGCAAAGGAATTGTTTTAATTTTGATTATCCAAGTAGTTAGATCTCGATCCAACAATTTGATTGGTATGAAGGCTGTAGACAAGATTGTTACAGTTATAAATTAATCTTTTCAATGTGGTAGGTTGTCAATTGTATTGTCCTACTGCATTAACAACAACTTCTGATCTTTTTAATTTAAAAAAAAAAATGAAATCTCTCTTATTCAGTCTACAAAGCATAAAAGCGATGTGCATTCATCCTCCCCTCCATTGTTCTCCTGACATGTTCCCCCCCGTAAAATAAATCCTACCACTTTTTAAATTACTTCATGGTGCTGACTTCGAACACGTCACTTTGTTCTTGACTTTTTTCTTAAATTATTTTTTATACAAAATTTTACTTTCCAGCTATTTAAATTTTTCTACTATTTTTGTCGACAATTTTAAAATTTCACCAAAGAAACATCATAACATCTCAAGGACACCCTTGTTACATAACCATACAATTGAAAATTCAATAAAACAAAAAGCAATAATATATTGGACAATCAAATGATTTGACATCTTGGCAACTCTAATAAAAATTGAGAGCTCTGTTTACCTGAAGCTCTCTTCTTGATAAAGTGTTGAGTTTAACTTTGAGAACGATTAAGTTTTCTGGGACTGGAGATAGACAAGCATGATCTGGATCAAACTAGGCTTGATGCTAGACTTGATGGTCCGTTGTACAAAAGTGTGAAATAATGTTGTGCGTAATATTACTTCTTGAATTATGGACCATCAAATTTGCAGTTAGAACAATATGAAATTTTCGAAAAAAAAATAATAAAGTGTTTATGGCCGTGTTAGCCTGTCACGTCTGAAGGATGACGTTTCACGGTGATCACACTATCCGAGGAAAGGGAAGGAAGAAAGGATTGGAGAAGGAAGGAAGCGGTCTACGACCTATATGTTAGGTACCATCCCGGAATTTGTCTGGCGTGAATGGCGAAAATCCAGGAAAATCTCACTCATGATGGCTGGACTGAAAAAGTTTTACACTTTCCCAAACGATACATCTGCCTAATTACACTTAATTACTTGACCATTTTGATCAGTAGATACTTTATGAACTTATAATACGAGACAAATGTGTGTCTTGTACACTTCAAACACGACAGAAAAATATATTGAAAAATACAAGACAATCCTGAATAAACAAGACGTCTGGCAGCCGCATACTCACACAATAAACTCTACGTACAAACACTAATTTTGACAATATTTGTTTCAATCTTTGATGATGTAACTGACTCATTAGAAATCAAGAAGACTAGCAATGAAATTTGTCGAATGTACATTTATTTCAGATGAGTATTACTTACCTCGTATACATTTCTTAACAAAATTGGGTAAATATACTGAATATGATGCCTTATTAACTTCTGCAAGGAAAGGTAGTCGATATGATCGGTTGGAAAGGAAAGAAACAAAGAATATCCCTACTTATTTTTTAAAAAGAAAGAAATCATACGTAATTCTTAAAATCAAAAATGCACTTCCTGTATAAAAAAACAATGTAATTTAACTGTGATTGTATGACAGCTTATTTGCCAGAAATACGCGATGTGATGTTATGCACAAAATTTACACTATGTATGTTGCACGTTCTGCTTTGAGGGACCGTTTAACTAGTAGCACATTATACATGCTGGGATGGTAGCTGTAAAAATATGAGTATAAAAATATGAAATGTTATATCAGTTGACAAAAAAAAAAAAAAAAAAACTAAAATATATAACTACAGCATCAATTCATTATTCTTGTCGTACAGCGATCCAATATTAAAAACTGAAAGTTGTAGACCTAACGTGTATCCTTTCAATATTTATTACTATTCAGCGGAAACAGTATGAGATGGCAAGGAATATTCCAGTTACAGATTCAGTGTCCCAAAAATATATGTATTCAAACTACAAGCAGTAGATTTCTTTTAGTTTATTTTCAATATTGGATCCGGCCAGAGCATTATGATTACGTATTTAATTCAGGTATATCTACCTTTGTTTCGCAGGACAGCAGTAATGCAGTTTTTAATAGAAGCAAAGAAGCCTTGATAGGCGAGTAGATTCATGACACACCACATCAACACATACAAATCACTAAATTCCTGTAAATTTCCCGGTGCAGGGCAGAGAACTGGGATCTGACATTCAATGACATATCAGGGGGATTCATTGCAGAAATTGAAATTCACCATTGTGCTCCTTCACCCACTGCAGTACAACTTTAGCTGGTGACAGGGAGCGCTATCCTGCTGGAAGATGCCATTTCCAGCTGGAAATATGGAGGACATGAAAGGATGTACACTCATGTCCAAAATTATTGTCGCATGTCTATAAATATGTTGTTGTAGGAATATAATTTAATAATGAATTCGCTCAGTATTCTTTATAATGTTAGTATGTGTATAATCGGCAAAGACATGTATGTGGCAAATTTCAGGTCAAAAGAGCAGTAAATAAGAACAATAAAACTTTCTTGTTCATTTAGCAACATTTTATTTTACTCGTTATAATTTTCGTGTTTATAATTCTTTTCCTATGAAATTTACCACAAATATACATTTCCCGATTATACACATAGTATCAGTATTAAAAGTGCCCTGCAAAATCATTATTAAATTATATTGTTACAAGAAGACAGTTATAGATATGCGACAATAATTTTGGACATGAGTGTACATGGTCAGCAACGATCTGCCGGTAGTTCGTAATCGTTATGGTGCCCAACACAAACATTACTGAGCCCATGGATGACCATGTGAACGTTCTCTAAATCATGGAGCAACCATCAGCCTGTTGTAATCTTACTGTGCACGTTTTGAGCAGCTGTTCCGCTGGCAGGCGATGTATAAAGACCCGAGAATCGGTATGATGAAGACAATATCGTATTTTACCGGATCAACCAATGTTGCGCTATTACTTTACAGTCCAATGATAATGAACAAGTCCCCATTCAACTCGGTATCGACTATGCTTTGGGGTTAATATTTGTATGTACTTGCTCACGACCTCGGTTACGAAGGCCCATACTGGTTAACTGTGTGCTCAGACATTGTAGTGCTTTATCCACTGTTAAAGTCTGTTAAAGATCGTTAAAGGCTACTATAAATTGTATCAAAGTTTGGACCCTCTTCTGTCGTATCAAACTCGAGGATCTATGATGTCCAACATCTTTAATGAGGTACGGCCACTCCATGTCTTCCGTTTTGGTGCTAGTATCAGAGTGCTTTTCCTACCTTTGGAAGATACTAACCATGACAGATCGTGCACACGTGAGAAGTAGCGCTATTTCCGAGAGTTTCATTCTCAGCTATCTGGCCATCACAATATGGCCTCTACGAAACTTTGACATTTCTGCAACTTTTCCCATTCTACGCACAAGCATCATACTGACTGATCGAGTGAAATCCCGTCACCGTCTCTTTCAAAACGGAGCCGGTGGTCATAATGCTTTGACTGTGTATATGTAAAAGTAATCCATGGTTTTTTGAGTTTCACCCTCTAAACTAATTCCAAACCATACCAAAATAGCACATGAAAAAAAAAAGTTCAATTGATGGTGACCTAAGTGACTTCAAGTTTTCAATGCCTTTACAATATACAATATGTGGCAAAAGTATCTTTTTAGAATGGCTAGAGGGAGTGACACTATATTTTGGATTATGATTATGAAAGTAGAACAGTATCTATTACTGTACATGATTCAAAGTCCCAGAATAAATTTAGCATCCGATGATATCCCTCTATTGGACCCATAAGAGGTAAAAATCTTTGGTGAATGGTGTCATAAAAGCAGTGTCTGTAGTTCACGTTTGAAATGATGTCTATGCTGAGAAGGATTATTAAACTTCAACAAATTTTTATAAATTAGATCCTTAAAGATTAAAAATGGTACCGAAACATGTTTTAAACATTATATGAATTTAGAGCTTCAAAAGGTATAATTCTCTCTCCACATTTATCACATCACCTTATTGAGACTAGAAGCAGTAGATACCTTCCTGCTGGCCTAGTGGAATAAGCGCGCTCACTTTAATTGCATATTGTTCAGGGTTCGATTCCCGAGGTTAGGGTAATAAATGCATTATGGTGGTTCGGATTACACCTTCACATCTCATAGCTTCACATCTCATATATTCTCAGGGCTGAAAAGGAATACATAACTTTAAGAAATAAATAAATAGACGGACGTTGTAATGATATCAGTTCTGATTTCAATATTGGAGACTTATAGAATGGAAATCAACCTAATTTTATATAATGTAAAATAAAACGCATATGGTGTTGCGTGCTATTTTAACAATTACACATTTTCACTGGAAAATATCAATTGCATTATCGTGTCAAGCGACGTTGTAATTAACAGGGATGAGATTGCAGTGCGTTTACTAGTCATTTGTCGTCTTTATTTAGTAAGATCTAACATTTTATCGATATTAGGTTTTTGCAAATCTAAAACAAAACAATCTAAGATCTAGTACAATAGCGTACATTGCTAAAAGAAAGCCAGAGCTTTGTGTTACACGAATAAAAAGAAAAACAATACCAGAAGTTCACAAATGTGGTTTAGAATACACTTAAAAACCCTCGATGCAGTGGCTTATTTCGGAATCTTCTCTGCATAGCCATTCTTCATGTAAAACTCATAAATAACGCGTTGGTTCAGACCACTAGGCTCAAGCATTACAAGGCATCGTTACGTGAGAGTGAATTATGAGCAATAATTTATTTCCATGCAGTTGGCTTTCAATAGACATTCAATGGGCACTTTCCAGCACTACGTTCAGTATCTTGCTGCTCGTTGGACGGTATTGTTTTGCAGATATTCTGTTCACTTACTTTTTTTTTAAATATTATTATTTGCCTTTGTTAATCGATCACTAATAGAATAATAAACGATTTTGTCTTTCAGAATTTTAAATTGTATATCGTACAGGTGCGACCTTTGACATTGTATTGGGAATCGAATTAACGCCAGGGATGAGGATGAAAAACGTTTACTATAGAAAAGTATCCTGATTACTGGGCCTATTATACAAATAGTAATCATAAAAGGAATAAGTTTCTATTTCTCATTGAAATTAGTTGCAACATTACACAAGTTTTTCTCTTAATCGTTTCGTTACTTTATTGGATGAAAAGATCCAAGATATTTCAATCAGAGATTTTCCTGAAAGCCTTATATCTGGAGAACTACATATAGTGTAGCCAAGCTCAAACTATCAGTTAACTCACTATGATGTGCTTATCCCGAAGAAAATCCGGACACTCGATTTTGGGACCGTCCAAAAATTTTGTTACTCCTAGTCCAATTGGATCTAAAAGATTCAATACATTTCAACAAAACTTTTCTTGTAGCCTTTATATCTGAGGAATTATATAGTGTAGCCAAACTTAAATTACTAGTTGACTCACTGTCAGAATGATGTGCTTACTCCTTAGAAAACATGAAAACTCGATTTAGGAACCGTTCAAAAAGTTTGTGGCCAGTATTCCAAAAACTATTTATTGGGCAAGATTACAATATTTTGATCTATTTTTGGTTTTCCTAAAATTCTTGTTCTACTACAATTATTAGACTGTATTTTCGTGGGGCTCTTTAGAGTGATTTTTAAAAGTTAATATCTTCAAATTTGATTTTCAGTGGGAACGCATCATTTTAACTGTACGTTTTCTCGCTTATAATGTTGGTGGCCACAAGAATGCATTAACTAAAGCTCTAAGGAAAGGAACTAAAGCTCTAAGGAAAGGAACTAAAGCTCTAAATAGAGTAAACACACTTGGATTGGTTAGTAATTTTGAAATTTAAACGTTCCCTATTCAGCATCAAGGCTATATGAGACCTGGATCTACCACTTAAGGTAAAATTCGAACTACATGTGCTTCCATCGGAAATTAAATCAGTGTTTCCTTCTTTGAAAGCATGTACGCTAACCATATAATACGAGGGAGCTCTAAATTCATTTGGAAAACAAAAAATGAAAGAAATGAAGTCTTTTAATTTTGCATCACACAATTGTGCCATTTAGGGAAATCACAATTTATGAAAGCGTATGAATTATGAATCACAATTTATGAATTAACGAAATAAAAGTGTGGAAAGAAACGAGAAAACCCAAGAAATCGCATAGATACGATATTGCCCACCATAAACTCTAAAGAATTGGAAACTAACGAAGAACGCCTAACACCAGAGGCCAACCCTGTACAATTGAACTACTAATCCAACCCCCATTTGGAAAATAAGATTGAAACAAAGAATAGAATCTTGCTTATCTGCATCACCATATTAGTTTTGTTCACAGTAGCTAATAATTCGTTGAGTCAGAAAGAACCAAAGGCATTTAATCTGCTACAGCTAAATACATGATTTAGGTTTTTGACCACCATTTGTCAAAGACATGATCAATTATGATAATCTCACGTTAACAATTATACCTAGGTAATAATCTATTATATATCACACACACTGTCAATGACCAAGAGAAGCTTGAGTAGCTTAAACCACCTCAGATTAGCTTGATCAAGGAAGAAATCTGTTCTATGAGAATGTTTTAGGCTCTATTCCTCACGATACCACATCAATTTAGCTGTAAAACTGTCCATACCATGAAAACCGCGAAAGTGAAAAGTTTAGCTATTTTCCTATAATTTGGTGCAATCAATGAAAGTACAAATGCCAGCTTTTTTAACCCCAATCCTGCAAGAACATGATCGATCGGACAAATGATCTCATTTTGCTGCAATTACCTTAATTATTACCATTATCAATTTATAAAAGTGCTCAATGGAACTGAAATAATCTGTATATTATACGATTACAAAGAAATGATAGCTACTGCTAGCAGTTCACACATTTGCCCTTTATAACATCGTATACAAAACAAGGGTAACATGTGATCTCAGTGGGCAAGATGTGCTTTATTATTATTATTATTATTATTATTATTATTATTATTATTATTATTATTATTATTATTATTATTATTATTATTATTAAAATTTGCACCGTCATAAATAAAATTTAAGTGAAAGGAGAAAGAAATAATAGGTATGGATTTATTCCCATGGTCATATTCTATACAGTAATCGAAAAGGAAAGAAATGAAATGAAATCTTTAGTTTTACGTCCCACGATTATGCCGGTTAGGCTAAAGGAGACGGTGATGATGAGAAATAAATGAAATGGTGGAATGAAGAAAGTGGGAGGAAACGTGAGAATCCCGAGAAAACCCACGAGCACGGTGTTTGTTCACCACAAAGTGTACATGGTGCGAGCTGAGATCGAACCAGGGACCCCAAACACCGGATGTGAACGCTCTACTACTGAGCCACCGCGCTTCCTAACCAAAAAGAAGATTATAAGTATTAACATATTACAAAATTCCATTGTGATATAATTATGTTAGCTGAAATACTCATTCCTTACATGGGTAAAATAGGTTTATGGGAATTTTTTGAATCCACCTTATCCTTTAGGATACATATTTTAATGGAATAAGATCATATGAATTATTGTCATAAGATACTATACTTTTGGTATAAATTTTGAAACCTCTATTCCCACAGAATAAAAGCTTTAATCAAAGTGACACCTTTACGTAAATATTATGTTGCAGTTCAAACCGGTCAACCCTTTTAGTGACCCCGAAAACTAGCTATTCAACACTGTTCTTGCTTGGATATTTTATTGTTCACTCCTTCTCATATACCATGCCGATGGGACTGAACGTGGACTTAAAGTGCATCAGGAGTATCAGTACTCATCTTAGCGATTTCAAAAACTGTGGATTCGACATTAATATAGGTCGGTTTCAATTACTTTTACATGTCAGTCTATTCCAACTCCATTCAAGGGTTCTAGAAGTGTCTTACCAAAATTGAGGCTGAATTTAGACTTAATATCGTCGGGAGTGTCAGTAGTCTTATCAATTGCCGTGAAAACTATTTATTCGACATTAATATATCTCATTTTCGATTATTCTTACGTCATCCCTATCTACGTCCTCTTCTAGTATAGCTAGAAATCTTTTACTCCATAGCAAATTTTCTCAGATTGTAAATCATTCGTGTACAAAGCTTTGTTGAAATAATGTCATACGTTTCAGAGTTATATTGGAACACACACACACTTACATACAAGAAGTGGACACTGAAACTGAAAGACCTGCTCGAATAGCATAGGATGTTCGTGGGGTTGACCAGAGCCATGTGAAAGTTTATATCGTACTTTTGGGCACTGAGTCAGATGTGCGGATCCTTGGCAGTCATTCCAGTAGAATCTCGTCAGTAAACATCAAATCGTGTGAGTAGAGAGGTATAACAGGGGACATATTCGAATTCGAAAGAGGATATATCGTAGTGGCGCGTCTAGTAGGTGCATCTGTGTTTAAAACTGCAGCACTTTGTGTTGTCTCACGAGATACAATATTAAGAGTGATGTGTGCTTATGAACAAGAAGGATGTACCACATCCAGGAGGAGTTATTGTAGGAGAAAACGAAAGTTATCTGAAAGGGACGTCAGGATATTGACTAGGATTGTTGCACGAAAACGGAAAACCAGGATGCTAAGTGCGTCATTCAAACTGATAAACGTTACACAGAGTGGTTTCATGAGTATGACTGTAAGGTTGAACATTTACCATGGCTCCGCTATGGCCCACTCAATAGCCGGATCTCAACATTATTGAGCCTGTATGGTGATTGTTAGAGGACCAAATGAGAAAATGTTTACTTCTATCACGTGCACGTACTGAACTTGTGACTGCGCTTAAAGAGGTGTGGTTGAAAATCCCTCTGCAAATTGTGCAGCACCTCTAGCAATCTTTCCCAAGTCGTATGGCTGGTGTACTGGCCGCTAAATGAGACGCTAAGCCATATGAAATGGAAATTATGACTTTGTGTCACGTGTTTCAGTTTTAATGTCCAATAACTTTAATTCTTTATATATACACATGTGTATGAGCAACGCTTCAAAAAATAAAGAACTAGGTAAAATAACTGAGTAAATTAATGACAACAAGAACACTCTTCTTGGACATTTTATTTTTCATCCTTTCCCACCCCCATACCGATGGGGACTGTAATGCTTCAACGGGTATGTGAAGTGTGACTATTCATCTCAGTAACCGATAAAACTATGGATTTGGCACTAATACCAGTGTTTACGATTACCGGTACTAATTCTCTAGAAGTGCTAATGGGAGCTCAGCGTAAACTCAAACGTTTATAAGGATTAAACACTAACATCGATATTTAAAAAAAAAAATACACGCTTTCCCTTTCTACACCCCCTAGGAGCATTAGAGGGTTTTGCCCACACTGGGAGCTAAACTTGTACTTAAATGTCATCGGAGGGTGACACCAAACAACTTAATGATCCCGAGAACGATTGATTGGACACTAATATGTTTTTTTTTATTATTTTACATTTCAACATTCCGTTCCCCTCAAGGCGTGCTGAAGAAGGCTGAACTTGGACTTACGTGTCACCGGGAGTGTCTCAATTCATTTCAGCAACCCCCGAAAACTATGGATTCGACATTAACATCGATCATTTTTAATTACTGATATAAGTCACACCTCTAATTCTCCCTAGACTGAATGGCACCACTGGATGTAAGTAATGTTATTGTAATAAATAAGTGTAAAACCAGAATAATGCGAATTACAAAATTTCCCTCTCTCTATCTCTGAGGATGTTGATTGTAACACATCGGCACATTTCTTAAATGATAAATGAAAAAAATTAAAAAAAGAAATGAAAGTAAAAACAAAACTTTTTAATATAGCAATTGAATATATTCTTAATTCAAAAGACACCTCATCAGCAAAGAAAAGTGCTGTACAGAAAGGTAAACAATATGTGTAGTGTCAACCTTTAATTTAAAACTGTAAACTGACAGGTTTGCAGAAATGTGTACGAAGTCCGTCGAATTATCCAATTATGGAGGAGGTAAATTATAATTATTGAGGTTTCAGTTCTTAGAAAATGCCCAGTCACATATTTCCTCCTTCAGTTCACTTCTGCGTTTGAATGGAGCCGCGTAGTGTAGTCGCCAAAGTTCATTGTCTGATGCCTCTGGTGCGATTCCACGTTCGATTCCATGTGAGGATACTGGTCTAAAAGATGTAAAAACTTTTTCAGGCCTACATCCTGTGTCAGGTTTTTCTCAATTTTCCTATTCACACCAGGCAAATGCGGGATGGTACCTAACATAAAAAATCCAGACCGCTTCTTTTCTTTGTTAATTCCCCAGGTAAGTGCACTCATCAAACGACGTCATCACTCAAAAGTGGCGTCTTTTACATATGATGGGCCATATATGCAGGAATTGCCCAAAGATTTGTATAAATAAGTAAATATCTTTTCTGTCTGGTCGAAACAAGGAGTTGGTAGCATGGATAATATATACCCAATACAAAATATACACGGGCGTAAAAACAAATTTAACCAACCATTTTAAATATTCTCTGCTTCTTTCCGTAGTTCTTTGGTTTGACACGTAGTCTATTGCTCAAGATATATTTTAAGGACGTCATATATATATATATATATATATATATATATATATATATATATATATATATATATATATATATATATATATTTATGTATGTATGTATTCATTTCTTTGCTTTATTCTATTTAGAATACGATAGGGGGATCGTAAGAGAAACGTGTGTTAAAGATATTTTGAACATGACTGTACATCGCATATATATCTTTTTACCATGACATGTAATAATTAACTTCAATAACAGTTACGTTTAATTTGTTTGTACGAATTGCTACAAGAAAACTACTTTTTCTTTCATCAGTGCGAGACCTTTTGCCAAAGATGAAAAAAAGACTACCAAGTTATCTTCCAAAGAACATCGTAGAATGTATATTTTTTGCCTTCTCTGATCTGGGCTACCTACGCTGATCAATATCTGTTTTCACGGTGAGCGAAATAAACATACTATTTACAATAAAACGAACAAAGTCATTACATAAATGAATATTAATAAAAAGTTAAAACCATATTTTATTGCGGCATCGTGAGACTTATTTTTTTTTAAAATAAGATTTTATTCACAATTAAATTTTAAGTTAAATTTTACACTCCTGCTCGGTAACCTGAAGATTCAGTGTGAGGTGTCTTCAAAATATTTAAATAAGTTCTATGACATCAATATAGCAAACCATCGAAATTAATCTAGAAAGCAAGATAATCACGGCGACCAAAATGAATGACTGTGTACTCATCTCAATAGTGAGCCAGTAGGATAGGGGCATCTAGTACACTAACCTTGAATTTGCTTAGTGTACTTTTCTGACATGGTAGCACTTGGTAATGCACGTTTTAAAAAAATGGATACACCTTTTTCCCGCATACTAATGACACATAATGTATGCAGGTGCAGCCGGAGGTAACATGACATATAATAAATGGTTTCCGGTCAAAAGAAATGTTAATTGGACAAGCAGAATATAGAAAAGACCTTTTCGGAAATAAAATATGCAGATCACACACGTAGAACAAGGTAATTCATTAATATTCAGCACATGTAACGCGACAGCTGCTGGATCGGAATGAGTGAAAGAAAGTACTAGAAACTTCCAGATCTTTTTTAAATTTATTATTGTTGGAATAGGGGAAAGAACACACTCGAAACTTCTGGAAAGGTTTCTTGTAGTATACTTGTTTACTTTTATATGGGAAAGGGACATATTGTAATTGTTGGAAGTATAAGGGGGACGGAAGTGTTTGGTTTTATCGGGAATTGATTGCGGATTTTCCGGCATTGAAAATGATATGACTCGGTGTACTTTTATGGAATTATAACTTGACTAAGATATAGTATAATGTAATATGGAGGGAATCAACATTTTTTCATTGCACCGGGACTCGAATTAGTATTCTCCCACGTGGAGAACCATACGCTAAATTTTATGCTTGCAGTGCGAACTTGTTACTTATATGTAGCTATGAATTGTGTATGACATAACAGGTATATATAAATTATATTGTACAGAAAGTTAGCAGAATGCGCTTCCGGGAATCGAGCCAGGACTCATTCACGTGAAAAGCCATACGACAAACATTTTGCTTAGCAGATGTTGTTACTTATATGTAGCTATGAATTGTGTATAACATAACAGGTATATATAAATTATATTGTACAGAAAGTCAACAGAATGCGCCCTGGGAATCGAACCAGGACTCTTCCACGTGAAAAGCCGTACGACAAACATTTTGCTTAGCAGATGTTGTTAGTTATATGTAGCTATGAAATGTGTAAGACATAACAGGTATATATAAATTATATTGTACAGAAAGTTAGCAGAATGCGCCCCCGGGAATCGAGCCAGGGCTCTTCCACGTGAAAAGCCGTACGACAAACATTTTGCTTAGCAGATGTTGTTACTTACATGTAACTATGAATTGTGTAAGACGTATAACTGGTATTTAGAAAGTATATGGTAAGAATTATTATTATTATTATTATTGTAAACTTGTGTTTTGTTTCATAAACGCTAGTGTAACAATGAGGTTATATGGCGACAGAACGTTTAACGTTACCGCAGATTGAACTTAAGGGTTTTTTATGTTGAAAGCTAAGGCAATAAAAAGAGACCCGAGACTGTTTGAACATATTACCCAGGATGAAATGTAGTAGTGAAGTTAAAAGGGAAACTTTATACTTATATTTTGTAATTGGAAAACGTAATACAGCAAATAATTAATTTTTAATTCTTATGTTGTTTTAGATGGTGAAGGAAATAAAAAATTTGATAGAAACAGTGGAGAACAAACCTTATTTTCCTGAATTGTTTGTTGTTGAAATATAGCGGAGGTTTTTTAGTGAAAAGCAGTTATACATTGGTTTTAAAATATGGATTCACTGAAACCGTTGGATTTTAGTTGTATGAAATATTGAAAATATTGGATAATGTGTGATATGAATATTGAATACTGAAATATCGACATAAAAGTTATTATAAGTGTTACATCCAACGAATATACTGGCTAGACTAAAGGAGACGGTGATGATGAGAAATGAATGAATATGGTGGAATGAAGAAAGTGGGAAGAAGCAGGAGAACTACGACAAAAAACCACGCACATAGTGTTTGTGCACCAAAAAGCTAACTTGAAACAAGCTGGGATTGAATTAAAGACCCCATGCACCAGAGGTGAACGCTGTATTGCGTACCCACTATAGCTTTTCTATGTATTATATTTGGATGAATAAAGTACACATTTATAATTTGGTGGAAACCGGGGATTGTAGGAGGAAACGGGAGAACTTTACACACAATGTTTAAACTAAAAATACACTTGGAATGAGCGAAAGCATTTAGTTTCAGAAGTGACTTTTTTATGATTAGCGCTATTTAATGTGTATGAAGGAGGAAAGAAACTTACTGTAGCGCTTATTGGAGAATTATACTTTTGATACTTTTATACAAAACTAGGTGTTTATATAACTTCATACATACTAGTAAAGAAAATATATCTAATAAGACGTAATGTACGTTAGGTACAATTTTGACATTATTTAAACAGTGTAGGTAACGACTCTTTTAAGGCAATACAAGAGACGGACAATTATTTGACAGCGCAGATTGTGATAGTAATGATGTGCTTGGTTTATTAGGATTAGTCATATGCAGATGGAAACAATTGCTTTAAATAAGAGATAGCACTTTGAACGTATAGTTTGGTTAAAAGTGCTTTACTTTAGAACTCATAACATTAAGTACAAGGTAACCAACACCATTGGCGATAACTATTAGCAGGACTGTGAGCGATGGGAATTAGCGTGTTGGAGAGACAGATACATTTTGCGTACATAATAATAATGAGTATGAATATTTGACTTTGGCACCTAGAAGATTATGCAACCGACAAGTTAAAAATGTTTTGAGGATTGCATATAATATTTACAGACAGTCTGATACGATTTTGTATTTTATTTGAAGTGTGATGAATGTTTGTTGAACTAAAAAAGGGTATTTTATTTATAGGTCTTGTTTGTAAGTTAGAAAAACAAGAAAATATTCTTGTAATGGTGTTATGACCGCCAGAAACGAAATAATAGCTAACATGTCCTTTTTACAGTTGAAATAGATTTCTGTCAATTTAAACTTTAATAAAAACTAGTCTGAATTTCGACAATTTTAAACTTTGTTGTAATTGTTACAATTGCATAAGAAAATAGTATTTTAATGTTTTAGTTGTCTGCTTATACAGCGCAGATATAGTTGTGAGTGAATACATGACATACAGTTATAACATATCAGAAGTGATGTACTCCCGAAATTAGATCTTCCTAAACCTTAAAGAGATTATATTGTGCAGTTTTCACTTATTGAGTTAAATTTGGTAATTTAACCCTTAGATTCACTTGGCATTTTTCCTACGTAATTACACTTGGTGGGTCAAAATGACCCGATGCTCTTTTGATGTTTAATCTTTAGGAAATTGGGGGTTTTGCTTCGGAAATGATGTTTGCTATATCTCTAGCTTCTGACATGGTTCTAATGTGCTTGCAGTTTGTACAAGGGCTTATATGTACAGGACCTTATTTGTACAAGGGCATATTGTACCTGTTCACAGGTTTACTGTTGTAATCAAAGAAGTTGGAATTTTTGTTTCAGAATTGATGTTTTCTTCATCGCTATTTTCTCACACGGTTGTAATGTGTTTGAAGTTTGTACAAGGGCTTATGTGTACAAGAACTTATTTGTACAAGAGCATATGTGTACCTGTTAACAGGTTTACTATTGTAATCAAAGAAATTGGAATTTTTATTCAGAATTTATGTTTGCTTCATCGCTATTTTCTCACACGGTCGTAATGTACTTGAAGGTTGTACAAGGGATTATGTGTACAAGGAAATGTCTACTTGTTTATAGGAATGCTATTGTAAGGAATGCTATTGTACGAAGTGAAATTTCTCGAGTTGCTACTCGCCAAATTTCACAAGTTTCGTGGATACGAGTTTCTTCTTTTCTGGCTTGAGAGCAAATCGAAAACACTTATTCTGGCAAGTAGATATGAGTTTCTGCTTTCTTTCTGGCTTGAGAGCAAAGAGAAAACATTTTGTTCTGGCATGAGTCTTATATACTCATCTACTCGAGACATTTTACAAGTAGGCAACGTTGAATGGTTAATGATTGTAAAAATGTTGAATATGAAAAAGTGGTAGGAAATGGAGAACCCCGAGAATATCCACAGGGTGTTGTCCATCACAAATTGTCACGGTCTTGGGATTGAACTAGGGATCTTCGTGCCAGATGGGTGCACTCTACCAATGGATCAAACTGTTTCCATTTAAAGAAGTATTCCGTACAGTGATAATTATGAATGTTGTCTAATATTATTCTTGTAGGTTTTCGTGCTCATGTTGTTAAATAAAACATTTTTTCTACTAACATTACAATGGACAAATAATAAAAGCGAATATGTATAAGAAATAATAAAATATTAAATGGTCGTATAAAATAATTTCTAATATTAAAAGTTAAATAAAATTGAATTACTCGCACACAACTCGTATTCAAAAATCAATACATAAACTTTTCATCCACATCTGTATCGCCCTCCTATAATGCAACTAATTAATGTATCGTTAATTTTAATATCAACAGATGTTTCGTGAAGTTGTTGTTGTCCACCAGCCCCACTACCCATGGAATTTTTGTCCATCACAATTGCACATGTTCTGAGATTAAGTCACACCAGTGGACAAATGTGTTGATGGCTGGCTGCATTAGTCTGTTGATACGTTGAATAGTACGAGCCGTTGTTAGAAATGCTGTGTCGTCAGCGAATTGATAGACTTGGACGTGAGGAGATACATTTTGCAAACACTACCTGGTTCACTTTTCCAGTTTTAGCTACTGGCATAAGCATACAAACTCATCATCTGAAAAAAGTAATCGTTATATTTGGTGGTCAATCTCAACCATGGATAGTCTCAGGTTGAAAACAGAGGCTGTTTTCCTTAATTCTTTTGCACGGTGGGAGTTTTCAAGTTTATTTCACCTCAGTATGTTCTTATTTTCTTCATTATGTTTAAAGTTTTACATTAAATTTTAAAAAAGGTTCCAGCAAAAACATTTATTCCAACAAAAGTCTACCCAGGTTCGATTCCCGGCGGGAGCTCATGTGGTTCGGATTCCACGTTAATCAATAGGTCCACGTCTCATATAGCTTCGCTGATGAAAAGAGACGTTAAACTCAAATCAAATCAAGTCCAACAAGAATCTTATACAACCATCTAATGGCCATATAATTTTGAATGCATGTGTATAAAGCTGTAAAATTAAAACTGTAATCCTTGAACCATAGGTGGTTCTTGAAATCTATCATTCTGGTCCTCTTAAACATTAGTCCAAAAAGAACAAAATAAAATTCGTGTAACCTGTGTATCACTTAGTATACTAAGAATCTCAAACAATTATTAATACTACTGTGGGATTATAAAATATTCTTCATCGCCTTCAAATCCTTCACCTCTGGCGCATAATAAATCCATGGTTCGATCTTAGCCCGCCAAGGCATAAAAATCATATTATTATTCAATTCAAAATCTTTTGTCGTTGTAAAATTCTATCGAGGAAGTTGAGGTTTTAATATACAACGACACTCGTACCTGTTATACTATATATTATGAAACATGATAGCTTCCTTACTCTGAAGAACGTCCTTTAGGTTAAGGGATAAGCCAATTAAGCCAATAAATAAATGTAGGAAATGGAAGTATCAGGAGAAAAGAGATGTTGTCCACCACAAAGTTCACTTGGTCGTTTTTTAAATCACGACCATCAAAATGTCGTTCTACCACTGAGTCATAGTGCTCTCCCCATATCCGAGTATACCTCACTGTGGGTCTACAAGTTTCAAGAGGTTACCGTACAATGTTTATTCTTTTAAAAAGCATATACCAAGTAAGGGTCTGCACATCCTGAAATTTGTTGGAGGGTGGATTCTGCACTAACAGTCACTGCGTTTAAGCATTATTGAAGTAACATTATTCTAGTTGCAATAAAACGACACGTAATTTTACAATATTGTCCTCAGCAAAAGAGTACACTAACTTCTTTTTATAAGACATAAAGAGTACAAGGGTATTGTAACATCGAGTTTTCTACAGTATATCACACATTTCTCTCCTACTGCAAGCATAATTCTCTTAGGAAAGTGTTGAAATGTTTGTTGGGTTATAGAGTTTTAAATGTGGTCCGCATCCAATGAATCCCTCGCGTAGGTATGCCCTTAATTCAATCCATTCTGCATACGAGATTATATGTTGTTTTCATTTAAAAGTAACTGTAAACATGAATGTTAAAGTCTTCATATCATAAACTAAACACAAGGTATCAACCTCAGTAATTCCCGTTCAATCGACAATAGTTCATCATTTACTTACGTTGGTAATGTCTCTAAAAATCTAAAACAAAGTATTAAATATTTTCAGTTTCCTACCATATTCTTCGAAAAAAATTATTTTTTCTTTTAATGCACTGTTTCTTAAACACTAGTTTCTTCATATAGCATACAAACAACTAAGATTATTTTTTCTAATATCAGTTTATTTCTTTAAAAATACATTACTCTCACTGACAATTCAGTTGCCAGTAACTCAGTATTTTAGCTCTAACTATTATTTACATGTGTTAGGTAGTCTTATAATACAGTTCTCTTGCAGTTACAATAATATAAAAATGCTATATACTAAGTGATTAATGTTCCATAACAGTTCATGTACACAGCAACTGCATTAAAGTTATCCCTATTGTGGTTCAAAAACCCATATTACTGTTATATTGTTCTTTATAACCTTGTTGTTATATAAAACATAAATTAAAAATAATCCAAACAGTAGTCGATAACCTAATACGAAATAAATCTCAACACCGCTTAAAATATAATTTACTAATTTACTTATCAATCAAAAGTCCCAGGTACAGTTAAAATAAATCTTGTTGTAAGCAATAGTAATTCAATTCGTTGTGCAAATATTCGTTTTCGTATTGCTGTCTTACACACAGGCTACTTCTCATCTGCGTAAAAGAAAGTCTACACTTCCCAATAGATATATATAGTTTCTCGTTACAAGCATTAGTAATGGTTCAAATTCCAATTTAAACAACAGCCCTCCCAAATCATTCATAAAACCAGTAAACTAACTAACTCTATCGCCTATGAAACCCGCAGGTTCAGTGCAGCGTTCACAAAAGCTCTCCACTGATTTCTATCCTTAGCTAATTGCATCCAGTTTCTACTTTGTATTCCTATCTCTGCGAGATTCATCTTCATATTATCCTCCCATCTGCGCCTACGTCTTCCTAATGGTCGTTTTCCTATGGGTCTTCCAGTCAAGACTTTGAAAGCGTTTCTACTTTCTTCCATTCTAGCTACATGACCTGCCCCCTAAGCCTCCTAGACTTGACGACTCTAACAATGTTGGGTAAACCGTATAAATTATGTAGTTCCTCGTTATAAAGTTCCCGCAATTCCTCATTCCCGTTCCTCTTGGGTCCGAATATTCTTCTCAGGATCCTGTTCTCAAATACTTTCAGTCTATGTTATTCCCTCAGAGTAAGTGACCATGTTTCGCAACCATACAGAACCAGTAAAACAGTAACTAAAAATCCAAATATAGTAAGTTCAGTATTTCAATCCAATACAACTGCAGTGGGTAAAAAGCAAAACCACAGTTCGTCTTAAATTACCAAATTTAACTCAATAAGTGAAAACTGCACAATATAATCTCTTTAAGGTTTAGGAAGATCTAATTTCGGGAGTACATCACTTCTGATATGTTATAACTGTATGTCATGTATTCACTCACAACTATATCTGCGCTGTATAAGCAGACAACTAAAACATTAAAATACTATTTTCTTATGCAATTGTAACAATTACAACAAAGTTTAAAATTGTCGAAATTCAGACTAGTTTTTATTAAAGTTTAAATTGACAGAAATCTATTTCAACTGTAAAAAGGACATGTTAGCTATTATTTCGTTTCTGGCGGTCATAACACCATTACAAGAATATTTTCTTGTTTTTCTAACTTACAAACAAGACCTATAAATAAAATACCCTTTTTTAGTTCAACAAACATTCATCACACTTCAAATAAAATACAAAATCGTATCAGACTGTCTGTAAATATTATATGCAATCCTCAAAACATTTTTAACTTGTCGGTTGCATAATCTTCTAGGTGCCAAAGTCAAATATTCATACTCATTATTATTATGTACGCAAAATGTATCTGTCTCTCCAACACGCTAATTCCCATCGCTCACAGTCCTGGTAATAGTTATCGCCAATGGTGTTCGTTACCTTGTACTTAATGTTATGAGTTCTAAAGTAAAGCACTTTTAACCAAACTATACGTTCAAAGTGCTATCTCTTATTTAAAGCAATTGTTTCCATCTGCATATGACTAATCCTAATAAACCAAGCACATCATTACTATCACAATCTGCGCTGTCAAATAATTGTCCGTCTCTTGTATTGCCTTAAAAGAGTCGTTACCTACACTGTTTAAATAATGTCAAAATTGTACCTAACGTACATTACGTCTTATTAGATATATTTTCTTTACTAGTATGTATGAAGTTATATAAACACCTAGTTTTGTATAAAAGTATCAAAAGTATAATTCTCCAATAAGCGCTACAGTAAGTTTCTTTCCTCCTTCATACACATTAAATAGCGCTAATCATAAAAAAGTCACTTCTGAAACTAAATGCTTTCGCTCATTCCAAGTGTATTTTTAGTTTAAACATTGTGTGTAAAGTTCTCCTGTTTCCTCCTACAATCCCCGGTTTCCACCAAATTATAAATGTGTACTTTATTCATCCAAATATAATACATAGAAAAGCTATAGTGGGTACGCAATACAGCGTTCACCTCTGGTGCATGGGGTCTTTA
Organism: Thermobia domestica; assembly: GCF_964235325.1. Taxonomy (NCBI): domain Eukaryota; kingdom Metazoa; phylum Arthropoda; class Insecta; order Zygentoma; family Lepismatidae; genus Thermobia; species Thermobia domestica. Next base: position 136,675,090 of record NC_137458.1, read on the forward strand.
ATTCAATCCCAGCTTGTTTCAAGTTAGCTTTTTGGTGCACAAACACTATGTGCGTGGTTTTTTGTCGTAGTTCTCCTGTTTCTTCCCACTTTCTTCATTCCACCATATTCATTCATTTCTCATCATCACCGTCTCCTTTAGTCTAGCCAGTATATTCGTTGGATGTAACACTTATAATAACTTTTATGTCGATATTTCAGTATTCAATATTCATATCACACATTATCCAATATTTTCAATATTTCATACAACTAAGATCCAACGGTTTCAGTGAATCCATATTTTAAAACCAATGTATAACTCCTTTTCACTAAAAAACCTCCGCTATATTTCAACAACAAACAATTCAGGAAAATAAGGTTTGTTCTCCAGTGTTTCTATTAAAATTTTTTATTTCCTTCACCACCTAAAACAATAAAAGAATTAAGAATTAGTTATTTGATGTATTACGTTTTCCAATTACAAATATAAGTATAAAGTTTCCCTTTTAACTTCACTACTACATTTCATCCTGGGTAATATGTTCAAACAGTCTCGGGTCTCTTTTTATTGCCTTAGCTTTCAACATAAAAAACCCTTAAGTTCAATCTGCGGTAACGTTAAACTTTCTGTCGCCATATAACCTCATTGTTACACTAGCGTTTATGAAACAAAACACAAGTTTACAATAATAATAATAATAATAATTCTTACCATATACTTTCTAAATACCAGTTATACGTCTTACACAATTCATAGTTACATGTAAGTAACAACATCTGCTAAGCAAAATGTTTGTCGTACGGCTTTTCACGTGGAAGAGCTCTGGTTCGATTCCCGGGGGCGCATTCTGCTAATTTTCTGTACAATATAATTTATATATACCTGTTATGTCTTACACATTTCATAGCTACATATAACTAACAACATCTGCTAAGCAAAATGTTTGTCGTACGGCTTTTCACGTGGAAGAGTCCTTGTTCGATTCCCGGGGGCGCATTCTGTTGACTTTCTGTACAATATACTATATATATACCTGTTATGTTATACACAATTCATAGCTATGTATAAGTAACAACATCTGCTAAGCAAAATATTTAGCGTATGGCTTTTCACGTGGAAGAGTCCTGGTTCGATTCCCGGGGCGCATTCTGCTAACTTTCTGTACAATATAATTTATATATACCTGTTATGTCTTACACAATTCATAGCTACATATTAGTACCAAGTTCGCACTGCAAGCAAAAATATTTAGCGTATGGTTCTCCACGTGGGAGAATAGTAATTCGATTCCCGGTGCAATCATTAATGTTGATTCCCTCCATATTACATTATACTATATCTTAGTCAAGTTATAATTCCATAAAAGTACACCGAGTCATATCATTTTCAATGCCGGAAAATCCGCAATCAATTCCCGATAAAACCAAACACTTCCGTCCCCCTTATACTCCAGACAATTACAATATGTCCCTTTCCCATATAAAAGTAAACAAGTATACTACAAGAAACCTTTCCAGAAGTTTCGAGTGTGTTCTTTCCCCTATTCCAACAATAATAAATTTAAAAAAGATCTGGAAGTTTCTAGTACTTTCTTTCACTCATTCCGATCCAGCAGCTGTCGCGTTACATGTGCTGAATATTAATGAATTACCTTGTTCTACGTGTGTGATCTGCATATTTTATTTCCGAAAAGGTCTTTTCTATATTCTGCTTGTCCAATTAACATTTCTTTTGACCGGAAACCATTTATTATATGTCATGTTACCTCCGGCTGCACCTGCATACATTATGTGTCATTAGTATGCGTAAAAAGGTGTATCCATTTTTTTAAAACGTGCATTACCAAGTGCTACCATGTCAGAAAAGTACACTAAGCAAATTCAAGGTTAGTGTACTAGATTCCCCTATCCTACTTGAGCCTATAATAAAGAAACTGATGCCCTACTCCTGATTTAGTGCCTTTGCCTTGTTGAGATTGGTTTGAATGTTTCTTTGAAAGAACAGTCGAATCAGAAAAAGATATGATGAAAGGAAGAGAGATAGTCTTTCTGATTGTATTTTTATAATTCATATTAAATGCTACAGAAATATCTTCTGAAGATACGAGTTTAACGCATGATTATAAGTGTAGATTAAACTTAGGAATAAGTAATATCAAAAGCTCCAATAGTAACTCCTACATTCGTTACTTGCTCATTTATTATTGATGTGGCTGACACAGCAATGTGTGTATATGCAATTATATTAATCGAAGACGAAAGTAGGGGTTCCTGTTCAGAATTCCAGCATGAAAACAAATTTATACACATTTGAGTTTAACTAAAGTGATATGCTTGATAGAAATATATCGGACTAGAGATTAAACGAATAAGAAGTAATGTAAGCAGAATTGTCTGCAAAACTTAGAAGCAATCCCATAAAATTCTCTCACAAACTTTAATTTTCGAAACAATCTCAAAAATGACACTTATAATCAGTTTATTCGCAAAAGCCAAATTGTCCAAGTGATTTTCTAAAATTTGAAAGTCTTCTAAATTACTCAATGGCAGCAAAGCGCACACACTCTCAAATTCTGTATCAGCCTGTTATCTGCCAACTCTTTCCACAGTATTATTTGCCACTGCTGCAACCACAGAATCCAATTTTTCATCTCTTGCATTATGCCTGTTCATATCTGCCAATCCAGATAAGTGCTTCCCTATCAACCACCTATCAGTATCTTCAAAAACATAAAAGATCATATGTAATGTTGTATAGACAATATAATATAGAGTTCGGCAGCCATTAGTTAGGTAGAAAATTAAACTTGAGACTTCCACTCTTTATAGCATTTTCTTTCTCTGACAACTTCCTACTTCTTTTGAACATGATGAGATGGATAAATAGATCTGGTGGTATAAAGAACGTTGGAGAGCACGAGACAATCCCGAGAGACTCACGTACATGGTGTTTGACCCCCGTAAGGTTCACTATTGGGAGCTGGGATCAAATCAAATCGGGGATTTCATACACCAGAGGTGAGCGTTCTAATACTAGACTAACGTGGCTCACGCTTCTAAGTAAAAGTATACCAGTTTGCCAAAAGAGGAAACTTTTATGCAGGCTGGATTCTTTTTCTGGCAATCCAAAGTTGAAAAAAATTTTGCAAGAGCATTTAATTATGACATGTTGAATAAAATCAAAGAAGAAAATAATAAGCTTTTTCTGCTCCCAGGCGAACGTTTGCATTCGGGTGAACAAAACTCGAACCCGTACTCAGAGTGGGTTTATATGCTGGAAGTAAGAAGATGAAAACGTAGTAGATATAATCTTTAACTATACCGGGACTTTGCTTCGTTAAAGGCATAACAATATAGCAATACCGTATGGCATGTATCAAGTGTATGACAAAGAAATGTTCGCTTTTTAGCCATGGAGGAGAAATGACGTGTAAGGCTGGCAAACAGGCTACATAGATATGCATGATATGCACATTTCACGTATACCAAGGGTGTTTACCTTCAATACAAAAAAAAATCTTTAGCATTCCACGGTTATACCCTTCAGGCTAAAGGAGACGGATGATTCCTGGAAGTGATGATCGTGAAATTAATTCTTCCATCGGGAATCCAACCTGGGACACTTGCAACAAAAGTTATGGGTAACTATTAGACCAGCGGGCAAGGAGTTCCACTACGCTTGAACTCCCTTGGTGCTATATGGTTAGTATATGCAAAGGCGCGTAATAGCTGGCTTCAATTTCCGATAGGAGCTCAGATCTCTGGTTAAGCTCTAGATCCATTTCTCATACAGCCTCGGCGCTGAACAGTGCTAAACTCTAAATCAACTAATCCAGTGCACATGAGTGTAGTTCAAATTCCAATATTAGAGCATTCAATGACATTTATATGGTATTTCAGTGTGTTTGTTTCTATTTCTTCATACTAATACTAATTATTTATATTGGTTGCATGTATCTTGAAATAATGATTTGCAACAAGAAGAAAAGCGTGGTGGGATTTGAACACGGATTGACTGATTACTATCTATCATGGTACCTATACTACATGCCAAACAATGTTAATGTTTTTGTTAGACATTTATCTTGGCATGTATCGTTCGGTGTTATCACATAGTCATACTAGGTCCTACCAGAAAAGAATGACCAAGAGGTTAAAGATCATATTATGTTTTCGTCTTCTTTTTACCTCTAGCATTATGCAAGGCTAAGCCTCGAGTTTCAGACCACTCGAAGTAGGGAAAGACAGGGCAGAACGGATTGCGGGGTGAAATGTGGTACCTTTCCTTTTTCCCCGCTGGTGCTGCAGCCATGTGGAAGCAGCAGGAAACTGAATGTCGACTCCCTACCGGTGTGTGAAGCAAGCAGCGATAGTGTTGGGGAAGGCGTGTGGCATGTGAATCGTTTTAGTGTTTGCACTCTGTTTTTCGGCGCCTGTTGCATTATCAATAGAAACAAAGCTCAAGGAAACTCAAATAAGAATATACAAAATGCTGAAGTCATAATTATAGTTTAAGCCTATCATAATTGTTTACATACAACGATACTTGTATTTCAACATCTTTATTATATCTTTATTTGTATTTGGGGGCAAAATGTGCTTTTAAATTATGCACAAGCTATTCAAATAAGAATATGAAAAGAGATAAAAATGTAATTTCTTTTCTTATGTTAGTTTTTATTGTGATGTTAATTATCTTGTTTTGTTCTGGTGATCCTTTCTTGTTTAAAAGAGCAATTATGTAAATGTCATAATGATATCCTTTTTCAAATCTTCCTAGTTTTGCCCGATAGAATAAAATAGATTTTGTTAACCTTCAACTTATAATACGTATTAATGGCCCCAAAAGGACCTAAAATTAAACAACTTCTATGCCATTATCTGAATGTATCTTCTGTTATCGACGATGAAGTGTATAACTATTTGAAATGAAATTAATTAAGAGAATTAAGATAAAGGCATAAGAAAGGATCCATCTCGTGAAACTTATATGCACGATTTTTAAGGAGTGTATTTGTTTAACTTGTTACATACTACAATAAAAAGGTAATATCTTGATGCAGTGTGCAAAATGGATTTTGATATATCAATAGCCTTAGTTATATAAATATACAAACTGAGGACCTTTCAGTTATATAAATATATATCATCTGTGATTTTGTCGTTCACACTAACCTCACTATCACTTCTTATTGAAGATTCAGATGAATCACTTTCTTTCACGTTCCTTCGATCATGATACTGGGATGCCTGCATATTGTCAGTGAGAACTCTATAGCCGTTCGCATGAGCATTGACATGATTCTCATTAGCAGCAAAAAGACTTTCTTTAATAGAATTCACTTCTTCTTGCATCTCTAATCTGGTTATTATGTTCACTTATTTGGGTGGTGTGATCATTTACTATAGTTTCTATTGATTCAACGGTATTTTGCACCTCGGTAAATCAACGTATAATCTGTTCCATTTTAAGGTCACTTTGTTCAATTTGTTAATTTATTGTTCCGTTTGTTGATTCATTCTGTCACCAAAATCTTCCTTTAATTGTCCCATCTGCTGACCAAAATCTTGCCTCAGTTCTTGCTTTAATTGTCCCACCTGCAGATTCATTTGTTCCATTTGTTGATTCATTCGCTCACCAAGTTGTCCAATCTACTGTTTAATGAAGTCGGCTGGATCATAGGAGTTCATCTCCCTATTACTATTTGATTCAGTTGTATTTTCAATACTAGAAATACTCATTTTGATATTTCTGAAAATTTTACTGCTACTCCTTAATAAAGTATACTCCGATTTTTATTTTTTATTTTTAGCAAAATCACTACGTAGTCTTTAAATCAATCCAATCCTGGAGTTAATTATCTTGGAGATTGTTTACTTAACTTCACACAAATCTCCTAAAATCCTCAGGCGGAAAACACCAATATATAACGACCACTAAATGTGTATTATTATGAAAATCACCAGTTTGTAACTAGCTTAATGCTTGTTCTGCATATTTTATATGTCGTTATAGCCCTCAGTCCGTATATTTCATAATATAAGTCACTGTTTTATCAAAATCCATCTAAACACTTCATTTAGATATTACCTTTTTCATTGTAGTACGTAATAAATTAAACATTGACACACTTTTAAACATTGTACATGTATATATCACAAGATGGATTCTCTGTTATGTATTATTTATATTATCGTTGTTATGACAACTAACTCACATCGTCGAATCACAATTATAACAAAATATAATCGCATAACAACAGAAAAAAGAAATTACATCTATATCTCTTATCATATTCTTCTTCGTCCTTTTTTTGAACAGCTTGTGCATAATTTAAAAAGTACATTTTGCCCATAAATACAAATAAAGATATAATAAAGTTGTTGAAATAGTTGAACTACAAGTATCGTTGTAGCGGAACTGGGTAGGGGCGGAATGGGCTACTGATACCACATTGCAACCAAAAGAAGAAACCCAGACCAGTGAGAAATGTCTACAAATTGTTCCATTAAGTTGTTCCCTTGCAGCATCGAAACCAGGACCTTCGCCGTCATCCACAGAATCACATATCCCAGATGTGACCACGGTTTCAGGAAGTAGACCTCTTGACGATCCGATTCCAGGACCTTTGGCTCCAATCACGGGAACAGACATTCCGGACGTGGCAACATTTCTCCACATGTCACTGAAGGGTATCTTACTTTTCCCCAGAATTAAGACTGGTGGCAGGAAATTGATCAAAAGACGAGGAAAAATAGCAATATTGACATCATCGCCGTATAAAGCTGCACTGGAAACAAGAGCGAAGGAAGACGAACAAAAGGAGGAAGAAAGAAGAGGAAGCAGCAGCGCAAAGAGAAGGTGGCACAGATCACGCACTTGAGTATGCAGGAGAGCTGACAGCAGCAACAAGGAAGAAGAATTTGACGCTGCATGCCATTGTTGCACTGGATTGTATTCCCAACGGTCTTATACCAACAAGGGATGGATCGCGTGTATGTTGTGCAAACTGTGGTCACATGGTTCGTGTGCAGGTATAGATAGTGACGGCGACGAAGACGTTTACGTTTGTAGTTACTGCCAGCCGTAATTCAGTGTACCTCATTGTGCCCCGTGTGTTCCCGTGCATGTGAGAAACATTACTTCTGATAAACGCGTGCGTCCTTAGGTTGGAACACATGTTAATGGTGCTTTTTGTGTCTAAAACTTCAAACAATGTATTAACTTCATTTTTAGTATTCTCTTGTCATTTTTATTACCTTTACATAGTCATTTATTTTATCCCTCCCTTTACATAGTCACATCCTCGCCTTCCCCTATATATAAAACTCTTATAACAATCAATTGTTTAGTTGCTTCCGGAACTAACAAATTCTGGAAAAAGTAACACCGAAGGTATAATATTTCAAAACTAACTTGTAGGAAAACGGTGGAATTTTGAGCAAATAACCTTTACAATCATTTTCACATTTTTTGCTACCTCTATCTAAATCAGTAAAAATGATATTTTTAGTTTCACGTCCAACTATTACGCCCTTTAGCCTAAACAGATGGATGATTAATGAAAGTAAATAATAATAAAATAACTCGGGAATCGAACCCGAGACCACGTACACTAAGTGCACATGTTAATCAGTTAGTATTTTTGAAACTTCATTTCAAACAATTCGGCTGCTTTTCTCTTGAAGCACTGAGATACAATATCGATTTAATTTTTAGAGGGTGCCCGGGAAATAAGAACGAATTTGAATTTCGCACCATTTTGTCATATGACGGTTGGCAGCCGTGGTTTTACCATGTTTGTTATCCTCTATCCTTCCGATTAGTAGCCTGTGTGGTGAGCATTGCTGGTTGGTGTTTATTTCGACATGGAGCGTTTGACAACAAAACAACACAACCAAGTGATTAAAAGTTATTACAAAAAGAAGTCCCACGACAACCGTTCGAGATTTGCGTGTGACACTTGGACGCAATGTTGCTCCTACTGAATCATCAGTTCGGAAGTTGGTCCTGAAGTTTGAGACCACGGGGTCGGGTTAAATGATAAGCAAACTGGAAGACCGTGTTCTGTTCGAACAGAAGAAAACATTGCTGTCGTGCGTGGCAGTGTGATCGTGAGCCCCATGAAATCAGTTCGCCGACGAGCTCAACAATTGAAATTATCACCAAGTTCACTGCATGAAACCCTGTCGAAAGATCTGCGAATGCATGCATACAAGATTCAACTTACATAAGAGCTGAAGCCTATAGATCATGGAAAGAGACAACGATTTGCTCAATGGGTATTGGCTCGAAAAGCGGAGAACGAGAACTTCACGACAAGAATAATTTTCTCAGATGAGGCACACTTCCATCTCAGTGGGTACGTCAATAAGTAGAACTGCAGAATTTGGAGTACGGAAAATTCGCAAGTGACTGTGGAAGAACAGATGCATCCTCAACGCACGACTGTGTGGTGTGGCTTCTGGGCAGGAGGAGTGATTGGCCCGGAATTTTTTGAAGGCGATGAGAGAGATGGCGTCACTGTGAACGGCGACCGTTACAGACACATGCTTTCATATTGTTTTTTCCCAGTTTTGGATGAAATTAAAATTGAAAATGACGATTTTTGGTTTCAGCAAGATGGTGCGACCTGTCACACATCCCGTGAAACAATTGGTCTGCTGAATGAATAGTTTCCTCAAAAAATTATCTCTTAGCGAGAAAATCAGGAATGGCCTGCCAGATCATGCGATCTTACCCTTATGACTTTTTTGTGTTGGGGGGAGATTTGTGAAATCTAAAGTGTACGTGAACAAACCACGGATAATTCAACAACTGAAGGATGAAATTAAGAGGGTTATTAACGGCACCATACCAGATGTTTGTGAACGTGTCATCGTAAATTTCAATGAACGCATTGCTCATTGCCGTGCTGCCTTGGGTGGTCATATGCCAGATACAATTTTTCATACAAAAGTGTGAGAAAATTACCTAATGTGTATGTATACATAAATGGGAGAAGTTACTCAATGTGTTTATTAAAAAAATTCAGTAGCACTTTAATATTCGTCCCTATTTCCCGGACACCCTCAATTATACGTATAAGTGGATGAAAACACAAGTTATTATTAAGAAATATTGGGCTGAGGAATAATTCATTAGCGTTTGTTTCAAATTTAAAATTGAACGCAGATATTTTAATAAAAAGCATTGAAAAATATTTTGTTATTTAAACAAGAATTGATTGCACTATATAATGGTGTTTTTCAAGTTTTAATTTTATTAATTTTGTGTGTGTTTGCAGAGCATTAAAATGAAGTATCAGCTGAATAAAAGTGACGATTTTCGACATCATTTGCTGCTTGCATTTAATCGAGATATTATTGTCGCCGAAGTTCCCGTGAGATTTGTGCTGGGAATAGGGAAGGAGCAATGCATCAAAATAGTGCCAGCCGTCGGTTTTCGTGATTTGCAAATAGAAATTTAAATCTCAACGACGAATCTGTGGCAAATTGAAACACGCCGTCTATTTTTGTATAGAAGTGACTGAGTTTTATGTTCAGCCATATTCCAATATGGCTGCCGTTATTATTTAAAATTCTGAAAAACAATTAAAAGGCTGAAAAATTTATATATATATATTCTGTGTTTACAATATTACAAACATGTTTTGTTGTTCAACCATTTTACGTTATGGACTGGTTCGGTATTTCAAATTTCAGCTTCTTTATGTGGTGTTTGCAAATTGTAGTCCAACTTAGCATTTTTTTTAAAGGATTAAGGTATGCTAAATTCATTTTCAGTGGTTACTGGTCTTTAATTTCATATCTTTCCAGATATAAGCACAATGAAGCATTGAAGACAGCATATGTTTGCATGGACTTCTCCACTAATATAATGAAACATAGAATTAAACTCTGGTGAATGAGATGGCCAGAATATTTCTTTTACTTCACCAAAATGCTCTTTGAAACAATCGAGAAAAATGTAGTTGGAATGACATGTAGTGTTGTCTTGGAATCACGTTTGTAGAACACAATGAATAAGAACATTTACACACACGATCTGGTAACTACAAATAAATAATTAATTTATAGGAAGGAAAAAACGATTGACTTTAATAAGTGAGTACATACGTTATCTTTTTCTTGTTCATTTCAACCATAGGTTGGTGGGCAACATGGAAATTTTGAAACTTTTCTGTCGCTTGGGAGAGCTGTTTTATACTTTGATAAGGCCTGTTCTTCGTAACTGCGTCCAAATATTCTATCCTTGGTCCTTGGCATACGTTATAATGTCTTAAAAATATTTCTGCAGACGTCCTGGCTGCAGCACTTACAAGCAGCAGTACTTTTCAATTTTACCTTTTTTACAATTGCAGTTAGAAATTTTACTTGTGTTGTACAACTACAGGTGATAGTATAAGACTCTGGAACCGATGACAGGGATGTTAAAGTAGGAATAAAACTGCCATTCTTGATTTTCCATCCAGTAGTCTCAGGTGAGGCCAACACAAATCACTGCTTATTCACTTGATACCACACTGATGCTTGATAGTGTGCCCTCTTGATGTGAAAGGAGGGGATATCTTTGGTTGGTGGCAGATATTCCAGAGGACGTCCTTGTGCAAAGAGTATAGATCTTGCATCGTTCACTGATTCAGTTGTGTCAATCTTATAAAGTTTGCAGACGAAGTGTTATGCGACAGCACATATTTGGCCAGTCAGATCTCCTCGGCCCAAATTTGATAAACGATATGGATTTGCTATGAAAATATTCCAACACGTTCTTTTGGAATGTCCTACCAGAAAAGATGTGGTATTAGAACGTGTTAGAGAGTGGAAAGCTGGTAAGCTGGTGATTAGATTATCATCAAACTGAGATGCAATATCATGAATTAGAATATACATGAAGTATATTAGAATGTACTTCTGTTATTTTATTCGATCCTCCTGCCCTCATTCAGATTTTTGTATATGACATCTTTGTGAAATGAGCCAATAGAAGAACAATTACATCTGTGTTTCGAGCAGCTACAACAATAGAAAAAGCATGGATTTTTTTACAATGCGAAATCATACATGTGTCAGTTTCCTCGTGTCGGGCTTCCAGCTCTTTAGTATTGACAAGAGATGTTTTAACCTGCTCTTCATCAGTGAAACCATCTGATCCAAGAATGACTTTCTTTGGAGCAGCCTATAGAATGAGCTGTTCAGACAAAAAATTTGCCAAGCCAGCTTTATTTTCTTTCTTAGCCATAAAGTTGTCCCAGTTTTTTGCGAGAGGAACACTCCTGTCTTGTATATATCTCCCCACTGATGCTACATTCCTAGCTCCTCTCTTCCTGGTACCTTCTTTGATTGACATGTCAAAATACCTACCAAACACAACGCATTGAAACAGAATACACTTCACTTCCAATTTGAAGTATAGAGGCAACAAACGTATCAGCAAAGTCATCAAAGGTTTTTACTTTCGGGAGCTTTCACAATGCAAATATGTAAGCTTGGCCATCAATTATCAATGTAGGCTGCTGCTGCAAGTCTACTGGATCAAGGTTTGTAGGACAAGGTGTCTCATCAATCACAGTATCTATCAGAAGTGACTTCTGTCCTGTCCGTAGATCACCATTAATTTCTGCAACTGTAGGAGGTGCTGGAGTCAGCTCATGCTTCAGTATATCCTTAAAATTGACATTTCTTCCAGCATTTATGGCAGTGATGAGCTGTTAGAACTTCGTGTCTGCTTAGATTACTTAATGGTCACCTGTCTGGCCTTGTTTCTTGCCACTTCAAAGAGAGATGCAAATTTCAGATGCATGTTCCTTGGTAAACTATCTCTGAAAGGAATCTTAGTGCCAGGCAAAAGCCTCACCTCAACAAATTTAACAAACTGTTCCTGACCCTTCTGTTGAGCAAGAATAAGGTTGTCTTCAATATGTTGTGTGACGATGTCCTTTGTTGCAATATTTTGCAGATGTTAAGATGGATTTTCAGCAAATAGTTTGAATGTTTGGAGGGTTTTCACCAAATTTTCTTCATCTTTAAGGTCAAATTTCTGCTCGCCTTTATAACCTTCATTGTGAGTGAAGGAATCTTCCCGTCCAATTCCATAGATACACTTTGTCTCAGTAGTTAAGTGTCTTAGCAGGTTATATGAAAGGGTCCATCGGCTGAGAGTTGACGATGTCTTGGTAATCACAACGATTCCACCACTTTTCTTGCCTATGCCATTCATCCACTAATGGCTGTGGTCTGGATCCACTTGTTTGAATTTCTGTTTCGCTCTTTTCACAAAAATACCTCTCAATTTTAGCCCTGACCTCTTTTGCAACCTGGTGCATCTCACATAGATACACAGTGCTCTACTTTGCATACTGTGTATGATTATACCTCATTGAGAAAGGCAACATTTGTCCCACACAGCACACCGACGTCCAATGTACATCCATTTAACGTTCGGGCATGGATTTACGGGATGTCCAGTGGATGTACACGGGAGAGTACAGGTGGCACAGTTGCCGTGCATCTACTGGACGTCCAGAACGTACATATTATGTCCATTTCTGGTACCAAAACGAACTAATTATGGACGTACAGACGCCCAATGGACGTTCAGAGGACGTGTTCTTTTGGTCCATACGACGTCTACTCGATATACACAAGATGTTACTTTGGGACAGTTGCCATGCATCTCCTGGACGTCCATTGAGAGCTAAAATGGACCTATTATGGACTTCAAACTGATGTAGAGGATGTCCATATGTGGATATCATGGGAACCTGAACGTACAAATTGTGACTATTTTTGGTTCCTACACGGACCAATTATGGCCTTTCACTGAATGTTCTAAAGGACTGCCACAGAAGGATTATTCACTTAAAGCCCGATACAGAAGCCATACTATCTGGAATCAATTTATTTTTAACATAGGTTAAATTTTACCATATCAAAGTGACATTTAAATAAGCCATCTTCCATCAATTTTTACTATCAGTCAACAAATACACACGTCAACATTTATACTATAAAGTTTTATGAGCAAACAAAAAAACAATGAGAAATATTTTTAATACGTTTAATATTTCGTACCTTTCCAGTCAAAATTCTTGTTCTGTGTTCCACGAAAATAATTTGTTTTCGATTTGTATCTACTGAAAGGTCAAACTATTTGAAGATTCGGTATCAATAGCAAATCTTGTTCCAATTTTACATGAATTAATCCTTCCTTACAATAATGCATCCTTATCTCCCGAAAATGAGAACTCAAAATATAATTAACAATGTAAAGTATTCTGCCCATACGCTTTAGTTAATACAATTTGTTGATTAAAAAAGCTTCAAACCTGCATCCTCTTCCCCTCTTTGTAGATGCATAGAAAGATATCACAAACCGAAACCTCCCTCTAAAGTTTCAAATTCATTTGGAAATATCAGTTCTCCCTTTTCCTTAGTATTGAGAACAGACAAGACAGCTACGCTTCACTTCTCATATTGAAACAAATGATGACCAAAACTTTTTAACACTATCCCCCCTTTTTTTTCATATTATCATACTCATAGGAGAAACATTAACTTCAATCAAAACATGCCATCCATTAATGGCCGAGAACGTTACAAATTATTGAACTTATATACATTAAAGAATAAGAAAGGCGTAACATAGAAAGAAACGAATAACATAACAATATACTTTATTGGATTACCTCTAATTACATATACTGCTCCACAATATTTGTCTTTTTAATATATTGAATAAGATTGTAATACGATTTTCTTTCCCATCTCAATGATATTAAAAGTTTCGTATACATGTTTTATTCTTGATTATGAAATGTATTATAAGCGCATAATATTGTTAAGCAAGGGAATTTTAACCTTCTCACTGATATATCATGAGATTCTTTCTTCGTGCGCTCCATTTTTCTATTTTCTGAAATTAAGAAAATGGGAAAATTAATTCTAGGTATAATCAACATCACAACGATCAAAATTAAAATCAGATTATGAGGTTGATGTTAAGTAAGGTTCTTTATGTTTAACTTTAAAGAGTAAAAATTACATGACGGATTCAACTTGGGACCTTTTGGCTTTAAACTATACAAACGGGACTCAAAGGTATACAAAGTTACAATTACAAATTCCAAATTGAACTACAAATTACAAAAATGAGCTCCTCCGTGGCTAAGCGGTTAGCATACGCGCCTTTGGCGTGGGAAAACCGGGTTCGATTCCCGGCGGGAGCTCACGTGGTCCGGATTCCACGTTAATCAGTAGGTCCACGTCTCATATAGCCTCGCTGCTGAAACGGACGTTAAACTAATAAATAAATTAATCAATACAAATTACAAAACGTATTATTAGCGGCAGTTTTAAGTTTCTGAAAATCTACTTTTTTTCTTGCAGCCTTGGGCCACAAAATGTATTTCCTTTTCATACTTTATTCTGTTCAAGCACAATACAATGAATCTCAAATTTCAAGTTTAACTCCCAAAAGTCGTTCCATCTAAGAAACAGGCTTTCTTATTCCATTGTAAGATCGAAGAATGTTAAAGGTTTTCCGATTTTCTAAAATATCGGAAAAAAATATATACTGTAAGTACGAATATATCCCCACCTTTCCGAAATAATATATATACAGGTGGCGGCAGTGCGAAGCTCAACAGTGGCGTTCTGTTTCCAAAGCTTAACCCTTTTAGGCTTTATAGTAACTTATGTTACCACGGCGTAGTATCGTATTTGATCGCTTATTTAGGTTCTATAACAAATATTTAAACCGTTTTTTTTTTAATTATTATTGGTCAAGTCTAGGATGGACCAAAGACGGGACAGGACGTTTGGGCGCCACCATTTGGGCGCGGATGTTTCGGCGCTGCCGTTTGGGCGCCGGGCGTTTGGGCGCTAAGCCGTTTAGGCGCCAGACGTTTGGGCGCGAGGTACATAGTAAAAATCACAATTTACGAAATATAAAGTAAGCTAGGCACTGAAAACTAAGCGCGAATCAAGATATATACATTTCCTACACTTCTATCTTTATCTCACCTCATTTATCTATCTATTTTCTATCTTATTTATTCATTTAAATTAAATAGTTTAATGCGTTTTTGGTATTTGTTGCCTAACCTCGTCATGGATTGATTTTTTGCTTTTTCACGATTCTTGTACTTCTGATCTGATGTTGATCTAATTTTTGTATTATATAAAAAAGCTAGGAAATGAAGGAGTCAGACGAACTGTTAATAATTTTCTTAATGTTAATTAAAACATATTGATTTAATTTTTGTATTTTTTAAAAAAGATAATAATTACATACTTATAAATATTAAAATTTGCTTTCTTTCGTATTACGTTTGCCAAACTATTCTCTTCCTTAAGTCCAATAAAGAACTACCAATAAAAGATTTCCGCGCACTCGAGTTGGGAGAAGTGGCCCCGCGTAGCGTAGTCGCTAACGCTCTCGCCTTCTGTGCGAGCGGTCCCTGGTTCGATTCCCGGTAGGGGCACTCGGTCGAAGAAGTGTAACACGCTCTTTCAGGCCGGCCACCCTGACTGAGGTTTTCCTCATTCACCCCAGGCAAATGCCGGGGTGGTACCTAATTTATAGGTCCAGGCCGCTTCCTTCCTTCCCCAATCCTTTTTTCCTTTCCTTTTCCCGGATAGTGTTCCCCCTCAAACGTGACGGGCTAAATGGCCTTACATGTCGAGAGCCCAGAAATCTAAAAATCCTAATCAAGTTGAGGGAAAGCTATTAATTCAGGGTGTCTAAGACTCTGTGTTTAGGAACTGTGGTATGCTGTATTTCTGGTATCACTTTTTTTTTATTAACATTCCAATATAAAAATCAAAACTTAACACTTTTTTTTTTTCGTCCCATTGTAAGCATTTAATCTGCACTAAAGAAAGTGGCGAAAGGAAAAAAAGAATGATTTCAAAGTGAAAAATAATAGTTGTGTACATATATTGGTCATTTAGCCACTAGAAATGTGTTTGACATTCACACTTATTGCATAACTACAGTAGAAATCCTGCTTTAAGTTTTTTAATGGAATAGGCTCACTATGTACGTAATGCAGTCAATCATATCTAGTCTGGTCTACTTACCTTTGGCTTGAAAAGTTATCAAAAAGCATACTTAACTTTGGTTGAAACTTAAATTTACAAAATTTAATTGTTATTTCAGGTTTTAGAATTTTCAATTTTCAGTATTTCTAGTATGTAAAACAAAATCCAGTATAATTCCAGGACTTCCACTACAGTAGACACCTTGTGATATCTTGATTCGAACTTAGTACTCAGCGCCTAACATAATGACTGTTTAATTTAACTCGCGCCCAAACGTCCAGTGTCCAAACGGCGGGGCCCAAACGTCCGCGCCCAAACGTCACGTAAAGACCAAAGAACACTCCAGATGCGTTTTGAAACCGGATGGTGAACTTGGCGACGCCAAGTGGGGGCGGAGGGGCGTGAAATTTTTCATAAAATAAATTTCAGAAATTTTTCACGCCTTTAATTTTCAAGATATCAGATTGAAACTTTGCATACTGATTGCGTGCACCATTAGGTACCGGTATTTCTCATTCTTTTTGAGATCCCTATGTGAAACCAGGGTTGGGTACGAGGGGCTCAAGTGTTTTTCGGAGGGGTCCGAAGCGGTGAGTTTTTCTGAAAAATTTCCGATTGTCTCGATTGTTCCGGTTGATGTGTACGATACGGACATGTAGTGGTACTGTTACAAAGAGCTCGTTATACTGAAGAAAATGACGTTTGAACCATGACTGTACCCAGGCCCGGGCCAGAAGGGCGCAAAAAATTCGATTTCTTTTTTCCAAAAAATCTCCGTTTTTTTTTTTTTTTTTTCGTTTCTAGTGTATAATACGGACAAGCGAATGATTTCTCTGTAACTGTCCCGCAAGCTTTTTCCACGGATTCTGTGGAAAGAAGAATGTGTTATACTTGAGTCTGTGTGTATTATTTTGACATTCTAACATCTGCTAATCTATGAGATCTAAACTATAAATAGTTATAACCAGAAAATGTAAAAACAGCAACTAAAGAATTTTTTAGCAATTAACGTAATCATGCCTGTTTGCCTCTAACCAGGGAGGTAACTTGTGGGGGCAGGGAGGGCAACTGCCCCTCCAGGGAAGCTTCCCGCCGTTCGAGGGGGCCTACTTTAAGACAATTTTTTATTCCATATACTGTAATACATGTAATTATAAATGAAGCATCAAACAGGTTCACTACATTACATACACAAAACAGCACACAATAGGTAGATAAAACAAAAATGTGTCGTGGACCCACTTCAGTAAAAAAGGTCTATATTATTAAGTGCCCCAGAAATCTTTATTCTTATGGCTTTGACATTTGTAAATATTGTCCCTTTAGTTAATTTGTCATGTACGGAATGGGCCCTGCAGAGAGCTGGAGGGCCCACAAAGAGTAAGAGAAAGATGGAAAGACGAGATCTATTTTCGAATTTTATGGGGAATCCAAAACAATCTTTTGGAGGATGCTCAAATATTAATGCTTCCCCCCCCCCCAAAAAAATCTAAGTTACTGCGCTGCCTCTAACTTTAATTTAGAGCAAGACATGATATATTATGTGTAATTGAAAGGAAAAATGTTACAAGGTAGATATTTGTAATCGACTTCAAAAACGTTATCTATCTAACATTGAGCCCATTTACTACGAAAATATATTTATCGCACATTAAATGTGCAACATAAAAATTGTACTATTTTTTTTTTTTTTAAAAAAAAGATAAACATATTTGAGCCATTGCACGTCAAATTATTACACTACAGCCCATTTTCAACCCGACCCTTTTCTTTCAAGTAAATTTTATTTCCGTGTTATCCTGGATAAAAAATTCATTAACTGTCTTAGAAGAAATTATGAAATCAATTACAATTTTATCTACGTCCATTATAGCCTACAATTTAGCCTTTAAATATTAAGACTAAAACCAAATCTTTAAATATTAAGACTAAAACCAAATTGATTATGCAATATTTTTGACATTGTTTTATATTTCAGACTCGTGTCTCTGGAAACATGCTACACGTATTAACCTAACACTGCATTTCTACTAGGACAGTACTGTAAATGCCATTTAATTCTGGAGATGGGTGCTATGGACTTACAAAACTTACAACCATTTGTTGACTTAAACCGAAACAATTAGCCATAGACCCCAAAAACGTATGGTCCTCTCAATACAGACCGATTATACTATCCTCAAACCAGCTATAAGTCTGTGACCAAGCAGAGATACGAAGGAGGACCACCGTTAAATTCTATATAACAAACAATCTTCGTTACCACCAAAAGTTGGTTAAAAAGCAAAGATAATAAAAAGGAAAATTTAAAAAAATCCAGTTTAAGAAAATTTAAATAATAGAAATTACTCTAATCAAAAGGTGAACTAAGTAAATAGGAATAAATTACATGTCCGGAGGAAAGCTTAAAATTAAATCGGATAGTTATTAGTACAAGTCCATCGGTGATGAAATAACGTTAAACTTTCTTACTGTGAGCTCACACACATGTCCCTCCACATCACACCGCTCTGCCCCGAAGAAACCATGACAAACGCCATGAAGTATACAAGGAGATGAAAATTTCCTCTCACACGAAAACAAAGTAGGAAGAAAGTACTTAATTCAAATGAAAATAAAGTACAACAAAAAAAAAACTGGAAAATACCGAAATAATGAAAAAAAACATAGGATGTATTAACCTGTATTACTTTTTCCTTACTAAATCTTCCTCGTTATTGGAAATATTGTAAATATAAAATATAATAATGTTACTAAAAAATATATGGACGTATTTATGAAGTTTCGCAAGATATCAATACGCATAGATGTCATTACGCTATTCGTCTTCACTTACACGCCGAATTGCGACTAATTTCCACTCAACCTCATCTGGTTGATATACTTTTTACGCCGAATCTTTAAAACTGAAAATCTATAGTTACATTGTACGTGTTAATCCAACCCCGATATTCGAAGAAAAGACGCTTCTACATCTCCTACTCCCAGCTTCTAGAAATCTGAGAGCTAAAATCTTTAACCAATGACATTTCTTCTATCCACCTGTGGCAGATGTGACGAAGAAAAAAATATCACTGCTAGCATTTGCTAGTAATTATTTCAAATTAATAAATGTAAATGATACTGTAAATAATAAACTTTACTATTATGATCCCCCCCCCCCAAAAAATGATGCTATAGACCTTTTACGTTTATTTATTAACTGACATTTCTGTTTCTTGGCAAAGCGCTGATACTTAAATACACGATAAAAAAAAAATATATATACGGAAAAGGGAGAGGGTACGGAAAGAGTTTCTCTCTCTCTCTTTCTCTAATCATTGTAACGATAAGTTACACACTGAAGTATTGAAATGCGGGAGCGTTTCAGGCAGAACAGAGAATAAATAACTCCGGGTGAAAAATAAATAAATAAAAATAAAATAAAAAACAAGTACATAGAAATACACAATTTGGCGACTACTTTCATCTGAGTGTCTATGATCCAGCATCTTCAGTTTTTATTGTGCAGTATTTTCAGTACTTATATTACAATATCTGCAGATTACAAGTAGATAAACACTGCATCTAAAAGTTTTTAGTATATCGTATTGTGAAAGCGTATCTTCACTATAAAATAATGCCTTCAGTTGACTTGAAGAATTCTCACTTTACGAAACGATGGCTCAGTGGTAGAGCGTTCACCTCTGGTGCATATGGCCCCGGGTTCACTGTTCCCGCCAAGTGAACTTTGTGGTGGACAAACACCATGTGCGTGGGTTTCCTCGGGGTTCTCCCATTTCCTCCCACTTTCTTCATTCCACCATTTAATTCATTTCTCATCATCACCACCGTCTCATTTAGCGTAAAAGGTATAACCGTGGGACGTAAAACTCAAAAATATTATTTTCATTCATTTACGAAACGACGGAGTATAAGTGATTAGAAGGGGGAAGGGGAAGCAGGTGAAGAGAAGAAAGGTAAAAGAAGGAAAAGAGGTGGACTCAAGGAACTTGTGCTATTGTCGATTGGGGCCAGAGGGAGGGTTCATCTTTAAATTATTTCTTTTTTACTTTTCTTCTCCTTATTTAAATCTAACGATACACATTACTGGCTTGTGCTGTATGCAACTTCGGTAGAGACTAAGCACCGCTTGGCGAATACAAGTTCACCCCATTCCTCTGAGCAGACGAGAAATGATGCGAGAAGAGCTTTTAAGCGATAACTAGAAGTGTAAAATGACGAGAAATGAAAGAACTCTCATTATACTCTGAAACAAACTAGGCCTAACCTAGGGAATATAGCATTCGTGCTTTTTATTGGTCACCTAGCACAAGTTGGTACATCATCATGCATTGTTGGCTTTATGCCACACACCCGTAATTTTTTTTTTTTTTTTATTAGGCTCAGGCCAGTCTTTCAGAACCGGTATCCGCAATGTCGTTGCTGTTGAGTTTAACGTCCCGTTCATCAGTAAGGCTATATAAGACGTAAACTTACTGATTAACGTGGAATCCGAACCACCTGAGCTCTCGCCGGTAATCGAACTCGGGTCTCGCACGCCAACTGCTTAGCCACGGAAGAGCTCACATCCGCAATGTATTTATACTTACGGTATTACTGCTGTATTGCCAGAATACGAAAATAAGAAAGGAATATTATTTAGTTTCTCACCCAAAATACTAGATATTGGCCCTGGCTCATTTGATAATGATTAATGTTCGAAATACGATGTGAACGTATGGCATAAAAGCTAGCCCATAAAACACTGACTAATTTGTGCTACGTGGCCAGTAAAAAGCACGAATGCCATCTAACCGAGTCAAAACAGGAGAGCAGAAACAGCGTCCGTAGGGAGCAGGCGCGTCAGCGGCGATGAGTATACGCATAAACGAGGATGGTGGGAAAACAATTTCATCTAACAGTTCATTTCATAAAATGCACGCCTTATGTGTTGCACAGCTTTGGGGGAGGTACTACATGCAATCCAAAAAAGTACCAAAATGTACTAAATTAGATTATACTCGATTAGGTTTGGTTAAATGTTCCTCTTCTTTTCTGTAGCTTCAATTTGTTTACACTAGTCACAATAAACTTTTTGCCTGTTTAGTAGACCATGCCTTTCACACAATTTCGACAACTGACACTCATTTTTGTATAATTTCATAAAACTCAATCACGATATGACACAACCTTGTCATTTACACACTGCCTTTCCCAAAATTCATAACAAATATACCGCCAAATAGTCCCTTCCGCCCGGCAAGGTTCTAGATTACTGGCCCCTCTTCCCATTGAGCAGTAATAAAGACAGAAAACAACGTGCCGTGCGGGGCTCTGACCCGCCTTCACTCGCTAACGCTCGCTCGGCAATACTGTATAAGTTAAATATATACTCTTTAGTACAGAAAGAAACATACCCAGCTACTAATCTGCATGGGGGACCAGTAATCTAGAACCTTTCCCTTCCGCCCCCCATATATATAGTGTAGCTTACAATATCAAAAATAACTAACGACAAGTATTTTGGTAACTATCAGCCTCAACTTACTTTTATTCACGAACTAAAAGAAACCCTCCAATTTATCTGGTAAATTTTCTAAAATTGGTCCCGCGATACAGTAGTAACCCATACTGAGCTCTCCTGAAGTCAATCTGCAAGTAGTAATGGAGCTCCTCATTTTGTGCATGCTGGGCTAAAAGAAATACAAAACTCTAATGTAACCTGGGAATGTAAGAAATCTGTCAAAATTTGGTTGAACCGTCTTCTCGAGTAATGTCGAATTGAGTCCTGAGCTTTGGTACACACCTCACTAGTATCTTATATGAGGGTGTTATTACACCCTTCACCATCCGAATTCACTGATATATATATATATATATATATATATATATATATATATATATATATATATATATATATATACATACATTACCAATTCCCATGTGCCCATCTACGTTACCCCAGCCTATTATAATACACCCGAACACCCGAATATAAGATTTGAAATGGCATGTCGACGTAATAGCGAAGTTATCCACGTCCTGAATTGTTCCTTCTTAATTAAAAATTGCTTTATAATTGATAATGACTTACTTTTGTACACATACACAAAACTTTCAGTTGTATAATAAATGGTGCACCGGAATAAATCTATATAAACAAATCACTCATCATATCTTACCTTTTTCGCAGTTCCTATTCTATCTTTCTGTTTCACTCCAACACAAAAAGGTCTTCGTAAATAAATTACTTAAATTCAACAACCTTAATCAACCATTTAATTCAAACCGGCTGAGAGTGCACTGTGCAAGGATCTGCGCATGCGCCGTCACTAACTATTGAATGTTGTTTTCCGTTTGTCCCTTTTTTATCCAAATAATGTAGGTCCGTGGACGTTTCATTTGTGGATTAAATATTGACATCCAATGGACCATCCACTGAAGTCCAGAAAATGGATATTCACTTCTGAACGTAATATGGACATCAAATGGACCGTCCACTCAAGTTCAGAATATGGATATCCATTGCCGAACGTAATATGGACAACCACTGGATGTTACGCATAAGTCAATGTACTAAAACTGGACGTTCTGGATTTAATATGTACGTCCACTGGCTGTGATGTGCTCTGTGGGGTTGAAATGCCTGCAGGTAAAAGTTGCCAGTTGCCTTCTCTCTGTGCTCGAGTAAACAGGAGGAGAATCTGCACCCTCTGCATATAAGTCCACCACAACTGGCATGAAAATAATGCATGACACGTACTGATAAATTTTAGTTGGTATATTACTTGATGATTTATACTAACTAAAAACTTCTGCAAACTACTACTCTATTTTAAGTTTTTCTTGTTTGTTTGCTTGCTTGTTTAAAAAGGAATAAAAGTGTACTTATGATTTGATGTGAGCCACACATTTTCACTAGCTGTCATAGTCAACATGAGCCAAGTAAACAGACTAAGCACAGCAAATTTACAAGTTTCTGAAGATAAACCAATTAGCAAACTTTGACTATCAAATGCTTACAGCCATTAACTTTCGTGAAAATTGACCGATACCCTCACAAAATATATAGTTTTATATAAAGGTCATAATAATTTTGATGGGCTTTCTGAAATTTTAATATTGATGGCATCTATATTGGAAAATGGCAGAATGTCAAAACTTTTAAATTCTATGATGAAATGCACCGCAGATTTGCATTTTTCAGCCTCAAAAACATAAGATTAAACATAAATATGATGAATTTTCATTAATTTTAAATTTGAAATAATTATGGCAGCCATATTGGAATATGGATGAACATAAAACACAGTCACTCCTATGCAAAATGGACGGCAGATTTGAATTTTTTAGCCACGAAAACATATAATTTCACATAAAGATTATGAAGTTTTATGAATTTTAAGTTTTTGATAATTATGGCAGCCAAATTGAAAAATGGCACCTTAGCGCAAAAACAAGGACAGATCAAGCCTGTCTGCTGGTGAAAATGAATTTAGCATGCTCAAATCCTTTAGAAAACACCATCTGCCTGCTTTGACTATGATTTGCCTACGGCACTTTGAAAAGCTTGAAATCTGTGATTTTGAAACAATCTAGTGGGGGATTCTGGAAAGAATGTCACTGTCTTTCGTCATACTGCCGCGATACTCAGTAACATAACATTTGTTGAAAAGTTAAATTTCCCTACAGTTTATCTCATATTCGTAAAATCTTCCCCTTTTTCCTTCCTTAAAAAAAATATTTGCTAAATCTCCATACGCCGCGGTAAATTTCCCTCAAACTAGAATCTTTGGTACTTATTAATTTTTTGGTAGTGTTTGTTTAAAATCACTTTTGGAGAATAGCAAAAATTGTAAATGAAATTAGGGATTATAGCTTTTTATAAAATATTTCCGTTTGTAATGTATCAATATAGTTTTGGGTGTTTAGTATGGAAATTACTCCACCTTATGTCTGAAAGGCGAGAAACTCATTTCTAAGTTCAATTTAAATTATTTCGTTTTTAGGTAAACATACTCATTTTATGCACATTTAGTTAGGCTATTGTTTAGCTTTGAGGGGCCAGCTTTTTTACCTACTTTTTTGCGATATTCTATTCCGATTCGGTCGATTTATGGTTTCATACGTTAAATTTGGATCCATATTTTAAGAATAGTAGTAGAAGTAGTAGTAGGAAGAGGAGGAGGAGGAGCAGGAGGAGGAGGAGAAGAAGGAGGGCTAGCAGTAGTATTAGTAGTAGGGACGGGTTAGAAGCCCTGCAGGGGTTTGTTGGGTTCTGTTCTCGACATAAAATGGGAAGTCACCTCCATTTACCTTTACCTACTGCCTTTAAAAAAACTTTGTACGATATTTTCTCAGCAGTATCACATCATTTCTCCTATAACTCATCCTGTTTTTCATTAATTTTGGCCCCCATTTCTAAACAATTTCCTTTAGTAATTCACAATAACTAATAAATAGTTAATAAAATTTACGAATTCCTTAACCAATATCTATTAGGAAAATTATAAACTATTCATTTATTTCTTACCAAAAAAATACGGACTACCCTTCAAAAGGTTTATGCTACCATAGAATTATCAAATAGTATTTGCAGCTGTCACAAAACTTTTAAATTAATTTCTGAATAATTGACATCACTTCACATAAAATATACCTTGATAGAAATTTTCTACAGCACCTTGTTAAATTATGGTTATAATTCCATTTAAAAATTCATGTGTTCGTGAATATGTGTGTTGCCCATTGTGACAATGGAGAACCAATGTTCATCGGAGAATTAATCCCCCTGTAGCCACATCATGTACACAGACCGCAGCTCTCGTCTGACACGGGAGGAAACCACAGACTTGACACCACGGAATGACACTGTCAAGCACAACACTTTGTTCTCACAGGGATACAAGCGGATGGAAATTAGAAATAAGAAATAACAGATTGCGCTGCAGATCGCGCATACCAACTGCACACAATCACCATTAAAATCGGCAATAAAATCAAAGCTTAACTAAGAGGAAAGTATAGTTTCAAAATTATTCTAAGGTTCATAATAATTGTTGCTCAATGAGTGTATCAAAAAAGTAGAAGATAATTTTAAAATAAAGAATAAACAGAATAAAGATTAAGAATTATGATTATTAATAATTTGATGTTATGAATAATTTAATATACAATTTTCTGGTTTTGTTTTGTAAAATTGTGTTGTATTTTGTAATTTTATATGCGGTAACTACAAATACATCAATAAAGAAGTCTTGTTACCTATCTTCAAAATGAAACTACGCATAAATGAATATTAATATTCCAAGAGAAGGCGTTACCTTTTGGAGCCCGTGCATCGTCAGATGGGAATGAAATTGCACTTTTAAAAAAGTAAGTAATTAATATGTATAGCGCATTATCTCATTACTGCACTCTTTTCGTTTTCACTAACAGGGCTCGAAGCGCCCTCATTCACTCTTGAGTAGCCACAGAGCAAAATATAACATGCTTGTTTAAACTAGCACATCTCTTTGTGTTTTGTTCATTGCACTTCACCTCACCATCCACATCATATGCTCTCTCATATTGAAAACAATAGGTAAATATAACAATCAATAAATTAATCCTGATACCCATCTCCCAATGATAAAACCAATAAATGAGTGCTCATGGCCCAGAAAAGGTGTTATCTATGGCCTGCCCATCTTCGGATATGAATGAAATTGTACATTAAAATACATAAGTAACTAGCATCAATTACGCGCTTCGCAGGTTTAAATTAAGAAAAAATAGTAATATGTTTCGTTAGTTAGTCACTTTTTACTATTACTAAAGCGCTCTTTGATATTGGCCATTTTCTATGATTTTTATATATCCCCTCTCCTCCCCATGTTGCGGACCACGGAGTCGGAAGTGTCATTTTTCAATTCAACGACCCCGAAAAGTATGAATTCGACAATGATATTGATAATTTTGGTTTTATCTATCTATCTATCTATCTATCTATCTATCTATCTATCTATCTATCTATCTATATATATATATATATATATATATATATATATATATATATATATATATATATATATATCCTCCTCTTCCACAATTTTTGCGGGGCTGAATTTGGATTTAAATGGTATCAGAAGTGTCACTGTCCATCTCAGCGACACTAATATCGGTCATTTTCGATCAGTTGTAAATGTCTTTCGCCTCCTTTAAGTTACATCGTCAAAGTGATATGACAAAAATCGTCTGATGTTCGAACTTCATCTTCGAACTTGAAATTTAATCGAGACCTGTCCGGTGGTTCAAGAGTTATTAAGTTTTATTTATTTTTTTATTTCTCACTCTCCTACCTCCTCCCTTAAGGTCTATCGTCAAAATGAATAGATAAATATTATCCCAGGCCCGAACCTCATCTATGTTGAAAATTTGATCGAGATCGGTCAGGTGGTTCAAGAGAGAAACCACATAGGCAGTCACTTTCATTATCCTAAGCCCGAACGTCATCTATGTTGATGTGATAAAAACCACCTCAGGTACGAAAGCCATCTATATTGAAATTTTTTAGAGATCAGTCGGGTGGTTTAAGCGTGATGAAATCATAAAGATAGTCACTTTTATTTTTACTTTTTTGACATATATCTTCCCCTCCACTTCCTTTCGTTACACTGTAAAAATGAGATGAAGAAAACTCCCAGGACCAAACCTTACCTATGTTGAAAGTTTGATCGAGATCAGTTGGGTGGTTTAAGAGTTATTAAGTTATATTCATTTTCATATATTTCCCCTCCTTTCCTCCCCCTACCCTAAGATCTACTGTCAAAATGAAGTGATAAAAAACTTCCCAGGTTTGAAATTCATATATGCTGAAAATTCAATTGAGATCGATCGGGTAGTTCAAAAGTAAATAATTCACGAACACGGTCACTTTTATTTTTGTATTTATTGATTTTTGTAATCCCCCCTCCAATCCCTCCTCTACGTATGTGCGTCAAAGTGAAATGATAAAAATCATGCCAGTCTCGAACCTCATCTATATTGAAAATTTGACCAAGATCGGTCGGTTGGTTCAAGAGCTATTAAGTTTTATTTATTTTTTCTATGTCCCCTTCCTCCCCAACCCTACGTTGAACCGTCTAAGTAAATAGCTAAAAACACTCCCAGGCAGAACAGCATCTACGTTGAAAATTTGAGCGAGATTGGTCGTGCGGTTCAAGAGATTAAGAGTTACAAACATAGTCACTTTCAATTTTATAATATAGATTAAGGGTTAGATTCCGCTGATGGCCCTTTGTGAGCTAAATAGCATAAAGCTGTTACTTCTCTAACTTCTTGTGGCTCAGTTCATATAGGTTACTCGTAACTAATCTTGTTTCATTTTCGTACTTCATTTGTAATTGTATTTTGCAAATGTTTGTTAGTTTTCTACTTCCTTTATTCTTCACTAACTAGATCTAAGAACGCATCTAAATTTTGTTACTGCACAAAAGTAGCACAGTGTTCCAGCTTTGTGTCAATTTATTACACTTTTGATTTGATTCACTTTTGAGCTTTATGCCCATTGCAGCAGAGAGGCTATATGAGACGTGGACCTACAGCTTAACGTGGGATCTGAACCACATGAATTGCCGCCGGGAATCGAACCCACGTCTTTCATATCAAATGAGCGTATGAGAACCTTTTAGTACGAGAGCTTTAGTGTCTTTAAAATATGTTAAACAGGTACTATGAAGAAAAAAAGGTAGGCATGCAAAATACATGAGAAATAAATCATTAAAAATTCCATTACAATATTTATTGTTACTGTTAAAGGTGAAATTGCTATATTATTCAAGTGGAGTTTTATTTAGCTGGTTGGGGAAAATGTGTTAGGAGGGAAGTTGATTTGAAAAACAATTTTTGAGGAAATTATGGAACTAGTGTGAAGCAGTTAAGGAAAGAAAAATAACGTAGTGACGTGTGCATGAAAAACAAATGAAAATAATAATTAAAAGTAAGACGATTATAAAGGTTCTTTTTTTATTTTATAAAAAAGATTGCGGTAAACTGAACCAAGTATTTTGAATAATAAAATTTAACTTTTCTTTGTCTTCAATCAAGTTATATCACAGAAGTAGAAAAGGGATACTTAAGAATTCAAACAATATGATCGTAAGAGTGAGGATAATGGTAAAATGCTAGAGGCAGAATATCTGTGCTTGCCTTAGGTACAATTAATGCCATTCGCCGTTCGCCTATATGATTATCACGTTACGAAAGACTGGAGTAATATACTTATAAATGTTCTACGTATTTTATGGAAATAATGTCACGAAATTTAAAAGCTCATGTCACTATCTTTGATAGTATTAGACTTGCAAAAAAATCTTGTTCTTAATATATTCTATATGCTCTATCTTCTGTACTCTCAATCTTTAAACTTCTGAAATCTATGATTATTTCCCATCCCTTCATCGTAAACCTTGAATATATTGTAAGAATCCCCATCGTTCAGTACTCATTATTTCATCAAGCACATGTTACATCTATAAAACACGTATTGTTTATAGTAATCAACTCAAGTAGACAACACATGAAATAAACAGGAATACACGAAGCCTGCACGACGGAACCCGAGGAGAAACGAACCATGCGGGCAGAAATCATCTATAAAAGAGGACAAGGAGACGTTCAAATTATCAGTTGACCACTGATCGAATAACACACAACACCTGCTCCTAATGTCACCCTGGACAAAGAAGTATCACCTTTCCTAAAACCCCTAGAGGCTGCCATGAGCTAAGGGATTTTTAATTACAACCTAAACCTCTGGAAACTGCCATGAGCTAAGTTTACCAATAATATCATATCCTTTAGTCGCTTCAGACACCTTGGGGGCTGCCATGAGCTAAGTTTACCAATAATATCATATCCTTTAGTCGCTTCAGACACCTTGGGGGCTGCCATGAACTAAGTTTACCAATAATATCATATCCTTTAGTCGCTTCAGACACCTTGGGGGCTGCCATGAACTAAGTTTACCAATAATATCATATCCTTTAGTCGCTTCAGACACCTTGGGGGCTGCCATGAACTAAGTTTACCAATAATATCATATCCTTTAGTCGCTTCAGACACCTTGGGGGCTTCCATGAGCTAAGTTTACCGATAATATCATATCCTTTAGTCGCTTCAGACACCTTGGGGGCTGCCATGAACTACGTTTACCAATAATATCATATCCTTTAGTCGCTTCAGACACCTTGGGGGCTGCCATGAACTAAGTTTACCAATAATATCATATCCTTTAGTCGCTTCAGACACCTTGGGGGCTGCCATGAACTAAGTTTACCAATAATATCATATCCTTTAGTCGCTTCAGACACCTTGGGGGCTTCCATGAGCTAAGTTTACCAATAATATCATATCCTTTAGTCGCTTCAGACACCTTGGGGGCTGCCATGAACTAAGTTTATCAATAATATCATATCCTTTAGTCGCTTCACACACCTTGGGGGCTGTCATGAGCTAAGCCGTACCCGTGCAAAAGTATTTTTTTAAACTTTACCTTCACTTGGATAAACATAGACATTGAATTTTCTCTTTGTACTTTACAAACAAGTTTTGTAATAATTTATAAATAAATTTGGTGGAGGGATAAATCCCGGACTATATTGTCTCTACCAAAAGACATTACAACATGATCGAACAAACAAACAAACAAACAAAAAAGAACATTTTAAATTTGAGTTTAACATCCCGTTAAGCAGCAAGACTATGTAAGACATGAAATATAAATATAAATTTCACCTAACGAAATATAAGCTTTTCTGTTGACTAAATTTTCCTGCTTCAACACCATTTCCTGCTTCAACATCAACTAGGAACAAGGTAGTAGCCATCGACCTAATCTTGACTACACAGCAATTGAACAACTTATAAAAGCTAAAGATACAAATCTATCATCACAGATCAGGACCAGAGGCTTGGTAGTGTATGTTTGTCTGATCCTAGTATAAACTAGAAGTTATAATACATCTTCTTTTTGTAATGTATGGTGTTTTATTGGAACTCGATAAATTAGCGAAACTTAGCGTTTTAAGATAGTTTTAGCTTGCTTCACTTCAATCTCAGGCACCTTAATACTTTTATTTTTACCTATGAACTTTTACCTCTTGCTATTTTAATCATTATTTTGTTTTCTGCTCTATGTTTTAGAAGCATTGATTTCTATTTATTTGATTCACCATGCGGTTATCCCTACATCTAGCTTGAGTTGTTATGAAGTGTCATGACTATTGATTGCATCTCTAAATTTGTTTATACTTGTCACATTGGGTAGACTCGAAATGTTATACCATTGGGTAGACTCTCGATCCCAGTGCTAACCATAGGGTAGAATGCTAGTTGTTAGTATTGTAAAAATAGAGTATACAAGCAGCTTCCTCTGTCTGCTGTGAAAATATATTTTGATCGTTCAATTCAGTGTCAAGAAGTTAGCTCTTCCACCGGTTTTCACACGTCGCGTTATGGGTAGTCATAATAATATTTTCCTCTGCCTTGCTTGTCAATGAATTGGTAGATGCAATGCGGAAACAGCAGATAGTAAATTAACCGTAATGCACATCTATCTGCTACTCATTTGTTTCTGTTACTGAAGTCATTAGTAACTTACATTAAAGCAACCACATAATTATTAGACTTCCAAACTATACTATGCATAAATGTCAGAAATCTTGTAGAACAGCTATGTCCTTAAGTCTGTCTGTCTGTCGACAGCTATCAGGGCAAAAACGGTACAGCATGTTGAGATGTGGTCTTTTTAATCGACTTAGTATCCCAAAGATAGGTTCCATCTCCTCCCTTCAAATTCTATTCAAATTGGAAGTTGTTAAAATGAAATAAAATGAAATCTTTGAGTTTCACGTCCCACGGTTATGCCAGTTATGCTAAAGGAGACGGTGATGATGAGAAATGAATGAAATGGTGGAATGAAGAAAGTAGGAGGACACGGGAGAACCCCGAGAAAATCCACGCACACGGTGTTTGTCCACCACAAGGTTCACTTGGCGGGGGCTGGGGAAGTTGTTAAAAGTAACGATTTCTGACTTCAATATTTATTGCTATAGAATAAAAATAAGAAGAGGTAGCGAGTACGGCTAATGGATTTGTATATGGATTCAGTATCTGAGGAACAGGTTCTATATTTGATCGTATTAATCTATTGCAACGGAGAATTGAATTCCAATAGTTTTTTGAAAGTCTCCTGTTATTTCATGTTCTGAAATGATGGTCACTTGTTTAATTTCAGGTTCGCGAATACTTATTGCACATTCATTTTCCTATTTTTGTGTCTCTTCATATCCCGACTTTCACCAATTCCAGTCGACGGTTAGATTCAAACTTTCCACACTACCTACCTCTAGTGCGTGGATTCCATGGTTCGATCCCAGCTAGCGCCTTGTGTACTTTGGGGTGGACAAACACCGTGTTTATGGGTTTTCTCATTGTTCTCCCGTTTCCTTCCACTTTATTCATTCCACCATTAGGCCTACATCCATTTCTCATCATCATCGTCTCCAGTAGGACGTAAATCTTGAAGATTTTATTACATTTCATTTTTTTTAAAATTTCCACACAACTGGCGTCAGATCACAAGCTATTTACTATATCATGAAGGAAGAGGCGCTCCTGTACACATTGTGGGACTGGTCACGAAAGATTTCCAGTTTCCTTCGAAAATGAAATGAAATGAAATCTGTAAGTTTTACGTCCCACGATTATGCCGGTTAGGCTAAAGGAGACGGTGATGATGAGAGATGAGTGAAATGGTGGAATGAAGAAAGTGGGAGGAAACGGCAGACCCCGAGGAAACCCACGAGCACGGTGTTTGTCCAGCACAAAGTCCACACGGCGCGAGCTGGGATCGAACCAGGGACTCCAAGCACAGGAGGTGAACGCTCTACAACTGAGCCCCCGCGCCCCCGCCCAGTTTCCTTCGAGTATATTCACTGTACATATCTTGTTGTCCTTAATTCTTTCTCTTATTTCTCTCCTTGAAAATTACTTTAATACTTCCCAGTTCAGTACGTAAGTTATTAGGATTCTGAATCAATTGAATAACTACATGAACCAGATCATGGGGTATTGTGGTATAGAAACCCTTAAATACGATATATTGTATTCGCTGTGTGGGCACTTCTGGTTAGGCATAGCCCAAATTTTAGTCAGCGCTTTGACTGACTTCTGAGTGGACTAGAGTTTAGAAAGGCATCATCCTAGCTGCGACATATTTCGCTGCATTTCCTGCTCCTAATATACTATAGGTTAAAGTAATATATTAAACTAGAAATTTGTTATGGGGGAATTTCTGTATTATCCTCTTGTACTGAAATGGCAAGTCTAGCTCGGCATGGCCACCCGGTGACAAATCGCACAATGACGAGCTACACTCGTCATAAAATTTAAACTATTGTAGGATCACGTAAGGTTTTGAAAGCTATATAAGTAATGATAAACCATCTATAATAGACTTGTATAACTTATTCTTCAGTTGTCAGAATTCACAAAATAAATCGTAGTGGATGGGGTTATAGAATACCCGTTCAGATAGCGGGCTTTTTTAGTGATCCTACCGGACAACTGTGTATTCAACAACTAGATTTTTTGTATCCGCGACTGACTGCTGGATCGATTGTCGACGACGTCGCAGTTTATAACACAAGAACTGCATTTTGTCAGAGAATCAGAAATTATAGTCTAGGATACTAGAATGTATTAGTTTGAACCTGATATAACCTTTAGTCGATTGCTAAGTTTGAAACTTTAATTTTAAAATATATCAAAGGGATTCTTAGCATTTACACAGTATTTAAACAAAAAGCTCTAATATTTATGCTAAGACAGAAGTTTCATATTGGGCGAAATAAATTTGTTATTTGGTTCAGTAACTCACATCCTATTTCTACCATCAACCAGGCCCGTTTTTAGGTAAGTGCTATTCTGTGTTCGAGCACAGGGCGGGAGAATTTAGGGAGGGGAAAAATTTTGATATATATATATAAAAAAAAAGATTCACAATGAAGTAATTCAATACTAGCAACCCGCAGAGTTCCGCACAAGCGCGAGAATATCTGTTAATGTGTTTAATACGCTCTAATTACAGTAGTTACTAATTAGCTAGCTTATCTGATTATTTTTAAAAAGTCATCCTCTCCTCACCCTAACCCTAGGGGTGAGGATGAATTTGAACATCATGACAATTGATACAATTAAACTCAGCGACCTCGACAACTATGAATTCAACACTTATGTCTGTCGTCTTCGATTACTTTTAGACTCTCCCCCTCCCTGGAAGTGTCACTATTCATCTCAGTGACCACAAAAAACTATGAATTAAACTTTAATATTGGTTGCTTTCAATTATTTCTAAAATGTCCCCATGTTATTCTTATGGGGATTTTACACCCCCATATTTCAGCTCAGGTGTCACTTAGGGACTTGAAACAAGTCATTTGGATCATTTCTGTAAGAGATTCGAGAGCCTTCCTGGATTGTGTTGGCCCTGTTGTATTGTGATCAAACGGTGGGATATGGTACCTGTCTGTGTTGGGAAATCTACTGACATCACAAAGGGGAAATGTACTTATCTTCACGTTCTGGTGTTGACACTGGATGTGGTTTAAAATCATACTCATTACAGGAGCTTTCAACTCCAGAAAAAATGAAACGAAATCTTTATAAGTTTTACGTCCCACGATTATGCCGCTAGGCTAAAAGAGACAGTGATGATGAGAAGTGAATGAAATAGTAAAATGATAAAAAGTGGGAGGAAATTGACGAAAACCCACGCACACAATGTTTATAAATCATAAGGCTTACTTGGCGCGATCTGAGATCGAACCAAGGACTCCATGCGTCAGAGGTGAACACTTTTCACTGATCCACCGCGGGCCCTTCAACTCCAGAACTTGACAGTGGGAAATGGGTTCACGATGGGTACGAAATAGATCTATCATGTTATTCTTGAAATGGTGTTTGAATCTGTCCTTGCTTTGCTACCGTTTGGGAACATATTTATTCTAATATTGTTGCCAGAATAGGATTAAGCAAGGCCAATATTGCACACTCTTTGCACTTTCATTTCCTTCTGGTAAAATGGCATGCGCGATTTTTATGTGTAGGCATATGCGTTTCAAATATTAGTTGTCTGTTTCTATATTTAGAACCCCTTTAAACATTACGGTTACTCTATATAAAACTGGAAACTGCAGCTTATTATTTTATTCTAACAACTTTAATCAGGAATCAAATTCTTCAGAGCAGAAAATATAAACTCGTTCTGCTATAAGGAATCCAAACTTTCAAAACACACACAGTTTCTCTGTCTGATTTCAATCACGGTCAAAATAATAGGTGTCCCGTATAACATATGTTTCAAGTAGCAGAGTAATTCTTTGTATGTCGTCCATATATTAATTAACGACGGATAGTATGGGATTAAGATTATACTTAAAACTTTTAAGTTTAATTCTCATATATTTTAGTATCATCCAGAAACATTACGTTAGACTCAAATTATCATTATGTTGTCTAGTGAAGACCTTGAGATTATAGATAGTAAATGTGCAAATAAGTGAAGCAAGATTTAGCAGAACTAAGAATGAGAGGATACGAACAAATACAAAATCTTAATCATTAGTAGAAGTTTTGACCACATCTACATCATAGGCTGCAGACTCACATCCTTCTATCTAATCGTCAATAAGGTAGCTCAAACTATTGTTATATAAAAATGAAACATACTATCTCTTTAAACACTGTGATTATTTTGTTTTCTATAATTATATGTAAAGTGATGAAAAGTTCTAACCGTCAAATTGGTACTTTAATTATTGACTGGTTGTTGTTTCCTAGGTTTGTCTCATAGATTGTGTTAAATTTATACTATATAGTACAATCATGTGCACGAGATATTCTTTGGGTGTCATACACTTACCTGTTACGGAACATTCAGTATCGCAGTGTAAGTTTTATGGGTAATTCAAATAACCATGGGATTTCCGTTGAGTTCTAATGGAATGTACCTATCAGGAAGCAGTATTTAGATGTCGTGTGGTTATTTGGAAATTGCCCTGAGATTATTCCATATAGTTCATCCAACCATCAAAAAGACCTGTTTCCGGAACATAAAACAGCACATAGAATTCCTCTGTATGCCGATGCGATCACCACTAGCAATTATAGTACTCCCTTGTTTCTCTCGATAATCCAGGACGGGTATTTGAAGGGTGTGAGGCTAAAACATGGTAATCCCTAATTTTACTATTGTAAGAAATTAGAGGTTTCTGCTACACAATTCATTTACAAAGTGGGAAAACTGATTTTTTACATACGACTATACATGTGGGATTAAACGGACTAGGGTAAACGAAGCAGTATGCGTTGCTCTCTATCGGGTGCTCCAAAACACAGCACGTGCAAAATTGTGGGTTACCATGTTCTTGCCTCACACCCAGGTCAGTATCCAAGGGGGTCTAGGGGGGCCAGGACCCCTAAATTTTTACCGCCCACCCCTAAAATTTTCAAGGTAGACTAGCAAATGAACCATAATATGGTTGGATCGGGCTCCCTCTAACTTCTAACCGACCCCCCCCCTAAATTTTTGATCTGGCTACGGGCCTGCTCTCACCATTCATTTCTGTGTTATACAGATTGAATTTACTTAGGTGTAATAGAATCCCTCTTTTTGTTAAATTCTCAATTGACAAAGAAACACCAACTCCATATCAGAACTTATTATTTTTTTTTTTTTTCGTGGAAGAACTGGCATTGTGTATTCAAGAAAATTCGATTAAGCTAGGTAAAGTGGAAATGATGGGACGAGATAAAATGGTTAGGCGAGGGGAGTAATGATACGGTGGATACAACACAACGCCTCTCTTCTACCTATAATCTGAGCTGCAACTGTGCCAATGGACAAATAATCTAATAAAGTTCATTTTGATTTTAAGTACTTTCTATTGTATTTATTACTAGCAGCGTTCACCCCGCTTCGCTGCGGTCACCCCGGAACGCAATAAACTTTGTTACTTAGATAATTTTTACTTTTTCGCTTTCAAATTGCAGTAAATGTTAACATTATAGCGCCTGTCATTTATGTTAACCCGCCGAGTGACACGGTCATGCGGGTTGCATATAAATACGTTTATTTTTACCTATGATGAACTAATAACAAAGGATTTGTACGTATGGACACTTGAATGGTCAATTATCTCAAGACACTGGTAATTAAAAATTAAAGTGATATGATAAAAACCATCTAGGGTCCAAATCCTAATAACCCCCCAAAAATGAAAGAAATTGGTTCAGCCGTATTAGCGTGATGAGCTAACAAAGGATTTGTGCGTTCTCTTTTATAATATAGAAGAAAGAATTAGGATAACTCAATAGGGCTTAGATATAAAATTGTGTTATTAGTACGTTCGTTCATCAATTCGTCCGTTACTCCAAACGACAAAATAATTTTGAACTAAGGCGAATTTTTTAATTAATAGCAATAAATAGAATTAATAGCTAAAATAACTATTATAATAGTTTCTTGTAATAAATAGCTAAGTGACTATATCGGTCGAGTTCGTCAATGCAGTTAGTCCTTTAACATTTTCATGGCTAAGAGTAACCTTAAAGGTGACTATCCGTAGGGTGTGAATGCCGTTATAGTCTTTACAAAGTTTATACATTCATTTTTTTTTTCAGACTTTGGCTGTGTTGAACCCTTTTCGAGATACTGATGCAAATATCCTTCAAGACACGGATCTTTCTGGCCCACTAATGTTTTGTTTCGCCTTTGGTACCATTCTCTTGTTGGTAAGTACATTAAGATGGATTTATGATTAATTATATTTTAATAAGTACCTGAACCAATCATGTAATTAAAAATATAATATGTAGGCCTATATATATAGTTAGCGTCATACTGCAAACAAGAAATTTTTGTATTGCTTAAGATACATAAAGAAAGATAAATACAATCGTGAACAGCAATATACAAACGAAAATTACAAACTTGTAACAGAACATCTATTGTCAACAGAAATTATGTAACAAAAGTGCTTGTAACTAACTGTATGATATGTATATGATAATATTGTCAGTTAAAGTGCTATGTTTCTTATACTTCATTTTTACACTTATTACATAGACAATATGTTTAAATCAATGATCAAATAGAAATTAAGAGATTATTATTGTAAACGTTGTTTTAGAAAAGATATAGACCCAATTACTTATCATCAGTTAGTGCAGAATGGGAACAAACCTATGGGGAATAAAATAGTATAACAGGATCGGAAAAGGGAATGTAGACACATTACTTTCAAACATATGTAATTTTCTTATAAGTATCACTAATTTGGCAATTTGATCATTTGAATTCGGCAATCGTAATTGTAATTGAATAATTTTGGAGAACAGAGCCACCTATTTTACCGAATTTTATTGACAATTATCTATTTCATATGCAAAAATTAATTGTACTACTTTAGGTTAAACTTTAGATTTCTATTTCAGGGTGGAAACTAATCATTCATAATTGTCCACAAATACGAAGAAAATCAATTATGAATGATTAGATTTCTCCCGAAGGTTTAGCAACAAGGCACTGCGAGCTTATTCGCTGATGGCACACGCCAATTCGGGTGACGCGGACTTTAGTCCAAAACAGCATCAGAATTGTCTGCTGGAAACTGATGAAACCACTCACTATATTCGATTCGTTTACTTCAATCTATTGTCAGTAAAAGCTGAATAGGTTTTAGTTAAAATGGGATGAAGTCAATCTTTTTCACGATATGTTTTATGTGTAGTTGCACCATCGATTACCTTTCTGTTTAGTGAATTTTCATACCAACGTTTTGAAACTACGTTTCATGGCAGCTAATATGCTTTGCATTGTTACTTTATTGAGTACTGATGTTCTATGAATTTCCTCGCAGTTATTTAACGATTCCATCTCCCAAAATTTCTCGATTAGCGACTTTATACTATATCCATTAAGAACACGACTACCTGTAAATCGAAGGGAAAACTTCCCTTTCACTGTCTCTGTGCTGTGCACTTATACTCACTGAAGACGTATTGAATGATAAGTACCGGTACTTGATGCGCTAAAGTGTATACCGTGTTCTAAGCTAATACGCAAAGACAAGTGCGATAAACATACAATGGACGACAAAGAATTAGACAAACTTCTCTAAAGGTCACCACCCTTTGGGTTTGCAGAAGCAATCTATACCCAATGTAGATTTACCAACCTTTGCAGAAAACATGGTACACGTTAAGACAGTACCGTATATCTAACTT
Organism: Thermobia domestica; assembly: GCF_964235325.1. Lineage (NCBI taxonomy): Eukaryota > Metazoa > Arthropoda > Insecta > Zygentoma > Lepismatidae > Thermobia > Thermobia domestica. The sequence goes on from NC_137458.1 coordinate 136,713,426, forward strand.
AAAGAACAACCTGAAATTTCAATTAGCAGAAACGTTTTTTTTTATTATTATTATTATTTAGAAATACGAAATACGCTAATCATTTACATCTGCAAAAACATGACAGCCAGCTTGTATTAATATCTAAATTTAAAATGCTGAATAAATATATTAATATTTAAATTAGTTGCGAGCAAATATTTGCTGAAAGTGATTGCTGTTAAAATGTAATACATAGTTCTCCAGGTTATCTAGTAAATGAACAATGCATTCTAGACGCGCACTTAGAAATTTTTGTTGAGGGGCCCAAGCTTTGTTGAAGGACCCAAGCTTTGTTGAGGGGCCCAAGCTTTGTTGAGGGGCACAAGCTTTGTTGAGGGGCACAGCTTTGTTGAGAGGCCCAAGCTTTGTTGAAGGACCCAAGCTTTGTTGAGAGGCACAAGCTTTGTTGAGGGGAGGATGTTCAATACTACAAACCACTATGTCTATGAAGTATTGAATTGGTATTTGAAAGAAAACGTAAAAAAAAAGTAGTAGTAAACGAAGAAAAGAGCAATGTAGAGGAGTCGCTAAAATTAATTGTCTTTAACGAGGACGAATTACGAAACATCATCTACTAATCGAAATCATGATTATTCTCCAATAAAGTAACTTCCAATAAACCTTTTGTTATTGTTAATTATTCCATATCAGACTCCCGAAGAAAACTCATTGAAACAACTTATTGACCGTGCCAATAGCGACTACTCTCAATCATGACTCCGTTTTCTTTCATTTAGAAATAGAAAAGAAAGAGAAGAAAGTAGAAGGGTAAAAGAAGGAGGTAGGAAAAGAAGAAAGAAAAGAAATAGGGTATTTTAATAAGAAACAGATTACTGGATAATTCCGGAAATATAGTTAAAGGTCGGGAAAGTCGTTGAAAGATGAATCATTCTAAATTTTATTAACGACTAATCAATTTTGGAATGCTTCGGAATAGACACATGTTCCCTCATACCACCCAGACCTAGCTCCAGGCACCACGACCGTGGGATTGCCCAGACCTAGACCCGGAAACGAGAAAGGTGAAATCATTCTTTGTACTGTTATTCCAACCGGTGATTGATAACCATCCAGCATCTGAACTCTGTTCTCTAGGATCGACCACACATATGAATTAGCCAAGAGAAAAAAAAATCAGACTTATAAACTCAATATAAATTTATGCATCGTATCAATAAGAATTTCAACTTCCTGGAAGAAAGATGTCGTATTTAGGCTCATCCTGCTATTTTTGTTTCACTCCTAGAGCCGATTTAAACCATTAGTAGCGGTCCTTCATGACCTAGGTTATTTACCTTAACACATCTATTAAAACATGACACATATATTACAGATGTTAATATGACAAATGATATCACTAAAATTACTTAAATTAAATCTATCATGCATTCACACGCTCACTCACTCAGGACAGTGTATATATGTTTAAAGGAAAATCAACTAGCTACAAGGGTACAAATAGTTTATTACATTCATAGTGAAAAGAAAAGACAAAACCAATAATTATGAAGAAAATATTAAAAGCACAAGTTCTTGGTTATATATTAATAGAGTACATAGTGTTATATTCTAGTCAATTTTTATATATCCAATCATCTTGACAAATAAAAATAATTACATATATTGTATCTTAGGCATGCTAAAGCAAAATTATGATTTGCGACATACGCAAAGAAGACACTTATTTCACTTAAAAAAAAAATTGACAAACAAGAAAGGAAAAAAAAACTGTTAGGTGTATTAAAACTTATGAGTCTCTACCTCACATTGAGCAATAGTATATTAATAATTCTGAGCGTTCAAATCACAAATCACGCACTACTCGTAGTGTCCAAAACATTTCGCTCCATTTAACTTAGTTTGTGTTTATTTATATATCTATATATATATCTAACTATTGGTTTACAAAAACCATTCATCGTCTATATTCGGTTTGTAACTCTTAACAGTTTATGTCTGCAATCGCACACTACGACGCTTTATTCATCTAGGGATTTTGAGAAAATAACTTTCACTAGAGGATGTTTCTCCTCTTAGACGATTCATTTCCAAACTTATTATTTGAATAGTTTTAAGTTATTTATTTAACACTGGGACACGTCATGAGACCTTTCTTTAGGATCACTTTCGTATATATGTATATATGATTCGGATTTTAAAAACGATCTCCCGCAGGTGTACGGAGTATGAAGGTTTAAATTGAGGATAAAAAAAACTGGTCAAGTCACAGGATACATATGCAGGTGAGAAGGATTCAAGGTACACTTTCCACAATGGTTTTTGGGTTAGTCGTTCAGGGATAATATTCGTTATGATGTGAGTTACGTTTAGACCTGCCGTTACTTTCCAATACATGCCATTACATAATTACATAAGGTATCATTTACATTTATTCAAAAGAAAAGGAAAATTACTTGAGTGCACGGCGGTATTCTTAACAAAATCTACATTCTTACATTCGTCGGAGAACTTACTAGTAAACTATAGCAACCAACACACGTTTAGGGGGACAGACACGAGCGCTCTTACATATATTCATATAATACCTTTAATATCATACTTTTACTATAAAATCATATTCGTATACTAAGTACATATACATTTCGACGTATTCATTTCTCTCTCTCTCTCTATATATATATATATATTTATATTCAATAAATGCGCACACATTTAAATTAATCACCCCAATAATAAAATTTTGACAAGGTTGCAAACATTGTCCCAAAACAAATGACTTCCGACATTACATATGAAAAAAGAAAATCGCTTTTCTACCTGATACCGCGTATCTATAAATTTTTCACTTTTATATAATCAATTCGTGCTTAAATCATGAAGAAAAAAAACTTTGTGAGGCAGGCACGTAACACAGAGCATTTCTAAAGATATAACTAGATAAACCAAAGTACAATTTCTGGGCCCAGGTTAACTACAAAGTAATCGAAAACCAAAACAGAAAGGAAAGTGACCAACGGATTACAAAAAAAAAAAAAAACTTAAGAGGAACGACGGTGAAAGAACGTAATCGAAGTGTCGTCAAATACTAAGTCTTTGTTCATTTCAGCGATAGGTCAAAATGTGATGGAAGACCCAATCATTATTTACTCCATTCATGAATCGTGTCTTGCAACGTCTCAGCTGGTAATTTCAGATCAGAGTTGTACGTTAAATAAATCGTAAGCAACAAGTTCAAAATCCGGGGGGGGAGGTTGAAATATTAAAAAAAAACTTGAAGAAATGAAGACAGAGAGAGAGAGAAGAAGGAAGACGAAGAATAGGGGCGCCAAAGACTTAAGTGGGAAATAACTAACGCTACAAAGATAGAAGTCGAATTTTGCTCTCAACAAATCCATAGCCAAAATATTCTTAACATGCCAAAAGGGTGGTCTACTCAAATACGTAGATTCAAGGGGGCGCCCTGCTGCCAAGGATGCAAGTTCTGTGTCCATCAGATCCCAATCCCACAAGAGTTTGGTTGTAAGATTGAAATCCGAGCCCCGTATCCGGCCCAGACCAGCAGGATAAAGGGAGAGGGGGAAGGGACAAGGTAACTGCGTCCCCAATTTTGAAATCTCTAAGTAAAAAAAAATATTCGACCCCTTAGAAAAACTAAGAAGGTTCGAGGACAGTAATGAAACTAGAATAGAAGTATTATCTAAGATATCCCTAACTAATGATTTGCCAAAAATAAAAAAAAATTAAATAAACTGAATTTTGGATCGGTGATTTCTATGGCCAAACCTCACCGATAGCTCCCCTTCGCAGAATGCGCTAAATTCTGAGGCATCGAATAATTTCCATCACTATCTAGTTTGAAAACTAAGAAAATAAAACGAAAATATTCAAGGGGGGAGAGGTCGATGCCCGGGTACGGGATAATAAATTTCAATAATTAATTGTTTTGATTCTGTAACCCTATCAGAACCGTCGCCTCCATGAACATTATAAGCTAGCCCGAGTAGGTGACGTGAAGAAAAAAAAATCTCACGGAGTGGTACATTCTATTTTTAAAACCGACCAGAAGATATGATTCACTACAGCCCTCTTGTATAACTACTATTGTCTTTTCATAATTTATTATTCAATATGTCTAGTCAATGATTATATGATGCTACCCATTCTATCAGATGGTATTACTATGGTTGATTATTATTATAACCCATAAAACTACAAAGTATTACCGTAGTCCGACTATATATCGCCCTCCGGTCCGCGTGATATTATGGTGCAGGGGTCAGAACCTGAGATGTTTGTAGCTACACGTATCTATTCAATATCTATATATCAACACGCAGCGAAGTACTCACTGGGCTACTATATATTTAACTATATGGGCGTTCTATCTTCTATATTCATTTACTAAGACGCTATATTTTACAAACACCCTGTTTCCTCTATTTACGCCCAGCCTATATACACATTTCATCATAACACTTTAAAATCTATAATCACTACAAACATTTCCCATTCCGATCACCGCACGACAACCTCACTCGAACTCAAGACTCGTTCACCACACACACAATACTATGTAATACTCGGTAGCTTTATTAAGAAGAAAGAAAAAAATCCTACGTATGTTCACTGAAAATAGAATTATCTGCGATAATCTATATATATAAAAGAGAACGCACAAAATCCTTTGTCCGCTCATCACGCTAATACGGCTGAACCGATTTCTTTCATTTTTGGGGGGTTGTTAGGATTTGGACCCTAGATGGTTTTTATCATATCACTTTAATTTTCAATTACCAGTGTCTTGAGATAATTGACCATTCAGGTGTCCATACGTACAAATCCTTTGTTATTAGTTCATCATAGGTATAAAAATAAACGTATTTATATGCAACCCGCATGACCCTGTGACTCGGCGGGTTAACATAACTGACAGGCGCTATAAATCACTTGAAAGCGAAAAAGTAAAAATTATCTAAGTAACAAAGTTTATTGCGTTCGGGGGTGACCGCAGCGAAGCGGGGCGGGTTAACATAAATGACAGGCGATATAATGTTAACATTTACTGCAATCTTCTATGGTTTTTATCATATCACTTGAAAGCGAAAAAGTAAAAATTATCTAAGTAACAAAGTTTATTGCGTTCCGGGGTGACCGCAGTGAAGCGGGGTGAACGCTGCTAGTGTTTAATGTTTATGAAATTCTGCAGCAACAATGAACTTCTGCAGCCACGAAGAAAAAATGGACATTTATTATAATTTCAAAGCGAAGAACTAGCATCATATCGCCCGACTTCTGTTAAAATTTACGTATTGTTTATTTACTTAAATATTTCGATTTCTAGACTAGGCAGAATGTTGAAATTTTCAGGATATATTAATTTTGGGTCACTTGAGCTAATGTACATTCATATGGGCTGTGAATTATACCTTCTAGGTTTTATTTCGGAAAGAAAGGTCAATTTCATGAAAACTAAATCACTAAGCACCTCGACAGAAGAATGGCGGTTAGTACTGACTTTTGACACTAGGGCTAGCGACGATATAATCAACCCTTGAACAACTGAATGTGACCTTGTACACGGAATTATTATACTATATTACGTTCACTTTTGAATATTGTGTATGAGTTCACTTAATGACGGAATAATAAAAAAATTATCACATAGTAAATACTACACTGTCCATATTTAATTATCTCACACACTCTTTCATCACTTAACTATCACAATTACTACTACTAGAACATGTTTCTACATTACGAACATATACATGCCACATTCATACTACACACTACATTAATACATGTTATACTAATAAATATACACAAAAAACATTCATATTTTACCATGTTAAATCGGCTCGAAAGGAAAAGGAAAGAAATGAACAGGGCCAACTGGCCCTTATATTTACTAAATCACATTCTTTACTCAACCTGTTTAATCAATGCCCTGAGGGGACATATCGAAGTATTAACTAACAATAGGACCCCTGCCCTGAAGGGGCAGGAACCCGGAACAAACTAAATGTTCAACTCATCCCGCTGGAAGCCGTACTCCCAATTTGGGAGTCAGATAGGAGCCCTTATTGTAAATTTACACGTGCATTATGGCTACTATCCTAACTACAGCAAAATTGAATACCGCCATGTATGTTAAAAAAAAAAATCACTCGCTACCTACATAAACAAATCTATATGTGGACAGGTCTTGTAACCCTCAATTAGCAGGAAAATTGGAGGTGAAAATATCAGGGGAAAACACTGATCTTCAGAACCGGTTTTAAGAAAAGAAAAACGGAAATCACACTACTTCTGAATCCTGTCCATAGCGATCGGTGGATGAAATCATGGCGTCACTATACTGCACCTCCTATTTCAGCTTTTTAGTTCAGTTTTTTACTATGGAATTTAATAGTGCATGGCTCCTCGAGACTTCCAGTGATTTTAGGTGTTAATTAAATCCAAATGTTACCTTGTTTGCAGCTTTTCTAGCTCCTTTTTCGACTTTTTGATCGAGAAGATCAGGATCTGGCGTCTTCAGCGAGACTTCCCGGCATGGAATGGAATAATTGCGCCCTAATATCAGAGCGTGGGTTTATCATCCAATCAAAACTAAGCATTTTGGCGGTGGGGCTTTGAAACGAATAAAATTTGGTAAAATCTGGATCAAACTAGATTTTAGAAGGACCTAGGTATCTAAAAGAGAGGTGAAGGGTGGTCCTGAAAATTCTGTCGAATTTTAGATTGGTTATTTGGTCTGAAAGTTCCGTCCAATAGTGGATCTATATTTTCAGATAGCACTGACACCGTAAGAATTGTAATAATCCATTTACACATCCATATACAAGACTTATAACTAATTTAAAATGTAAATAAAGATATTGATTCCCAAAACTATAATTCCTAATGAATTTTTACAGTTTTCCATGTTAATTTGAAATAGAATAACAAATAAAATTACGAATAATATGAACAGCCAGAAATTTTTTGTTAAACATCAAGTACAGTCGGTGCAAAAAATTTCGGGCACCCTCCTATTAAGAACATAATATCATTAGACTGTAATGGCATATTACAGTTCCCCGGCGTCGTTAAAAAAATTTGTTTGAATAACAAAATTTTGTTGAATAGAATTAACATGTATTAATACTAATAAACTAACTACTCACTCATACTCTCATGCACTCAAATGAGACAGTGTAACATTCACTTTGGGTATTGAGATAGAAGTTCCCGTTTTTTGTCCTCAGTACAGTTGAAAAGCTTAAGATTCTTGAAATTGTGAGTTCACCTTTTAGGTAGCAGGAAAACACGAGGTAACCAGTTCGCAATGTTCCCATCAAACGTGGGAAAACGTTCAATATCCCGGAGGGCAACTTTAGAGCTCATACTAACATAAGTAGGGGAATTGTTGGTGGGAATTAACATATTATCCTGTACAATCGGAGTCGTCACCGGATTTACCACCGACGACGTCGTAGCTGTGTTATAATTACCCATATAATTAAAAGGGATTCTGTTGGTCGTATTAAATATGTTGGGCTCCATCCCCGGACCAATCGCACCCGTGAACAACGACTCAGAATGGCACCCATCTCCTCTTCCCGGCAACACGCTATGTGATTGTATACCTCCATGTAAGGAGGGAGCCCTCACGCTAGTGACCGTAGTCGTCACAACACTCGACTGATTCGGCACACTATTGGAATTGAACCACGACTTTGGTTCTGACCGATGCATGGGGTAGTGCGTCGCAATATCCCGTGCATCAACTGACGTTAAATTTGCTTTTCCTGCGCCACAGGTAGTTGTTATAGCGGGTAATATTTCTGAGGAATCGCTACCGGGGAAATGATAGGTTACCTCTGATTTTTCGCGACTAGATTTCGTCATTTCCTTTTGAATATTTACTATCTCGTTTTGAATTTTCGAAATTTTCTGGTCAGTTACTTCCAGTTTGGTTTCCAATGATAAGTCTGACAAGGTTGACTTTAAACTATCAATTTCGGCCTGCTGTGTTTCTAATTTATTGTTGATTTTATGCAATTTGGTATCTATTTGTTCAATTTCAGAATTTACATGAACTAATTTACCCTCAGTCTCCTGCTGAAGTTGCTTTAGAGATTGCTGAGCCTCGCATCTGACCAAATCAATTTCAGTAGACGTTTGCTCCCTCTATGTGGTTATTGAGGAAGCAAAGTCCGAACATATGTTGTCGATTTTCTGGGTTAATACCTCGAATCGAGATTCGGTTTCTCGTTTCGAGGTGTAAAATTTCTCATTTATTTCGCGTCTCATTTCCCGGCTATTCTCATCTATTTTTTCATTTATTTCATTTATTTCGCGTCTCATCTCCCGGCTATTTTCATTCATTTCACGTCTCATCTCCAGGCTGTTTTCATTCATTTTTTGTAGCATTTGTTGCAACGAAAGGAGGAGGGCGTCATTACTAGATGACACAGTCTTCCTTTGCTTTTCTTTGGGTTTATCACCAATTGGATCCACATCTTTTTCATCATCATCGAGGTCAGATATCTCCACTGGAGATACTTGGCCTCGGTTCTTCGGGGTACTATACCCTCGCTCACCGTCCGAATCGGGATGTTCATTTTCTCTCTCAGACGATAAACTCATGGGTTCACGCGACTGGTGGAGCTTCCCCTCACATTCTTTACAATATTTAATTATCTCACCAGCCCGGACCTTTTCTGCATTTTCAGCAGTATTCTCTAAATTAATACAACTGAAATGAATCCATTTCAGCCCACATTCGTGACACCTCACTAGCCTACGAGAGACGCGAGCTCTTTTCTCACTACTTTCTAAAGTACATTGTGTACATGAGACTTCCGCGTTCTCGTGTGATACTACTTCCCTATTGGTTGCCATAGTTTCCATATAAAAAGACACAATATAAACACATGCAATTATATACTTATAGACTAACAATACTTATTATTCAGGTACTATTCATAAATTAAGGACTCCTATCTAATTCCCCCTTGGGTCAACTTCCAGCATTTTCAAATTTTAGAAGTCACTTTAGCAAATTCCTTCATTTCCCCCTTTCTACAGAGAGAGACAAAGATAGCAGAACAGCCAATGACTATGATTATTTAATCTCACTGTAACTTTTTAATTATACACCTTTTGTGGCCAAGTCAATATGTGCTCGATCCTAAACAGTGTTTAATAAATAATTTCAGATCCGTTATCAGGGAAAACAATTGTTTCCATGGTAACTGTCCGATGTCAACGGTCGCCAATATTGAAAGAAAACGTAAAAAAAAAGTAGTAGTAAACGAAGAAAATCGCAATGTAGAGGAGTCGCTAAAATTAATTCTCTTTAACGAGAACGAATTACGAAACATCATCTACTAATCGAAATCATGATTATTCTCCAATAAAGTAACTTCCAATAAACCTTTTGTTATTGATAATTATTCCATATCGGACTCCCGAAGAAAACTCATTGAAACAACTTATTGACCGTGCCAATAGCGACTACTCTCAATCATGACTCCGTTTTCTTTCATTTAGAAATAGAAAAGAAAGAGAAGAAAGTAGAAGGGTAAAAGAAGGAGGTAGGAAAAGAAGAAAGAAAAGAAATAGGGTATTTTAATAAGAAACAGATTACTGGATAATTCCGGAAATATAGTTAAAGGTCGGGAAAGTCGTTGAAAGATGAATCATTCTAAATTTTATTAACGACTAATCAATTTTGGAATGCTTCGGAATAGACACATGTTCCCTCATACCACCCAGACCTAGCTCCAGGCACCACGACCGTGGGATTGCCCAGACCTAGACCCGGAAACGAGAAAGGTGAAATCATTCTTTGTACTGTTATTCCAACCGGTGATTGATAACCATCCAGCATCTGAACTCTGTTCTCTAGGATCGACCACACATATGAATTAGCCAAGAGAAAAAAAAATCAGACTTATAAACTCAATATAAATTTATGCATCGTATCAATAAGAATTTCAACTTCCTGGAAGAAAGATGTCGTATTTAGGCTCATCCTGCTATTTTTGTTTCACTCCTAGAGCCGATTTAAACCATTAGTAGCGGTCCTTCATGACCTAGGTTATTTACCTTAACACATCTATTAAAACATGACACATATATTACAGATGTTAATATGACAAATGATATCACTAAAATTACTTAAATTAAATCTATCATGCATTCACACGCTCACTCACTCAGGACAGTGTATATATGTTTAAAGGAAAATCAACTAGCTACAAGGGTACAAATAGTTTATTACATTCATAGTGAAAAAAAAGACAAAACAAATAATTATGAAGAAAATATTAAAAGCACAAGTTCTTGGTTATATATTAATAGAGTACATAGTGTTATATTCTAGTCAATTTTTATATATCCAATCATCTTGACAAATAAAAATAATTACATATATTGTATCTTAGGCATGCTAAAGCAAAATTATGATTTGCGACATACGCAAAGAAGACACTTATTTCACTTAAAAAAAATTTTGACAAAGAAGAAAGGAAAAAAAACTGTTAGGTGTATTAAAACTTATGAGTCTCTACCTCACATTGAGCAATAGTATAATAATAATTGAGCGTTCAAATCACAAATCACGCACTACTCGTAGTGTCCAAAACATTTCGCTCCATTTAACTTAGTTTGTGTTTATTTATATATCTATATATATATCTAACTATTGGTTTACAAAAACCATTCATCGTCTATATTCGGTTTGTAACTCTTAACAGTTTATGTCTGCAATCGCACACTACGACGCTTTATCCATCTAGGGATTTTGAGAAAATAACTTTCACTGGAGGATGTTTCTCCTCTTAGACGATCCATTTCCAAACTTATTATTTGAATAGTTTTAAGTTATTTATTTAACACTGGGACACGTCATGAGACCTTTCTTTAGGATCACTTTCGTATATATGTATATATGATTCGGATTTTAAAAACGATCTCCCGCAGGTGTACGGAGTATGAAGGTTTAAATTGAGGATAAAAAAAACTGGTCAAGTCACAGGATACATATGCAGGTGAGAAGGATTCAAGGTACACTTTCCACAATGGTTTTTGGGTTAGTCGTTCAGGGATAATATTCGTTATGATGTGAGTTACGTTTAGACCTGCCGTTACTTTCCAATACATGCCATTACATAATTACATAAGGTATCATTTACATTTATTCAAAAGAAAAGGAAAATTACTTGAGTGCACGGCGGTATTCTTAACAAAATCTACATTCTTACATTCGTCGGAGAACTTACTAGTAAACTATAGCAACCAACACACGTTTAGGGGGACAGACACGAGCGCTCTTACATATATTCATATAATACCTTTAATATCATACTTTTACTATAAAATCATATTCGTATACTAAGTACATATACATTTCGACGTATTCATTTCTCTCTCTCTCTCTATATATATATATATATTTATATTCAATAAATGCGCACACATTTAAATTAATCACCCCAATAATAAAATTTTGACAAGGTTGCAAACATTGTCCCAAAACAAATGACTTCCGACATTACATATGAAAAAAGAAAATCGCTTTTCTACCTGATACCGCGTATCTATAAATTTTTCACTTTTATATAATCAATTCGTGCTTAAATCATGAAGAAAAAAAACTTTGTGAGGCAGGCACGTAACACAGAGCATTTCTAAAGATATAACTAGATAAACCAAAGTACAATTTCTGGGCCCAGGTTAACTACAAAGTAATCGAAAACCAAAACAGAAAGGAAAGTGACCAACGGATTACAAAAAAAAACTTAAGAGGAACGACGGTGAAAGAACGTAATCGAAGTGTCGTCAAATACTAAGTCTTTGTTCATTTCAGCGATAGGTCAAAATGTGATGGAAGACCCAATCATTATTTACTCCATTCATGAATCGTGTCTTGCAACGTCTCAGCTGGTAATTTCAGATCAGAGTTGTACGTTAAATAAATCGTAAGCAACAAGTTCAAAATCGGGGGGGGAAGGTTGAAATTAAAAAAAAAAACTTGAAGAAATGAAGACAGAGAGAGAGAGATAGAGAAGGAGGAAGACGAAGAATAGGGGCGCCAAAGACTTAAGTGGGAAATAACTAACGCTACAAAGATAGAAGTCGAATTTCGCTCTCAACAAATCCATAGCCAAAATATTCTTAACATGCCAAAAGGGTGGTCTACTCAAATACGTAGATTCAAGGGGGCGCCCTGCTGCCAAGGATGCAAGTTCTGTGTCCATCAGATCCCAATCCCACAAGAGTTTGGTTGTAAGATTGAAATCCGAGCCCCGTATCCGGCCCAGACCAGCAGGATAAAGGGAGAGGGGGAAGGGACCAGGTAACTGCGTCCCCAATTTTGAAATCTCTAAGTAAAAAAAAAATATTCGACCCCTTAGAAAAACTAAGAAGGTTCGAGGACAGTAATGAAACTAGAATAGAAGTATTATCTAAGATATCCCTAACTAATGATTTGCCAAAAATAAAAAAAAATTAAATAAACTGAATTTTGGATCGGTGATTTCTATGGCCAAACCTCACCGATAGCTCCCCTTCGCAGAATGCGCTAAATTCTGAGGCATCGAATAATTTCCATCACTATTTAGTTTGAAAACTAAGAAAATAAAACGAAAATATTCAAGAGGGGAGATGTCGATGCCCGGGTACGGGATAATAAATTTCAATAATTAATTGTTTTGATTCTGTAACCCTATCAGAACCGTCGCCTCCATGAACATTATAAGCTAGCCCGAGTAGGTGACGTGAAGAAAAAAAATCTCACGGAGTGGTACATTCTATTTTTAAAACCGACTAGAAGATATGATTCACTACAGCCCTCTTGTATAACTACTATTGTCTTTTCATAATTTATTATTCAATATGTCTAGTCAACGATTATATGATGCTACCCATTCTATCAGATGGTATTACTATGGTTGATTATTATTATAACCCATAAAACTACAAAGTATTACCGTAGTCCGACTATATATCGCCCTCCGGTCCGCGTGATATTATGGTGCAGGGGTCAGAACCTGAGATGTTTGTAGCTACACGTATCTATTCAATATCTATATATCAACACGCAGCGAAGTACTCACTGGGCTACTATATATTTAACTATATGGGCGTTCTATCTTCTATATTCATTTACTAAGACGCTATATTTTACAAACACCCTGTTTCCTCTATTTACGCCCAGCCTATATACACATTTCATCATAACACTTTAAAATCTATAATCACTACAAACATTTCCCATTCCGATCACCGCACGACAACCTCACTCGAACTCAAGACTCTTTCACCACACACACAATACTATGTAATACTCGGTAGCTTTATTAAGAAGAAAGAAAAAAAATCCTACGTATGTTCACTGAAAATAGAATTATCTGCGATAATGTTTAATGTTTATGAAATTCTGCAGCAACAATGAACTTCTGCAGCCACGAAGAAAAAATGGACATTTATTATAATTTCAAAGCGAAGAACTAGCATCATATCGCCCGACTTCTGTTAAAATTTACGTATTGTTTATTTACTTAAATATTTCGATTTCTAGACTAGGCAGAATGTTGAAATTTTCAGGATATATTAATTTTGGGTCACTTGACCTAACTGTACATTCATATGGGCTGTGAATTATACCTTCTAGGTTTTATTTCGGAAAGAAAGGTCAATTTCATGAAAACTAAATCACTAAGCACCTCGACAGAAGAATGGCGGTTAGTACTGACTTTTGACACTAGGGCTAGCGACGATATAATCAACCCTTGAACAACTGAATGTGACCTTGTACACGGAATTATTATACTATATTACGTTCACTTTTGAATATTGTGTATGAGTTCACTTAATGACGGAATAATAAAAAAATTATCACATAGTAAATACTACACTGTCCATATTTAATTATCTCACACACTCTTTCATCACTTAACTATCACAATTACTACTACTAGAACATGTTTCTACATTACGAACACATACATGCCACATTCATACTACACACTACATTAATACATGTTATACTAATAAATATACACAAAAAACATTCATATTTTACCATGTTAAATCGGCTCGAAAGGAAAAGGAAAGAAATGAACAGGGCCAACTGGCCCTTATATTTACTAAATCACATTCTTTACTCAACCTGTTTAATCAATGCCCTGAGGGGACATATCGAAGTATTAACTAACAATAGGACCCCTGCCCTGAAGGGGCAGGAACCCGGAACAAACTAAATGTTCAACTCATCCCGCTGGAAGCCGTACTCCCAATTTGGGAGTCAGATAGGAGCCCTTATTGTAAATTTACACGTGCATTATGGCTACTATCCTAACTACAGCAAAATTGAATACCGCCATGTATGTTAAAAAAAAAAAAATCACTCGCTACCTACATAAACAAATCTATATGTGGACAGGTCTTGTAACCCTCAATTAGCAGGAAAATTGGAGGTGAAAATATCAGGGGAAAACACTGATCTTCAGAACCGGTTTTAAGAAAAGAAAAACGGAAATCACACTACTTCTGAATCCTGTCCATAGCGATCGGTGGATGAAATCATGGCGTCACTATACTGCACTTCCTATTTCAGCTTTTTAGTTCAGTTTTTTACTATGGAATTTAATAGTGCATGGCTCCTCGAGACTTCCAGTGATTTTAGGTGTTAATTAAATCCAAATGTTACCTTGTTTGCAGCTTTTCTAGCTCCTTTTTCGACTTTTTGATCGAGAAGATCAGGATCTGGCGTCTTCAGCGAGACTTCCCGGCATGGAATGGAATAATTGCGCCCTAATATCAGAGCGTGGGTTTATCATCCAATCAAAACTAAGCATTTTGGCGGTGGGGCTTTGAAACGAATAAAATTTGGTAAAATCTGGATCAAACTAGATTTTAGAAGGACCTAGGTATCTAAAAGAGAGGTGAAGGGTGGTCCTGAAAATTCTGTCGAATTTTAGATTGGTTATTTGGTCTGAAAGTTCCGTCCAATAGTGGATCTATATTTTCAGATAGCACTGACACCGTAAGAATTGTAATAATCCATTTACACATCCATATACAAGACTTATAACTAATTTAAAATGTAAATAAAGATATTGATTCCCAAAACTATAATTCCTAATGAATTTTTACAGTTTTCCATGTTAATTTGAAATAGAATAACAAATAAAATTACGAATAATATGAACAGCCAGAAATTTTTTGTTAAACATCAAGTACAGTCGGTGCAAAAAATTTCGGGCACCCTCCTATTAAGAACATAATATCATTGGACTGTAATGGCATATTACATATTATTCTGCACCCCCAAAAGGCGATAAGTAATCTAATAAAGGGGAAAAATAATAGAACAAGATCATACAGATAAAGCGTACGATCAAGCTTTCATGCTACATCAATCCTTTCTCTGTTAAACAAATATAGTTTCTATTGAGAGAGTGCAGAAATATATGTTGACTTAGAACGTTTTTTTTTTTTGTGTGTGTGTGTGTGTGTGTGTTGGGGGTCCAGACCCGGTGCGCCCCTGGTGCATTCTAAAATGAAATTCCTAGAACGTTTCTTCGTAAGATGTTCTGAAAATCAGTAAATTACTTAATGGAGATTATTTTAAGGAAAATATTTTTAAATAAGTTTTTTAATAAACCTATTCAAGAAGATGGAGAAATTGGATGCTAAAAAGATGCAAATGGGACCATATATATTTAATCATTGGAGTTCCACTTTTTTTTTTTTTTTTTTTTTTTTAGACACGCGTTCAAGTGAGGTTTTTCTAAATCTTTTCCCATCAATTTTTTATATATAGGTCTTTGGGTTATAAAATAATATCACTATCCATTTACTACTTTAGTACAAATTTGAAAACGTCCTTTCAACTCAGAACACATGTATAGTATTCAGTTCTTAGAGAATTATATTATTTATTTAAATAAGAGATAGTAGTGCAAGTACTTTTATGTATGTAGTGTAAGATTCTATTCAAAAAGTCAAAGAACACTGTGAGTGTTCATTTAGCAGATAAATTTATATTAACAAGCATTAGTATTAGATCGTCTGAAAACGATTAAGCCTCTGAAGGTCCAAATAGTGAATTCATTTATTGTGATTTGGAAATACATTATGAAACCACATATGTTCCAACTAGTTTGAAAGGGGCACGGTGGCTCAGTGGTAAAACACTTACCTCTGGTGGATGGGATCCCTGGTTCGATCCGCGGCCAAGTAAGATTGTGGTGGACAAGATCATGTCCTTGGGTTTTCGCAGGGAACTCCCGTTTCCTCTCACTTTTTCCATTCCATCAATTCTTTCATCCTCATTCACTTGCTATAATCATCGTCTCTCTTAGTCTAAAGGAAATAATAGTAGGAACGTTAAACTGAAAGATTTCATTCCATTTTAATTTGTTTAAATATCTTCGGTTATTTCTTTGGGCAAAGTCATAATTCCGGGTCTCTAGATAAAATAATAATAATAATAATAACGAGGTTTTAACTGAGATCCTTTGAAACTAACTTTATACCATTTAAGAAGTTCCACAGAGACCGAAACAAATAGCTTGAAAATGCCAGTTCTGGGTTATCTTAATTTACAACAAGTTGTTAAAGATGTATTCAATCAAGCGATGTCAGAGCGGTATAAGATACTCTTTATGTCAAGCAATTCCTGCCATTTATTTCTTTCGAACTATTAGATACCTTTCCGTTAAGTTTCAACAGTACGGGTCAAAATCTGTCTTTGTGCCTGGCAGCAGTACTGGTGATGCACGATGCCCTTCTAATTCCAACATGCCTACACATACGAAGCGTAAGTGTGGATTTTGATATAGACTTTCGATGCTTCTCCTTGATTCGACCATGATATTTTTGGGATATTGGTGTAGCAGGTTATCCACTTTTCATCACTTGTGATCAAACGTTTCAGAAAGGCCCGAGTTAGTTACGTTTCATTGGTTTTGTACATAGACTCACCGAGTAAAAGTTTGTTAAGTCAGATTATGTGGCACCTAAACATTGAGTCTTTTTTTTTAGCCAGATTTCTCCAAATGGTGTAACAGTAACACTGTTTGGTGATGAAACTTAAGATCATTGATGATGTCAGGACTGTTTACATGCCAGTTTCGCTCAACTTTTCTCAGAAAATCATTCATATTTTCTGTTATTGGTTGTTCATTGCGAAGGGTAACTTAGACTCTGAAATTTCTAAGAACGAAAGCAACTGAACCACCTTTTAGCATTGTTTTGATAACATATCTTCCTCATAAACAACACGAGTTTCTTCGCCTGCCTGCTCAGCATTTATACTTTTATCGAAATAGAATAGTGTAGTGCAGTTTTGTGGATAGTTCACTAATCTTCACCGCTGCATATCTTAAGACTGGTTACAAGAATTCCAACATTTTTTGCATATATATTATCTTCAATTATCATTTGTCAAATGACTCATGCCTGACAAATATTAACACTCTGTTATTTTGGCATTAACACCATAAACACTCAATTTCAGATCTTAAGATCTTTCTCTCCTTCGTAATCATCTGATGCTCTAAAGAGAATTCTCCATCTTAATTAAACAACTTATAACGAAATACTTTGGATAGATTAATAATTACCTGCACCTTGGGCAGAAAGTGCTCATACATAAGCAATATACTTAATAGAATGTTAATTTAATAATAACAAAAGAAGAATGTTTTTAATATATGTAAAAAAATATATTATGGGATAGTGTTATGTAATTAGTTGCTATGTAATGGTTGTTTATGGATACCTAATCATCTTGTATGTGTGCATGACGTTTTGAATAAGAATACATAAAAGTGTATCAACTAATAAACCATTTGATACCGTTCATCGACGTTATAATTTTGATAGAAAAGGTGAGAATAATAATATGTATAATTATTAAAGATATTTTTACATGCAAACATTTACTACCACTCGAGATTCATATATCAACGATCGAACCAGGTTGACGACTACCCTTGGTGAGTCGTTATAAACTGCCTAATGTGATTCTCGCAGTTCGAAACCTTTCCTTCTTCTGTCTCACAAAATCACAATTTTCATCATAATACGGATACCGTCCAATATTTTTTTCTACAATTCTAAATTTATATATGTAAATCATTCCTTTCCGTTTCCATATTTGAATCTCTCTCTCTCTCAATGTCATCTATGAACTCTTATGAATTGGGATCAAATCTTCAACTCTTGAAACCAAATGTAAGCGCTCTAGCAATGTGCTTTCGTAACTATATAGGTTTGTTGTTACAAGCAGCGTCATTTTAGATTTTGCCCGGGTTCGGGGGGCGAGGCGGAGATTCTCCGCCGACATAATAGTTTCATTTTTTATTAGTAAAAAAAAAGAAATGAAATCTTGAAATTTTCCATCCCAGGATTATGCGGGTAGGATAAAGGAGATGGTGACGATAAGCAATGAAGGAAATGGTGGAATGAGAAAGTGGGAGGAAACGGGCGAACCCACACTTACGGTGTTTGTCCACCACAAAGTTTACTTGGCGCGAGCTCGGATTGAACTTTTTTATTATATTACTACACATTTGATCAAACAATATGTATTTCTCAAGCTCAAGGGAAGGGGTAATTACACCCTTCTGTCCTGCCCAAATGATGGCAACTGGAATATTTGCTTGCAATTACTGACAAGAAATGAATAACACTCATTTCTGTCAGTAGGTTCTAGAGCTCTGCGCCCGCATTACAGACTTTGGGAAGCACAAAACCTACCGCCATGATTAACAATTTCCATAGAATTCACAAGCAGCATCTTCCTAGATTGATGTGTCATACAGCCTTTGAAGAAGAGAAAGAATGCAAATAATGGTGTTTATGAAGCTATGGGAACATTTTGTGACGTTTTGTTTTATTCAGGCTCTAGAAAGGCATTTCAGAAGAAACAAATGAAAGAGACGGTTTTAGAGCGATAAACCTTGTAAACTGGTTCCTGTTTTTTTTTTTTTTTTTTTTTTTTTTTTGTCCATCTGAATGGAAAGAGTACATTACGTCCCACACCGCCTTAGTGAAGGGATGATGGAGGAAGGGGCTGAGTTGGATTGAATACGGGAAGTAAGTAGTCAATGAGAAGTGTATTTCGGAATGCATAAGCATACGGCGCAAAAGTTTGTTCCTAAGTTGGACTTAAACTTTTTGTAACAATTTCTATGCTTCCAACTGTGCCGCAAATTACGAGAGTTCATAAACTAATCCTTTGAAACTAGCACTTACATTCACAACATGTTAAAGGAGTGGCTTGTTCCTTATGTTGTGAGTTTGAATGTTAATCTGAATGGTTTTTGGTTTCTACAAAGTTGTACACGAATCCGGTGTGTAATCATTGTCAATAAATCCAAAATAATATTTTTGTGATAAGTGAATTGAGCGAGAATTAAAATAATCTTCAGCTTCTCTCGATTGGCCTCCCAGAAGTTCAGTTCTGACATCTTGCGACAACTTTTTGTGGAGGTGATATGATGCATGCAGAGTAAATGGAATCAAGCCCAATGATCAAAATTGTCAGGAAAATAAAAAATAAAGTACGCTTAACTGCATTGACAATTTAACAATTTTATTATTATTATTATTATTATTATTATTATTATTATTATTATTATTATTATTATTATTATTATTATTATTATGCATCTTTTTAGGTCTGAAGGAGCTTCAGGCAACCATCTCGTAGATAAATATGTCCCAAATGAGCGAATTTTGACTTGATTCTCCGGTATACTGAGCGCATCGTATCAAGTACAACGGTACTATGGTTAGAGATAATATGTCACGTAAATGAAAGATTGGAAATTGGATTTTATATTTTATTACAAAATAGATGATGATGATGGAAAGATGAATGAATGAGATGAAAGATCCGGAGTTCTAAAAGGGGATAATTTAAATTTCTAACTAGACCGGTCTACACATTGACCAGAAGGGTCTCGGTTTATGACCGGGTGTCTCGTTAGCTGAAGGCTAACCAAATTGAGACAAATGAATTAATACATGCCAATGCAAGGCTATGTATGGGAATAGAATATTAGCTTCTTTTTTCATCAAATGAACCTCTTTGAGAAACAAATCAAAATATGTTTTTGCATACTCATGTATCTCTCGGCTGGATGCCGTCCAATGAATTGGACTAACTGTTGACACTGTTGTTGTTGGGAATCATACGACGCACTATGTACTTGTATTCGGTTGTTGATATCCTTGGTTCAAACCTGCCGGGAAACTGTTTCTCTTCTTCTTCCCTTGTGGCGTCACCTCGTAGACTCGCTGGGCCTCGCTACTCAGCTTGGAACCTTCTGGTCCAGGGTTCGAACTTGACTGGCGGCTGTCCTCGTCGTCAACCTCGGCGGAGCTGGACTGGGTCTGTGAAGTCCTGCCTGGAGGTCGTCTCAGGCAGAGACGTTTCTGGACACTTGGACGTGGGCCGGATGAGCTACTTGGACCTCTGGTGCTACATACTACATCACCGAAGTATTGGCGTCGGATCCTTACAAGTAAACGTTCTACATTTGAGCTTATATATGGATAAGCATCCTAGTTTACTCATATGGGTTTTAATTTTAGGTCGGTGAAAGTGTGTTACTGTGACATCCGTGTCCCTATTTCCGGAATAACAGTCTATTCTGGAATCGCAAAGGATGCTCACAGTTCCCCAAGAGCGATACCAGACAATCCAACAGTTGAAAGACTCTATTAAGCCTGCCTTTGTAACAATCACCAATTCTGCGATTCGTGAAATTCCAAAGAAGACATGACTCCGAATCAGTTTGTGAAATCAAGTGATCGTATTACTACAGACCTGGTTCCGTCACAGTGTAACTGAATGGAATACCAGTGACAGTAACGGAGATGAACTAAATCCAATACATGTATTTGATATTATCATCGTACCCTTTAAGAAATACTAACAATTCAAATGGATTTTCTCAATGACAAGATGTTTTTTTCTTAATTTTTCAAAACTTGAATTTGACGATAAACGTGGCAATTGTAGGCAATTAGTAATAATAATAGCAGTTGGTGACAGTAGTAGAAATTTGAAGTTCTACAATAAAAGCATCCACAAATCTTAACAGACGTGTAACAATCAAAAACACCATTTATGAAATTTATTCTATCATAGCTTTCACGTAATTTGTTATGAATCCAGCAAAGGGCACAATTCTTTGTAATTTGTGAGGGAATGGCACAACTATTATTGTCCCTGATATAAAAGGAAATTTGTTTTCCCACAACAAACTCATCCATTACAGAGTTCCACTTCGACCTCTTACGTTCTAGAGCTGCTGCACCATGTAATAAGAAACATGATGTTTTGTCAGTAAGTCATTGCTCCACAGCTGCATAATTTTCAAACTTATTCTAGCATCTACAGTATGCTACTTTAACTTGGGAACCAATGGAAGTTGCTGAGAGCAATATATAGGGGGTACAGAGGAATGTGCAGATAGTTGACATTCTGAAGTCAGTCTTAATTGCTGCTATTGTATGGTGACTTCTGTGTATGAGTGCACTTATCTTGATGGAAGAGGAGTTGTCGGCATAAAATGCTACACCTTCTTTTGATAGCTGTTCATAATTTGGGAATTATCGTTGATGACGCTACTGCATGCTTTGCTCTTTACCTTCAAAGCCAAAACAGCGTCTACATGTCTCGGCAACGGTTATGTAACAAGCAATAAAGTTCTCAAGATTCCATTTGAATTGGGGTAATTTGGTCTCCAATGCATGCACTCTTTTCAACACACATAACAATGTAAAAAAAATCCGGTAACTATATGTATATATTCCCCCTCGAAAAGGAAACTTAGGAGCCAAGCAGTAATTTACGTAGTTATGTCAGTTGATTCTTAACGTAGCTATAGGTTTCTGTCGGTAGGCATAGAAACTTTACCTTTGACATAAATGTAGAATTGATAACATAAAGGAAAAGGAAAAATCAAAATCTTGAAGATTTCCTCTTCAAGGAGGGAAACTAGGGAGTAAGTGAAAAATTACATATGGTTACGTTACTTGAATCAAAATCTATGGTGTGCTTTCTGTCGACGTGAAAACTTAAAATTTGTCACCAATGTGTAATTGATGATACAAGTGCGCACGGGAAAAATCCGAAAACAGTAAATTTCCTCCTTTAAGGCGAAAAATTAGGAGACGAATCAAAATTACGACATTGGACTCAAAAACCTGTAAGGTAATTCCTGTACACATAGTAAATTGAATATAGACACAAATGTGCAGTTTGTCACAAATAAAGGGACAAATCCGAAAGCTGGAAATTTCTAACCCAAGGGGGTAGTTAGAGAGTAAAGGTCAAAATTACGTCACTTTAATCAGAATATTTAGGGTACTTCCTGTGAACATAGAAACCTGAAATTTCTCACAATGTAGGATTTGTAGAACAAGCAAAGGAAAAAAATACGAAAACCGAAAAACTCCCTCTCTAAGGAGGATAATTAGCGAGCATGTTCAAAATTACATATTGCTTGACAATTATTCAAATTTATAGGGAACTTCTTGTAGAACAAAAATTTGAATTTGGTTTAATTGTAGAATTTGTGGCATAAATGTAGAGAAAATTATGGATACTGAAACTTTTTCCTCCTCCAAGAAGAATAATTAGAACACAAGGGCAAAAGAATCCGTATTTGTCATATCACTGACGATAAAGATTCAAAGCCTATAGAAAATTTCCTATAAACATGGAAACAAGAAATTCAGAACAAACAATATAGGATTTGCAGTAGAAATAAGGTGAAAAGTTCCTTTAAATATCAAAATGTTCCCCGCCATGGAAGGACGTAGGAGAGAAAGAATAAACCTACATATTATCACACCCTCCAAGACAACAATAGCCTGTAGACATGCAAACTTTTACTTTTGGTACTAAATTTATTTATTTGTGATCAATAACAGAGCAGGCATAAGCCCAATTAAAGTGTTGCTGTATTACAGAATAAATTTATAATAGTTTTCCTGAACACATAGTAGGTAAAGTATACATTTGTTAGTTATATATACATAAGCTGTATAGTATACATCTGGTCAAATATTTCAAATGTCAATTTCCTTGTGTTTGTTATATACTCTGTTATAAGAAGAGCATAGTCTATAGATTGGTGACTTTTAATATTACGTTGGTCCTTGTCTTTTTACAATAGAACAGGTCAGAATTCTCAACACGAGTTTTAAGTGTCGGGACACGAAAATTTAGTGTCGACACCAGATCTATACAGATGAATTTGTTTTGTATTACTTGGAGAAAAATAAGATATATCAGATATATTCGCCTTTCTTCAAGTGCAGGATAT
This sequence comes from Thermobia domestica, assembly GCF_964235325.1. NCBI lineage: Eukaryota > Metazoa > Arthropoda > Insecta > Zygentoma > Lepismatidae > Thermobia > Thermobia domestica. Next base: position 136,736,753 of record NC_137458.1, read on the forward strand.
AGCCTAGAAGCAGTCTATTAATGAATGATAGTTTACGAAACATGTTTAGATTCCGATTCTCTTGTAAGTTGATGAATTTAGAATGGACCTTTTTCCAGTTTCTGTAGGTATTGCTGTTGCGATAGATTCCGGATTACAGGAGCATATTCTGATTTTGATCAGATACAGTAATAATACATTGTGATTAGTGTGATAATATTATTAAATTATTTTCTAATTTTACTTAAGAACCATAACATATTATAAGATTCATTAACTATGTTCACGACATGGTTATAAATTGTTGATTTCATATCAAACATAACTTGAGTGAATTTAGTCTACTTAATAAGATCTGGTTCCTTGAACAATTAAACTCTATTTAATTTTTGTTTCTAGTTAACGATAAAATGCCACATTAATTTCTGTTTATTAGTGTAGGTTTTGTGGTATAAGTAAACGAGAACATTTCGAAATGTGTCCCTCTATAGTGGACAGTTAGGTAGAAAAGAACAGAATTACATATTGTTACATCACTTCTGAAAATAATTCAAAATCTAGAGACTACTTGTTGCATGTGAACTTGAAGTTTAACACAAATGAAGGATATAAGCTACAAGTGAAGTGAAAAAAGATCCAAGATTCCGGATTTCTCTCTCCACTGTGAGGGATTAAAAGACAAGGGCAAAATCACACATTAGCACCACATATAGATAACTTGTGAAGACGATTATAAACTTAATATACTTCCTCTAAACGTAAAAACATTCAAACTTGAATCATTCAGAAAAAATACTAATTCAAATACACAGAATAGGCTATTTCCTTTAAACAAAGAATTTGAAATTGCACACAAAATTAAATATTTGGTACAAGTATTACTTATAGAAATGTAGACTTAACCAGTTCAGTACGAAAATGGCGTAGATGGTGTATTAACATTGGGTTGCTGTGTTGCTGTCACTGAAAACCAATAAAAGAATATAAGCAACATCCTGTAAACGGGCAAATATAGCACTTAATAATTAAAAATAAGGATTGAGTATTTATCAGTATCGCCATTTAATATACTAACTAATGGTCCATCTGCTGCTTTGAATACTAGGTAAATAATTATAAACGCTTTTCAGAAATAAAGATATCCCACAAAAAAATACAAATGTTAAAAATAGAGCAAAGCTCTCGTATTTTTGTCATTTTGTTGGCCCATAAAAGAATATAGATCTGAAACGATGCTAAGTTTTACTGAAATCGGAAATCGGAATATGAAATTCATAACTTTATTGCTGAGAAGAACTTGCAAGCAAAAGCCTCTCGAAACGATGCAATATCGAACTTGTTTTTAGTACTAAGGTTGCAAATTTAATTTTGCATCTTTCGGGTTTACATTGACCTTGGCATCGTTTCAGATCTCCATTCTTTTATGGTACAGCGGGTTTAATCTGGCAGATCTCGGTGGTCATTACATGCGTTGGAAGTCTTCCGATGCTACTTAATCGCCCGCTAAGTTGACTTGATAGGAAGGGCATTGTCATCCATGACCAGAAACTATGGTCTCTACTGCACCCTTGAAAAGACGTACATATGCATACAAATCCTCGCTTCTATGCCTCTGGACAGTGATGGATCCTCCATCGAAGGTGTTCATATATGTACGCCTTATATCTGTCCAAACCAGAAAGTCCTTACTGTCATTCCAACAACCATCTACAACGTTCATTTGTGGTGAAAATGTGTTCCTTTTTCGCTTCAGATCAGTGTATAATGTAAATCGCTCTGGAAAGTGCATCGGGATTAATTGGTGCACAGCACACGGCTCCATTCATTGGGGCTTTTGTACGCTGAAGTCAGTGGAATACACGTTACTGGTCGTCGGGCATACAGACCATGGAACCGTGTCTTTGGTACACAGTTTGGCGCGACACTATTCTCCCTGAGGTGGTTGTAATCTTCGCTGACAGTTGTCCTGCTGACATAGCTTGGTTTCGACGTGCAGTTCTGTTAGGTATTAGTCCTTTTATGGACTGTCACGTGTAGTCAACCTCCACCGGGCTGGGCTACTGCTGACATCTTCTGTGTAAATAAATTGATTCTACAGACCTGGGCACTATACACCTATTTTGTGCCATATTGATAACTTACGTTACTGTTGTCTGCGTGCTTCTAGTTCCAACTGTCTCCGATGATAATACCCTGGTAAACGGATTCAAACGACATACTTGTGCCATAGTCCTTGAGCTCATTGCCAAATTCAACTTGGCAATACTCTTCGCTTACTACCAAGACCTACATACAATACGTGCATTTTGGGTCCAGGTATTAGTGTTCCATTTTTTCCTATAGAGGGTCAAGCTTAAACTTACCACGGCCGGTTCAATGACTCTACTAACAAAGTACATTCGCGAAGTGTCCCCTCGGGATTCGTCTAAAATTGATTTAAAGGCAAAGTTCTCCGCGGCCCAAAGTGTATTGTACTAATTTTAGCGGCCCATACGGGTAATTTGCATATTTATGGGCCTTCATATATCCGGAATTCATACACTACTATAACGCTTGGTCACAAAATTACTTTTAGTTTCTTTAGATGTAACTGGACATGAATGTGGGCATATGCAAAACAAATTGGATCAAGTATTGCTTCTGTGACACGTGTTATCCACACCGGCAGCCATCGGTACACTTTGGGCCGCTGAAAACTTTGCATTTAAATCAGTTTCACATGAATCCCGAGGGGACACTTCGCGAATGTACCTTGTAAGTAATATGCACGGTCCGCAATATTTCACTTGCACGAAACACTATTCGAAGTCCTAACGTGTAACACCTTGCATTGTGTTAACATTTTGGGCACTAATGTAATTCAGTTCATTTATTCTCCTAGTTCTCGGCCATTCAAATTTTTTCGTTCAATATGGAAATTGTATTATTTTCCTTATGTTAGAATTGTTTCTAACATTATATTTCTATTGCAAGAGGCTCCTCTGCTTCCACCCAAACAACCTGCAGATAAACTCGTTAAACTTCGTTTCACAGAATAACTGAACGCTATGCGCACCTGTATCAGTCTTTCAGGAGTTGTGTAGCAGAGTGAAGGTTTGCAGTAGCAAAATGATATCAGAGAAAAGCTCTTTGTCTTCGTAGGATACATAATGTCTTTTCAACATGCAAAATTTAGCATTTCCATCATACTAGACAATGTGGCAGATATGACAGGCCATTATTAGTATTATAATTAACCGTTATGCACAAAAACCTTCATATTCACACCACCAACACATTCACATCACTAACGAAACCACATCCAAAGAGGATGTCAGAGAACTCACAAGATATACATTAAAGAAAATCAGAGATTATGGCCTGTAAGAATCCATTACCACAGTGTGTTATGGCAAAACGTTTATAGATGTCCAAATCAGCTTGTGATCGCGAGGTACATCGAAATTAAGGCTCCACATTTTCCTCAAGGGCAGAATGCGTGCATATAGAATCAGGGGGCAAGAGCACGAAGGGGTAATGAATACGAATCGCTAAAAATCGGGAGAAAATTTATGTGTATTGCAACACTACCATCATGTGACGATAGAAAGTGATGGCGGATAGCAAGTAAACATTTGTGAAGTAGGTACAAAGAAGGACAGGAAATCTAGGTAAGAAAATGGTTTCCTTGGTATACAGGTTACCTTGGTATAATATTATGGTTTAGGTATTTAAGGTATATCTGACAAAATTGACAATATATTTGAATGTGCTAGTAACAATCAGTTTTTACTGCGTATCAGAGAGCACACCTTGACTTGTTTCACACCGCTGTCACGAGATGGGTATGCAGTGTTCTGGACTATTCCATTATATGAACAGGGGGAAGGAGCACGCACTATAGTTAGGGTAAGGATACGCATGTATACTCTTGTTTTCAGAAGCTTATTATGAGGCTGTAACAATTGGAAATGCTGTATCTGGTTTTGAACAACGTGATATAGTTCCACAAGATCCGAACATATTCACCGATGCAGACTTTTTGCCATCTACTGGATCAATTCTCGGAAACAAGTTGGAAAACAATTCTAGTGGTTCCGATTATGAAAACATACCTTAAGTTGCAACAAACGTTTCCCCACCTCTTGAGATTCAACAATCAGAAGCTCATTGTTCATCAAAAGACACCATCACTCCCGGACCGCCAACGTCATATTGCCCACTAGTTTCAATAAGCCCTCTACCAGCAGCTACACGTTACTCAAGTGTTAAAAGCAAAACGACTGGCGGACAGTCATCTTTCAGACAGAATTTGCCTCAGAAACATTCTCGGTCAAGGGCTACAACAAGTAATGACAAGCGAGAGAACATTAAAAGTGACCAACGAAAATTGAAATTGAAAAGCTCTTCTAATAAAGAAAAGAAGAAAAGTGATAACATTTCATACAAGTGTCCAGCATGCGATGGCATCTACAGTAATCTTCCAACAGAAGATTGGATTAAATGTAACAAGTGTAAAATGTAATGGCCTGAGCAGTGTACATCTTACGAAGGAATTGGCGATTTGTGACTTATGTTAAATTTTCTTAGTGCGTACTTTTGCCCCTTCACATTTGTACTCTTGCCCCACATGTAGAGGCAAGTATACGCAATTTTAGGTTTTGTTTCTTTTAATCCTGCATTGTAACTATTTTATTTTTTTTCTTCAAGCATTTTTTTTTCTTGTAGACATTATTTTCAATAATACACTAATACACTAATTAGAATAACATTTGGTTATTCTTGCCCCTCCATCCTATACTACAGCATATCGCAGGTGGAAGAGGAAAGACAGGATTCTATAGGGCGTCATATGGCGATTAACCGATAGAATTTGTTTCAACAAGGAATGAATCATGCAAACAGTGACTATGAAAACGTTTGGACCAACACCTACAGGAGATCTCATCGAAAAAAAAATCATGCAACTTTATGCCTGAATGCCAAGGAAGTTTCTCAAAAGGATATAGTTTTGTTATTGCGTTTTAAATCTCAAGATATGTTAGGTCGAATGAAAAATTAAAATCAATGTTGCTCATTATAAAAAGCGTGTCATATCTCCAGAATACCTAACAAAATGCCAGATTTAGTTGGATTCCCATAACACCAATTGAGACTATATTTACCAGAACAAATCTTCAAGTCATTCGGCTAAAACATCTGACAGCTAACATTAATTTTCATGCTATTGCATTCGATGATATTTCCATTAAGAATTCAGTTTCTTATCTCAGGGATTACTGTATATCAATTTCACAAACGACTCCTTATATCTGTTGTTTGCGTGGTAAATGGCCTTGGAAAACCTACACGCATGACCCTGACAATACACCCCGTACAACAACTGGAATGAAGTCTACTGCAGTGAAAATTTCGTTATCGTGGGAAAATCCTTACTGATGGCAAATCACATCTGATATAAACGTGTGTGGAGGGACAGACTTTCGTATGGGAGTAACAACTTCAATTTGTTTTGATGCTTATGGACCAACCTCTTAATTTATATTATCCGTGTAAGATTTTTAGTTGTTTCGTACAGCATAACGAATTTCTACTCCATTTCAGCCTATTATTTTGAATGTATTTTTTTATTTAATACAAATTCAGCACCAGCGCATGATTTCTGTTTTAATAATGTGCTATTAACGTTAGGTAATTTCATTTTATTAATATTTCTTTCTCAATTTAACCAATAATCTTAATGTACAAGACCGACAAACTGAAACAGGTGATTCCTCACATCAAAATAAGGGGGAAAAAAGTTCATACGGACTAGTGGTCAAAAGTGCATAGTATCAGAGCTAGGACTGTCCAAACCCGTGGGAAAATGAACTTTGAGGGCGAAGATCTCCAAAACTATTAGCTATTGAGCTGAGGTGGCATGTTTTTGTATTAGACGTGTAATCTGCTATAACCACAAATGCGTGATTCTGTGTCGTTCTGTGACGGCGAAAGGGATTTTCCGGATATTCCGTTACGATACATGGATTAGGATTCATGACAGATGGAACAACGTTTCACCAATTAACAAAAATTCGATGAGAGATCATCAATATTTTAAGCAAAATCAACATGGCGAAGGATTTTTGGTTTGTTGTGCGTGGTTGCATAATTGCATTAGTGACTGAATATACTGAATAAATAGAAATTAAATAAAATCATTACATGAATGACCCACAATCATGATCTTTGGCGAAGGAGTTTTGATGCGTTGTGCGTGGTTGCATAATTGCATTAGTAAGTGAATGTACTGGGTAAATAGAAATTAAATAAAACCATTACATGAATGACCCGCAATCATGATCTGTGTATTAAAGGAGACAAAAGTAATGTAACATTACAGTCGATGTAATGAGATTTTTCCGAAAAAAAAAATAGGACAATTCTATCAATGTTGGTTCTCGAGTTATTGAAATTTCTTACTGGCATATTTTCATCCAGACATTCTGTACGGTATGGCGCTACAGAATATCTGGTATATCCAGGAGATAAAAGTACTTGACGTAAATTTTGTTGATTTAGATAGAAACCTTTAATACTGTGCACATACAGCTCCGTCATTACTTTCTCTAATTTTTTAAAAGATTGAGTCCGAAAAGTAAGTAAGAAAATAAAGCCTAGGGCTCATAAGACTAAAGGATGAAAATTGATTGGGTGTCATGATGAGTTAAAATTAATCTACATAGACCACGATTACTAATATGGAGCATGACTATTGTCGAATAAATGTGTTGATGATCATTAAAATTTGATTGCATTTTGTTCGCGCCAATTAACGTTTGGTATCATACAGTAGGTAAAACTCTTAAGAGACATAAAATGCTATTAATCTTTTAGGAATACTCGGTATGCTACATAAATCTGTTTTCGTTTAAATCAACATCTCTTATGGTTAGCTTAAAAATGAAAACACATTTTCACTTTACTTAGTTTTTTTGTTTTGTTTTTTTTTAAAAACTCTGATGTTTCATCAAATGATTCTAGACTATTGCAGTTTTAGTTGGAATTTTCGCTTTTTTAAAAAGTTTGTTTTTACTTTTTGTATATACATAAAAACAGTTTGGTGGCTTGCTGTCTGTTACCTGTTCTCCAACTGTCAGTAGCACTTGTGGTTCATTTCTGATTCCCCACAGAGAGTCAGCTTCAGTTTTGTTGACAGCATTCGTACCTCCTCTCTCTTACACACGCACACAAATCTCGTTCTATCGCTTTCTCATTCCTTCTAGCCCTTTGAGAAACACGCAAGTTTAGACGAGAAAAACCCCTTTAACCAGCTTGTATTTTCTACCTTTCTATAACCTCAATTTTTGCCTGCGAAGCTGAAAGAAGAAGAGGATGTAGAAAAATTGGCCTGCCATCTCTGACTCGACTCTTTTAATGTATTCTTTTAGGCTTAGCTACTTACACGTGTTAGTTGCTTCCCTAACAGTAAGTACAGGATAAATAGTCTGTGATGCTTATTCTTAACAATTTCAGTTTTGAAATAGAAAATATTTAGGGAACTGAATACAGAGTGTGAGTATAGATGTTCCGCTAGGCTTATCAATAATGGCAGGATCGACAGCAAGAAAAACTTGTGAAGGTTTACCATAACAGAAAATAAATCACTGCGCTAATCTCAACAAATATCTGCCTGCATTTTTTCATTTACTCGACAAGCATCAACTTTAGACTCTTCCCCCATATATTTTATAGTATTAGAAACATCATGGTTTCTTAAACAGCGATTGTCCTTTGTTGAATATCGTATAAATATTGTATTGCTGTTCAAATACAAGACTCGTGATACATTCTTATTGAAAATCATAGGGGTTTGAAGTTATGTAACCATGGGCGTCATTGAAAAGTACCTTCCTTTCTAACCATATTCTTTAAAAATATTATAAAAGAAAAGTGTGACATTTAGTTTACAACGCAGAATGTAAGAGGTATCTTTTTGTAGCGTGTATCAATGTGGTATACGGTATACAATATAACGTTCTAACATTTGTAGGTACTTTGCAAGCCCTGTTGAAGTATCTGTAGCTTGTTGAAAGAATTATAGGTCAATGCACTCCACACAACTATTTTTGGTCATGCCTCGTGCTCTACGTGCTGTATTAAAGTGATTTCATCAAGAAATCTTACACAATCTGGTCCCTTGATCGATGTAGAATAGCATTTAATAGTGAATTTAATCTGTGATATTTGTCATTACATATTCTGTAAGCCGTAACCCTTTGTAAACAATGTAGTCTAAATAATTGACCAAGGGATTGGAAGATATGTAACTTCAATTTATGAAACACTAGTAAATAGTTAAATAATAACAATTTTTGATAACATGCTTAAAACAGCTGAAAGCAAAAATACACCTAGTCTTAAAATTCAATATTGTGGTACTACACATGGAAAAAGTTCGGTTTTGCTTCTAGGCGTTTCATTGTGTCAGTACATACGTGCTTCTGGAAGTTTTGCTTCTGCGTGAGATTTTTCGGAACTATATTAGCACAACCTTTGCGCGTGTTCAAATGATAGTGGGAAAGTGTGCGAACAGGCTGTTGATTTTCATCATGCCTACTATCATTCGAATGCTGAATCTGCGATCTTTCTGTAAACTGTCGGTTACTTTTGCCACATTTTACTATGTTGTTGCTACGACAACACTACCTGATATTTCATCATCATCAACCCTTTCGTGTGCCTCGCTGAAGCGTTTGTGCTACTCAAACACTCATGTACGTGACATCGTACTCTCACTATACACATCCTGCAAAAGTTTCACATTTGCTGTGTGTCATAGATATTGTTTTTAAACAATTTATATAGATACCACTATTTTTAGACCACACATCAGTACTACTTAAATCATATTGTATCATAATATTCTCAATATTTTTTTTACTATTCTAGAATGTTTTAAATGTCAGTATAGATTAAAATGTCAGAATGTTTTAAAACTATTAATAAGTCATTGCGAAAATAGAACAACAATGGTTCTAAAGAAAAACCTTGCGGAATTCCATTGCTGATGATGATGAGTATGACAAGATTATAAAACACCTCAATGAACGTGAAAACTGAAATTAACAGACTTTATATGTGTAACTGCACGCATAACTCCTACACAGTTGCAGCGATTCTTATCATTCTTTCTTGCTTGAAATAGTGTTCTTTCCTTGTAGTCGCATATAAACTTCATAAAGATTTAACAATAAACATAAAGAACTAGACAATGAAACCCTTCCGCGGGTGACAGTGTTAATATTATCAATATTTGATTTTATTATCTTCATGTTGATCCATAACTTCAACGCAGATGTTCCAATTTTGATTATTCTTTTTTTTTCTGTTTCAAAGAATACACTTTCTAGCACGTTTTACTAAATTTTACCTGAATCTGATTACAATTGTTAGAATTAGATTATGAATTAGATTATGAAACGTCTCAAAAGATGATAGTGTTAATATCGTATGTATTTTCACATGTAACTCTGTTACGCATAGACCGATTAAATATGTATAACTAACTCTTGTGTTATCGCGCGATTCATATACTTGTACGTCCCTAAGGAGGGCTAGGCATTATTTGACGTAGTTGTCTTCAATAAGTATAAGGCTCTGTAAGGAGACGACATTATTTGAAAGCATGTTAATCTAAGCAGTGGCTCTTTGGTACCAATTGTGGTGAAGAATGGAGCCACTGGATTACACGGTTTGGGCAACAGAACTCCAGTCGGAACAAACACTTTTTGTAATAAGTGGAAAAATTATGTTTAGTATACCATTCTGAGAAGATGTGGTTGACCAATTTATAATAACTGTTCCATTAGTGATAATTATTACATTTTCACAAGTAAGACGTAGCTAAATTCTTCTGGGTTCCATGGCATTTTAAATTATGTATTCTGAAGGAGATAACTTTCATAACGTATTACTTTGTGCACTGAGAAAAAAAAAACACACATTTCCGGACAGCAGCATATTGTACAATATGCAGAATCCATATGTTTGCTACAGAAATCTGGACAGAGAATATGTTAACCATATGCTACATGCGTACTGCCTTTTTCCATGTTAGATGTTACAATCATGCCGATGCAGGATGGTTGACATCTAACAGTCTTCCATATATTACATACGCTAGCTATATGATATATACGTCCATCTGTATGTGAGACTCTTACCACCTATATACAGTTGTTTCTTTCATACGGAAAGTACGTATTGATGGATAACTTATACGGAAAGTATTATAAAACATATGTTTTCATTTATACGTTTGCTGCAGGATGCATACAGTAGTACGTTAAGTCCAAATACTACAGGATTTACGCATATAACCTACACTTTTAGTACGCCACATGCGTTTTTTTCTCTGTGTTCAGTTTCAAACATTTTTTCCTTAATCAGATAAACTAGATAATTATTTTCATGTAATTTTTCTCACACTAACGCCGATATTCACGTACGGCATTTTGACGTTAACTTTGAAATAAAAGATCATAATTAGTTTGTTTTTAAGACTATTTTGAGAGCGTAATCTATAACGTTACATTTTGCACTGACTACTGGACCCAAAAACTCTTGCTTCTATAGCCTGACTTTTCTTGGTATTACCAAAGGGAATTTCTCGATTTAGCTGACAACGAAAGTTGAAGAACGGTAGAAATACTTTCAGTTTGCATTCTTCCCTTAAAACAAGCGACCATGTTTTCCAACAGTAAAGCAAATATGCATAATTGTGGTTTTATATACTTTAAGCTTTGAATTCCTCTACAGGATTTTTCGAAGACAAAATATTTTGGACTGAGAAACAACACAAATTCACTACTTTTAGTCGACATTTAATTACTTCGTGAATATGATTTAGTATGTTAATGCTGATCCTAGGTATTCAAAGTTTCCACTTTATCGAAGTAGTATTTGATATTTTAGCGTATACATAATTTGCAATATTACGGTCATACTGTACTTTCATCTATTTAGTGTTTTCTGCGTTTATTATAAACCTATTTCCCAGAGGTAAGATATGAATTTCTTTATATTATCATCATATTATCCCCTATCAGATTTAGATTGTCAGCATAACAGAGCAAGGGCCAAAGGCCTGATACTCCCCTCCCCCTTGAGAAGCTTTCGCCACTATGTTCGTAACTCTCCTTAGGATCCTTAGAATAAAAAAAAATAGTTGTTGATCAACATATAAGTGCAACTCTGGGTCCTGCGGCCCTAAACCCTTTAGCACCCGTGTATATTTACAGACATCGATGGGATCTCTTTAAATGACCGTAGATTAGACCCTTAGTGCAACACTGGAACAAGTAATACCTCGATCGATTTGTAGGAATGTATGCCACAAATGGTGTCCAGAGGCGTTCTATACCATCACGACAATGCTCCCAGCAACACATCAGCAGTTGCAATGGCTACATTTCACTAATGTGGCTTTGAACTCGTTCCTCATCCACCCTATTCTCCAGACTTGCACTTGTTCCCTAATCTGAAAAAGGTTCTACTAGGACGACATTTTGCAAGCGAAAATAACTCATGACAGCTGTGGAGGAGTTTCTGTGGTCACAACCTAAGGATTTTTTTCTTCTGGGATAAGAGCACTGCACCACCATTGGAGCAAGTGTGTTGCTGTCCAAGGGAATTATGTTGAACAATAAAGGTATTACCAAATCTGTAGTATTTATAGTTTCCTTAAGGCTCCAAATACTTTTCAGTCATCCCTTGTATATATACAGGGTCGGATCCATTATTTTCTGAGGGAGTGCACCAATAACTACCGATCACACTGAAAATTTTCAAAGTCATTTGGGACAATATTCTTTACCTCTGACAACACTGGTACATAGAACGGGGGCGGGAGTATTTTAAAGAGGGTCGCAAGTGATACACAAGAAAAAAAAATGTTCTTCTCCTGGCTTTCGTTTTCTTCCCTACTTGACAAATGTTATATCGATTTGCTTGATGAATCCTTTAACTTCAACCTTCAGAAAATTGACTTAAATTATTGCTTTTGCAAAGCCCTGATTTCTTTTAAGCCCCGAACGAAATGTGATGGCAGAAAGTTTTGAAAACTCTTAACTTTTCCACTGCTAGCTCCTATTTGTAGATAGTGTATATTTGTAACGAACCCCCTAATTCCGACCCTGTATATATATGTCGGCTAGGTTAAAGAAGACAGTGATGAAGAGTAATGAATGAGATGATGCAATAAAGAAAGTAGAAGGAAATGGGAGAACCCCGAGAAATACCCCCAAACACGGTGTTTGTCCTCCACAAAGTTCAATTGGTACGATCTGGGAAAGAACCAAGGGCTCCAGACACCAGAGGTGAACGCTCTATCACTGAGCCACCGCGGCCTATTGATTTGATTTTGAGTTTAGCGTTCCGTTCAGCAGTGAGGTTATATGAAACGTGGACCTACAGTTTTATTGTGGGATCCGAACTGAATGAGCTCCGCGGGGAATCGAACTCGAGTCTCCCACATGAAAGGCGCGTACGCTAACCGCTTAGGCACGAGGAAGCTCGATATATGTACAAGTTAAATGTACAGGTTTATAAGAATATGCATTGTAGAAAACTATGTGGATACAAAATATTCGTCACTAAAGTTACGGTATTGTAAGCTTTAGAATTTACTACATTAACTAAACAATTCTCTGCTTCTCCCCATCAATATTTTGTTCCTTTCCTGTTGTAAAAATCGACTGCGTACTCAATATACAGAGTCGTGTGTGTAGATACACAGAGCCATTTTTTCACTCAACTACGTACTACCACACCATACTAATTGCATGGCTTCGAACTCACGACCGCTTGTTTTTCTTGCTAATGGACAAGCATGGGGATTCCATCAGTGCATGGGAAAAAAAATGAACTGAAAGAGAGCCGAATCGCTTTTTCGATAATAAAGGTCCATTTTCTCTCTTTCTTTTTTTCCTCTGAGTTCATTAACCAAAAGCCCTGGCATGAAAAATCACCGTCGACCGCTATCGAACTTCAATGGTTTTCGGCTTGGATAGAACCACCATTTTTGTTCCTATATGATAGATATATATGTATGAGCATGGTAGAGGGAACATTATGATGTAATGAAATGAGCAGTAGGTAATTTCAAAAGGAATTGATATTGAGACAATCTATGAATTTTGTTTTGGTGCTGTAGTAATTGAAAAATTAGGCAGTAAAATATATTTTACTTAAACAATAAAACTTTATATGTTTTCAAAAAGAGTTCTTCAATCCGCAATGAGAAAGCAGTGTTGATTTAGGAATATAACTATCTCCTATTGATCTACAATTCTATACTGCTTCATGTACTTAATATGTGCAAATTACAGCACTATTTATCATAAAGTACGGTACGAATACTTGAAGTAAAGATCGTTGAATAAATTAATTGTGCAGACGTAAAATACTGAGGCCGGAAAGTCGCGTTCTCCCAGGAAAGACACATATTATGAATTGAATTACAATTATGACAATTGTATCTTCTGTCGTTAATTGACACTGCAGAAGTATTAAGAATAAGCATACACGCCATATTTTGTGCAGTGGTCATACGGAGTGTTTAGTAGAGCTGATTCCGTTTCCAAAAGTATGTTAATTTCCTAATAGAATAAATTTTCACTACTGAACATTGTTGAAAGTCGTTCCTATGCATATATATAACCCTTTATTTGACCCTGTTGCTTACAAGCAACATCACTTTCTATTGCGTTATCCGCCTGAATTATAACTTCAGTGATCATTTAATTGGCATTATTGCTTTCATACAATATTCATATACATGATTTGCGGGTCGCTTGTCGAGATATTTCTAATCTACGCCAATAGGGAACAGTCAAATTTAGTATTGTAGTGCTTTATCTCCTACGTTACGCGAAAGTTTGCTATGTTTGTGGTTCCGTACTCTGTAGAAAGACATTTCAACGAAGCTGCTACTAATTATTCAGGATATTCTTATGATAGTTGACCATATTAGGGCAAAGCTGCTCAGTAGCAATACATGAGACCTATTTATGGAAATGTTGCTTGGAAATAAACCTCCTGTATTTTCTATCTAAAGTACGAAGATACTTTTAAAAAATTACGAATTCATGATCAGAAAACATGGTGCAACCATAAAAACAAACCAAATATTTTAACAGTAACTTGGGCCGCGGTGGCTCAGTGGTAGAGCGTTCACCGCTGGTGCTTGGGGTCCCGGGTTCGGTCCCAGCCCCCGCCAAGTGAACTTTGTGATGGACAAACACCGTGTGCGTCGGTTTTCTCGGGGTTCTCCCGTTTCCTCCCACTTTCTTCATTCCACCATTTAACTCATTACTCATCTTCACCGTCTCCTTTAGCCTAACCGGCATAACCGTGGTTCGTAAAACTCAAAGATATCATTTCATTTTTTTAACAGTAACTTATCAATGTTTGCCAATTAAAGGGATAAACATTATTCGGCTGAATTCTCCGGAAAGAAAATGTCTACACAATCCACATACAGCGGCGACCTAAGGAGAATATTTACGACTGAGGTTAATAACAGCACACTGTGAAAACTCCGTTATCCGGACATAGGTATATTGTACGAATATACGGAATCCTCCTGAATAGTACAGAAACCAGTACGGAGCATACGTTACCCGTATGTTACATAGGCATTGCCCTTAGATGTTACATCATGCCGTTGCAGAATGTCTGATATCTAAGAAAAAATGAAATAAAATCTTTGAGTTTTACGTCCCACGTTATGCCGGTTAGGCTAAAGGAGACGGTGATGAGTAATGAATGAAATGGTGGAATGAAGAAAGTAGAAGGAAACGGGAAAACCCCGAGAAAACCCACACACACGGTGTTTGTCCACCACAAAGTTCACTTGGCGGGGGCTGGGATTGAACCCGGGACCCCAAGCACCAGAGGTGAACGCTCTACCACTGAGCCACCACGGCCCCCTGTCTGATATCTAAGAGTCTTCCTTATATTACATACATATTTGAATGTTACCTTCGTCAGCTATATATATATATATATATATATATATATATATATATATATATATATATATATATATATATATATATAAAAATTTGTATCAATTTGTATGTGAGATCCTGACTACCTATATTGTTTCATACAAAAAGTACGTACACTTATACAGAAAGAATTATAAAACATGCGTTTTCAGTCATACGTTTGCTGTATGTTAAGTCCAAAAACTACAGGATTTACAAATGTGACATACGATTTTACGTACGCCACATACATTTCTTTCTCAGTACAGTATAGAGGAAATATACAAATTAATTTTAAACATGATAAAATCAGCCTGACAACACATTACTATACAGGGAAGTGTTTTCTACAAACTAGTTCTTGTCCATGAGATGACATCAGTACAAGTATGAAAAATTACACTATCGTCATTTAAGAAGATTTAAGCAGAAAGGAAAAATAAATGTGTCAGTTCTGTGATGCTTTTTCTTATTAGTAATAGATTGATTTTTGTAATATATACTCGACATTTTTATTATTTGTGAAGCATGCCATCACATTTTCAATACAATTTTCAGTTTTAGAAACAGGCTGAGAGTATTTGAGTTGTATTCGAGTAATAATTCGAACAACTACAAGGTATAGCTGATAGAATATTTTAATGCCATTAATCAACGTTAGTTTCAATAAATAGTTTCAAACTTTAAGAGTTGATATAAATTAATTATGAAGATGTAAATTAATTGTGATGATAAGAACGTTTAAGAACCGATTGACAATATTTTTTTCCTTTAACAGTAATTGTTGAACATTGATGTAAGCTATTCGATAATTGATATTCGATCAACGGTTGATACTTTTAAACGCGTCGATTGCTGTAGTTCTGTGTGTTTTGAAAATAAACGTAAGTTCATTAAGATACCTTTCGTTCTCTACAGCGATTTGAACGAACTTAAATATTAGGGCCTAACTTAATTGAATCTGATTCATTCGAAAAGTGTGTATTATAAAATGTATTCATCCAAGTTCGGGTGTTTGAACAGTTTACGGAAACAATATTTACAAAATTAACAGAAGAAATATTTAATATTATTTAAAAAGAGGAATGTATTGATAATCAAAATAACTTATATGTGGATCTTAACTCTGATATCCCTAATAACACTAAAAGAACGTAATCCATGGTGCACACGTGGACGTACACTAGTCCATTAGGAAGCCACAATGAACTGAGTTTGTATGTTATTGCAGTTTGTTAAGTCGTAATCGGTAACCAGATAGGCATCCGAAAGCTGTTCGAACTAAGAGTATAGCAATGCAGTGTTTTTCCACTATCTTACTTGATGCGCATACACACCATCACTGCCTCGCCTTTCCTAAAGGAGACGCTACCGTGCGGGCCCAGGACCTTCGCCTTACCCTTTCGCGGATTAGATACAGTTCGCACGTTTTAGTGGTTACGTAGCGCAAGTTAATTTGTATTTCTCGCACTGTCACTTTTATGGCGATTGTACGGTTTCTGTGTTCATAACGGTGGGGTGTGATGAAATAAAAAATGGAAATTATAAAAAATGAAATGAAATTTTTTGAGTTCTACATCCCACAGTTATGTAGGCTAGGCTAAAGGAGGCGGTGATTATGAGAAATGAATGAAATGGTGGAATGAAGAAAGTGGGAGGGAACGGAAGAACCCCGAGAAGACCCACGCGCATGGTGTTTGTCCACCACAAAGTTCACTTGGTGGGATCAGGGTTTGAACCCAGGACCCCATGTAGCAGAGGTGAACGCTCTACCACTGAGCCACCGCGGACATAACAATGTAAATTATAATTATTAGACACTATTATACGACCTATAGCCAAATAATTAATAATGTGACCACTTTATAATGGTCTCCTCTAATAATTGTAGGTCCAAAACTGTAAAGCTCTTCAAAAGTGAATCTGCGCTCAAGAATGGAACTCCTCCCATACGAAATAATTAATAAGGCAACAGAAGTGCATTTCCTGATGTGTAAGGTATATATAACAGGAATTCATTTATGTTTCCGTAAACTAGGATAGCACGTGAATTTGCGCTAGAGAGGTTAAAAGTACACTTTTTAAAAAATTCTGCAAGACTACTGCGTATATTTATACATTTACTGCTAAAACATCAATTTTACTTTATTCTGCAATTTCGGAGGTTGAAGATAGAAGATGAAAAATCCAACTATTGGAACTCATAATTAAAAAATTGAGGATCACTATGAGATTCTGGAGTGCTATAGGGGTAGGCAAAAGTGCAATATTTAGGAGTCCTCATTTAAAAGAAGAAGTAATCGGTTAATTTGATGAAAATCCGATATAACATTCCAAGCAGTTGTTGAGACACAGTGTTAGATATTTTATTGTAACACCATCTTTGCATGCATAATTTAGACTTCTTGGAATTGGATGTAAGGAAGTAAAGATTGAAAAATCTAACTATTGTAAACTACTATACGAGATATAGCTAAATGATCCTTAAGATCTCAGTCAACTTTTCAACGGTCTCCTCTAATAATTGTGGTTTCTCTAAACACCACAGAATCAGACCGTTTACCTCAACTCTTTTTTAGAGAGTACAGTAAGTTTAATATTTAGATTTTTCAATATTATTATCTTCTTATAACCAATACCCAAAAGTCCAAATGGAGTATTATTTCTTCATTAGTGACGCACAACAATATATATAAAACACACCATATCTCAATAATTACTTTCAATATTAACATCTGGTACTAACTAAATTAACAAACTTTGCATGCTCTTTTATATAAACTAAGAAAGGCTTCAGTGGTTGTTTTAATTGCAGTTTTTCTCTTAATCCACGTCACCCCAGAACCCCAACGTGGCACTAAGTATTGTTTTTCTTAAAATTTATTTTGGATGGTGTAGTGAGTTCCAATAGTAGATTTTCTAATTTTGACTTCCTTATAGCCAATCCTCCGGAGTCCAAATGATATCACAGGAAATATTATAGCATTATATCTCAAAAACTGTTTCGAATATTAACGTCGAATTTTTGCTAAATTTACCGAGTTTACTCACTCTGTTATGTAAAGCAAAAAAGTTTCAGCGCCATTTAGGTTAATTGTAGGTTCCTCTACCCTACGGTCAAGAGGTTCCTCTACCGCTCTACCCCAAGATTCCTACCATAATAACCATTGATTTCTGCGTGATATATGTTTTTGGACGTGTAATCAATTCTAATAGTTACACGTTTCAGCTTTCATACCTTATACCCAATCTTACATAATCTAGACTCCATGCATTGATGAATTACTCTATGCATTGATGAGTCACAAGATTTGTATTACAGTATATCTCAAGAATTGTTTGGAATATTAACGTGGGGTTCTCACTAAATTACTACCTTTAGTTTCTCTTTCAAATGAGGTTAAAAAAAATAATTGAGTGTAATATTTGCCATTTCCTCTACTCCATAAAATTCCAGGGCTCCTCAGTGACACCACCTTTTTTTACGTGAAATATATTTATATTTTATCAATCCGAAAGCAACATGTTAAAAATCTTCGTGTTATGTTGTACTACAAATCTGTATATGCAGATCACAGTACTGGATACATCATGCATATCTTGTGCTGATCCAACTGACTTACTGACTGCTCTGACTTACTGCGTTTCAGTACGAAAATGTGTTGATTTCCAGCAACCAGAAATGCACTACAGTGTTCAGGGTTGCATACATGTAGGTGTTCCATGTACGTGAATAATTCTGCGAAACACAAATGATCAGAAAAATAAATTTTACAGATATCTAGTAGAGTTGTAGTTGCTACTGACCATAACAAGATTGCTGTTTAACAAAATTTACAAGAAAGACTCCAGATGATGTACTATCATCGAGAAATCAAATGTAAAGCATTTGTTGGTATTAATATAATAATCTGAATGGTCTATATTATATAGTCTTACGTTAAGCCTTTCGTTAATGCTGTTAGTTTTACCCAATCAGAACAAATTAATTTTATTTTTCAAATGGCACTACGTGTAATTGTTCTACGATATTCAAAACGACTACAATCATCATAAATAATTCTTCTTACCTTAAGCAGTAATAGAAACACTTTGAGACCGATTGCTGATAGGCACAAATACATGAGAAACACTTATTGATTTTTGTGAAAATGGTTTCGAATGTTATCTGTGTAATAATGTGTACTAAACCGTGAGACTAAAAATAATCCAAAATTAACAGTGCGGATTTTGACAAGTAATACACAGAACTGATGTAATTTGTAGAATTGCCCAATAGCTGTTATTATAGGGTGAAAGATCTATATGAAAATTAATAGCGATATGGTTATCGTTTTCGGGCTAAACTTGACAAATATCTTCATTCTTCCTTCAAATCTAGATCAATTCAATCTCCCCCAGTTTTTGAATGTATTTTAAAGGTTTCTCTTTTATCACAAGTTCGTTACCTAGATTCAGGAAATATAAGCATCAAGTTACATTTACGGAGTAAATATAACAAAAACGTTCTTTATTCTTTTTTTATTTCTAAATTAGCTTAAGAAAATAGTTATATTCTGATCAGTACAGTGTTTATGTTCTGATCAATATTATATTCTGAAAATAGTTATATTCAGTATCTATTTTGCAGACCTCTTATAATGCTTTAGAAATATGAAATCGGAATAACTGTATAAGTTCTCTAATAGTATTAATCATGAATACTTTCCAACATCGTTGAGATCATTAAAACTCTCATAATGAATAAGGTTTGAAGTACATTGCCCCAAGGTGGCACTGACTTAAGTAATAGTTAGTCTTTAGTATCTAGTACAATTAGGTTCCCCTGTGCGATATATATTTTTTATAAAGTACTAAAGATTGCTTTTCACTGTTCAAATAGCGGGAATAATTTACTTTTCAGGGCCCAAACTTTTTAAGTCGTCCTATACGGACACTATGCATATCAATCGATTCAGAACAACAAAAGTCGTTGACACTAATCGTAACACTTTTGGAAAAATCACTTGCAGTTCAGTCACAATTTACTCTCAAGAGCCTAGGTGGCTTTGTGTGTATATATAATATGCATATCAATCGATTTAGCGTAACAAAAGCGATAAACTGACACCAATCCTGACCATTTCCGGAAAGTCACTTCCAGGTTTAGAGTTATAATTTACTTTCCGGAGTCTGGGGATTCCTAGTGACCCTGTATTATAGAATACCCATATCAATGAATTCAGGGTGACGAAGCAAATGTAGCCACATGCGGTTTAGAATTACAATTTACTTTCCGAAGCCTGGTCATTTCTAGTAATTTTAGACAGACAAAGTGTGCATAAATAGATTAAGAAAGGACTGCAGTAACTCTTGCTGGTCGCTGACAAATGGGGTCACTGGTTTGATCTCAGTTCCTGTCAAGTTTACTTTGTGGTGGACAAGCACTGTGTATATGGGTGTTCTCGTGGTTCTCTCGTTTCTCCTATTTTCGTTATATGACCATTATCATCCATCTTATCAATACTATCTTTCTTTGGTCCCGGTGCATTCATAGGTTAAACTGAAAAATGATTAAAAATGACAAAACGAATAGAATAATACAATTTTTGGACAATTCCGGTTAACATTCATAAATTACTTTTGGGTGCTCTAAAATATCTAGTTTCTCTACCCACGCAACAAAATACATTATTCATGAAATGCAAAATCAATAGTCACCGTAAATAGAGAAGTATTGCATATGAAAAATTACGCAATGTAGATCTGCTTAATAAAGTATCAAATGTTGGAACAAAGTTGATTGGTAAGTTTTGACATTGGATGGATATGATAATTTTTCATGTACAAATATCAAATTTTTCTATCAACAGATTGAAACATACGAATTACACATTTCACAATATCTGTTTTTGACTTTGTAATGATTGTTTGAAAACGTTAAAATCATAAAACAAACACAAAGGAAGGCTATATGACTCAGTTGAATCTAGAATCAAAACTACTTTGAGAATAAAACATGGTCCAACGCCAAACTAATCTGGTAAGTCAAACCATTTTCAAGCACCTTCATTTAAGTGATAAGTATGTAAATATGATATTTGACTCCACGGTATGTGATTCTTTCTCAATGACTTTATTTCTAATTGTATTGCCTTCAATAATGATATTTGCTAATTGAAGCAGATTACACAATTGTTTATGATATTTTGAACGTTCTAAGAATTATACTACATACAACAAACACCAACATCACATTGTTTTTCCACACTCATTGAAAACCCAGTGGAAACGTTGCTTATTGATTGTTTCGAAGAAAGTCGTTTGACTTGAAAAACAGAAAGAAATATTTAGAACATAAAATTGGAGGAGAGAACTTACTCTGGCCAACAGTTTCAAATTTGGGGTCAAAATCCAAACGAACCGTTTGTTTTCGAGAAAAAAGTAGTTTGTATTGAAAAATATAAAGACAGATTAGGAAACAAACAAGGGCATCAACTTCAACTGCTTCACTTTCAAAAATCGTAGATTGTGCTTAGTTTTTTATTGATTGCTTTGAAAGTGAAATCTTTTGTTTCAAAAGAAAATTTAAAGAGAGAAAAATATATTATGAGTGGATTAACTCCCGCCACCTTCTTTCAACTTAGAAATAATTCGAAATACAAATAAATCGTTTTTCTTTCCATTTTTGTTTCTCACTGATTCTTTTAAAGAAAAACCCGTTCATATCGAAAAAGAAAAATTAAATAAATGTTTAGGAAACATGGGCTATATATGTATGTGGTCAAGTTCACACTCCCCCCCCCACTTTAAATTTTCAATTCAAATCTCAGAACGAATATACGTTGTTTTTGTTTGTTGTTAATTGTTTTGAAAAAAAAGGTTAGTTTCTAAAACAATGATAAATAGAAGAAATCAGAGTGAAACTGGCCACCCACAATGTTTTTTTCTATCAAAGTTGGAAAATACCCAAGATGAAAACAAAATATTGATTGGTTGCTTCACTCGTTGTTTTCAAAAGAGCATGTTTGCTAGAAATAAAGAAATATGTTAAAACATGTATGAATGGCCCACGCAAATTTCTATTCAAAACCCAAAAGAATCGTTCGTTTTTGTTCAATATCAACTGTTTGCAAATAAATATTAATTACTTCAAAAATCATAAAGAAATAGTTAGGGAAGAAAAGCTGACAGCTAACACTAGACTTGCTCTTCTACTTTAAGATTCAAAATTCAAGTTCTTGATGTTAGTTTGTTATTGATTGCTTTGAAGAAAAGTCTGTTTCGAGCAAGATAAAGGAATAATTAGCAACGGAATGAAGGTTACCTACTTCAAAACGACTGCACTTTTAAATTTGGATTTAAAACACCAATGAATCGCTTTTTTGCCATTGACTATCGATGACTGTTAATAGTTTAAAATAATCCGTTTTCTTAACATGAGGAAATATGGAGAAAATGAAGTTAGAGGTCAAATTCACACTGAGATACCATATATAAATGAGGATTCGAAGTCTAAATAAATCGTTTATTATTAATTAGTTTGAATGAAACTGATTTGTATCCAGAAAATAAAAAATAATTAAAAGATTATTCTGAGTGGCCAACTTCACATGAGGGCCTTCTTCACTTTCAAATTTTGATTCAAAATCTAAACGAATCGTTTGGATTTTGTTTCTATCGATGATGTTAAAGGAAGACCCTTTGTTTCGAAAACACAAAGAAATAAATGTGATAATACCACGTAGTTATCTTTACACTGAAGCCACCACTTTAAAATTTCAATTCAAAATCCGAACAAATTGTTCATTTTTGGTTTCTTATTGATGGTTTTGTTAAAACAAAATGCCTCGAAAAGCATCAAGGAATATTTTGAATAATATTTGTAGGACACAAGTTCACACTGTCCCTCTTTCAGATTTAGATTAAAAGCGCATGTGGGTCGTTTGACTTTCTTTCCGTATCAATTATTTTGAAAGAAACATAGTTTGTGATATTGATAAAAATAAAGATGTATTATTGGTAAATTTCACTCTTGTCTCCCTGCCAAATCTGACATAAATGTCGAGATACAAACGAATATTTAATTCCTTTGTTAGTTGTTGTTTACCATGATTTATGAATGGTTTGTCTTGAGAAACGTAAAAAGCAATTGAATAGCAAATTTTGGTCGTCAGCGTCACACTGTTTACCCACTCCGAGAGTTAGAGTCCAATATACAAATAAATAATTAATTATTGTTTTCGAAATGTAAAAATATTTTTTTTCAATCAATCCCTTGCTACTCTGTTTCGCTGCGCCTGTCCCTTTCGCATGATACATGTTTTAGGTTGCTGCTGCATTGTTATGCTCGAGTTCGAAATCATAAAATAACAGTTCACGTATCGAACGTTGTTGAACGTCATCGTCACTGCCACTAAAGACTGAAGATACTTGCGGAAGGATAACCTCCGTATTAAATAGTCCACTTGTCACACTACCCTTTGGGCCAGTTCGGCCTTGTTCTTTGGTTTGATCAAGGCGTTTACACGTGCCTGGTGTTTGGGTTATGGAAATACTGCAAAACGTATGGCTAACTCTTGTATCTCCAACTTTTTTCCAAGTTGGAGAAGTGTAGAGTATAAATTTCCATCTATAGTAATGTTTCTACCACTTTTTCTGAAACAAAAGTATTTTCATTCAAATCAATCAATTACAAATGAAAATCAAACGGTTGCTGATTTTGAGTCGAAATTTAAAAGCGGTGACGAGCGTAGTGTGAACTTGGCCACCTAAATTTATTTTCGAAATATTTGTTTATTTTTTAGAGACCAACAAAAAATAAACGTTCTGGTTTTAATTTGTCATTTTTTTTAAGGTGGAGTAGAGCAATGTGAAAATAGTCACCTATAATATATTTTAAAATATTATTATCATTCGAAACAAATTATTTTTCTGTTCAAGACATTCGATAATAAATAATTCCTTTTAGTTTTGTATAATCAAAATTTGAAATTGGAAGGAGATTCGTACAGATATGTTTAATTAATTTTAAATTAAAAGTATAAATACTAAATTTCATATCTATATCTCTAAAAGATTCTTTTATACTGATATTTTGTTATAGTAATTGTAACCCCGTGTTTCTTCCTGTTTTCCGGTATGTTTCCTCTATATTCCCTCGTACATATTGTCCAAACTTCAAACTTCTAGCTTAAACTCTGTGGCCTGGGTGTTGATCAGTCAGCCACTCAAAAATTCTTCTTTTTCAAAATATAGGGATTAAACTTTAATAAATTTCTGATCGTGTTCTGAACATCTCTAAATGATTTACACTAAGTATTCGAAAGAAAATTATTGCTTACATTTAACAACATTTTTTCGTAAACATACTTTGAGTGAATATCCTACACTTTTATTATGTGCGCTAAAGCAAATTGGTGCCGACTGGGTAAAATCCCACCTCGGCTAATGGCTTATCAGAAACTGATTTCTCCAAGATAGGAATCTCCGCTATTTTATACAAGATATTAATTCTCGTCTTGTCTAAAATGGTGGTTAAGAATTGTCTATAATTATGAGATAGTTTTCGTACAACACTATTAACCATCAGCAGTACGAAATTGTATGAGAATATAATTACATTTGAAAACAATTTACATTATTTATTATACTGAATTAGAAATTGTACATATCAAAATTAATAACCTAATTTCACTATTACTATCAATATGAATGATTTATTTTTAAATTATAAATACAATTATTTCAGTTCTTTTCGAGTAAATCGAATTTTGATTTTCATTTTACAGTATTTAACGTTATTTTTGGAGAAAGAACTGAAATTCGAAGGCACACTCAGTAGAGTTTCATGAAGGCCTCATCTAGGCATGTTTACGTGTTCTACCAATTTATGAGCGGAAAAAAGAAATAGGTAGACATACATCAAAAATAACTTTCCAGCATGTATGGACCATGAAATATCAAGTTCAATTTTTCCCATTATCATCACTGCTATTCTTGTACAGAAGAAACAAGTGGAAAATTTGCAATATGCTTATAATCAGATGCAGTATGCACTAAAATTATCGAAATGCTGATGGACATATTTCTGGGACCACGGGTTATCCCCAAAGATCGGCGAGAATGCTAAAATATACATAATGTATGCATGTTTATCGTTTAAAATTATTAATTTGTCAACATTGTGAAGATCTGGATTTAGAATGTTCATAATTTGAACAGCGAAAAGTGAAACATAATAAGAAAGAAAAAAACTAGAAACATCTTATTTTGGGATAGATTATTAATTTTATAATTCAAAGGTTCTATAAATCGAAAACAAAACAGTGTTTATTATGTAGTTGAAAATATAATAAATCAGTGTTAGTTACTTAACATATACATACATTACAACAAAACTTAATATTGGTGATTTGTAATGACAAAAAGGTCTATGCTAAAATACTCTCATTTGCCATCAATAATATTTAAGTGTGAGTGTGAGCGAGTAGATTAACGGCGAGTGTGTGCGAGGGTGAGGATATCAACAATATTTGAGTGTGAAGGCAAGTGAGTGTGAGTGTAAATGAGTTGATCGAAGGCTGAGTGTGAGTGAGGCCATCAGTAATATTTCAGTGTGAGGGCAAGTGAGTGTGAGTATTAGCGAGTTAATTTAGGGTGAGTGTGAGTGAAGGTGACAGCATTAACAACATTTGAGTATAACGGCGACTGAGTGTGAATGTGAGCGAGTTAAAGGCGAGGGCGAGTGAATGTCAGTGTGAGGGAGTCGATAGAGGGTGAATGTGAGAATGTGAGGGCGTGTGAAATATTTGAAGGTGAGGGCAGGTGAGTGTGAGTGTGAGTGAAGGTTAGGAAGAATGCCCATCTCTGTGCTGATTGTGATATTCCAAAAATCTTGCAAGTTATAACAGAGATAATAGATAAATTGTTTAAGATAGCATTTTTTCGCCTTTTAAAACTGGCCAAGTCTGTAGCAACTTTTTCGGTACATTAAAAAATGTTGATGTTTGTTTTATCCCTAGTGATGTAGTGCATTGTAAGAAACAGAGATGTGCGTCTACGCGTAATACACGATAGTTTACGCTTACGTGTCAACTATGCGTAGACAATGTAAACAACGAAGACTATGTAGAATATGTCAACAACACGTAATTTAATATGGCATCGTGGACAATAAAGGAGCTTTATTTTGTTGTTACCTTGCGAAATTGCGTTAAAATAAAATGCCTAGACCAGCGAATAGTAACTTTCGAATACTTAGTTTCGTCTTGATGAAGGAAAATGAAAAATATTATGCATTTTGTAAAATATGCAAGAAAAAATTGGCAAATACAGCAGATTCAAGACTGAAAGTCAACAGGTGAGAATTAGTTTTGTAAATTTCATTATAAAAGCAGTGCTCGAAGTGGAAAATCTAAGGAAGTGGTATGTGCAGAGAAGTGTAAACATACAGATTAAATGATTCCCTCTACTTTTTATATGTTAGTCGTTTCCCTAATCTTTCGCTGCACCGAAGCAAAACAACTGAATGAGGAAATATGAACAAACGAGCAACGAAATTGTTCCTTACATTTGATAGTGGTTGTCTACATAGTCTACACGGGAAAAGGTGTAGTGTAGATTACGTATAGATTACAGTAGACAATCGCGTAGACGTAAAATTATAGTTTACGGCACATCACTAAGAAACAAGCAATAGTTATTATCTTATTATTGTTATTAATATTATTGGAGATTTTCATTCCCATACCTTTTACAAGATTTCACTGTTTTATAAAAATCAGAAATTAGTACTAAAATTTCATAATTAACATTTTAAACTTGATGAGATTAGACAAGATGGGAATTCATATCTCGACTAAAATGGTGGAAATTCTTATCTTCGATGAATCAGTGGGCGAGAAGACGTTAATCGAAGTAGGAGAATATCAGTAGTTGGTAGTAAACAATCATGGAAGATTGGAGAAAGTTTGAGAAAACGAAAGAACCTCCAGCAACAACCTTAGATCGACTCAAGACCCTTTGTACTTTAAGTATGCGTTGTATCACTGAATCACTCGTATTAATATTATTAAGAGCTCAAAGACAGTAATTTTAAAAGAAACCCAATAATAACGGAAAGAACGTTAACTGTATATTTATGTAGTTGTGAAAAGTAATGTAATTTTAAATAATCTTACAATCGAGTTGCTGTCTACTATAAAGCTTTGCCTAAAAACATAAGTAACTGTATTAAAAGTCAACAAAAAAAATTTGTGAAATGAAACTTCTTATTAAGAATTACATGAAATGGTGTATCCGGTATTTATATTACGATCAACCGGAAAAGAAATATATTTTGTTAAGCTTATATAACACATGGGTTCCATGTAAGCCATAAACTTTAGTACAAGGAAGCAATTTTCCAGTGAACAGATTTCCAGCCACTTCTCCAATAGTAAGAGAGAGACAATTATGCAAGCCCGTCTTTTTCTCTCTCTCACTTACTGAATCTGCATTCACTCTTCTCCGCAGATTGTGTCTCTTGTTATATTTTCTTTCTTTTCTTTGAAAAAAAAAAGAATGGAAAAACTAAAGATATCCTATACATACAAACTAGACGGCCTTCGCTAAAGTCATTGTTGGGTTTCTTAACTTGACTCAAAGCCAAAACACTGTGGTTAAGACATGTCACAACTTCCTCGTCTCGCCGTCTGTTAAGGTTCTTTTACTAATGTAACTACAAGGATAGAACGACTGGGTCCTCAAGTGTAATGAACCTATTTTTACTCCCGCCTCTTAGCTTATCCTTACACAACGTTTTTGCTTTTCTTTGATCCAGACTAACAAACAATATAACATGTGATATATATTCTCTATCTTTTATCCCGCAGACCTTTGCCCTAAAGAAAAAAATCTGCATGTTATGAAACGCTCTGCGCAAAAGTAAAGCAGTGTGTAATCGAGGCTTGCGTACCATTTAAGCTAAATCTTCTTTACTTCCTAAGGAATTCGTGATGACCATAGTGAATGATATAGATACTAGATGGAACTCTAAATTAAATTAAACCAAACCGTTTTTGTTGCTAGTACACAAAGATGTAGTGTTTAAGTTACTTATAAAGTAGTTCTACCCTCAAAGTAGTCCTGCCTTTGTTGTGAATTATGGGCAGATGCAATTCCTTTCGAAATATAATTGACTACACTTTAGTTTAATCTCGGCAAAAATAAAAAAAAAAAATACCTCTTTTTCATAAAAATAAGATTTCCCTCACGTAATAGTGAATTGTTTCAGTTATTCGATTTCACTTTATTTGGATTTAAAACCTCTATAATTTTGTTACTAATTAAAATATTACTAATAAAAATATTGATGTAATCGTTAACACGCAAAAATGCTCCATGAGCAATCAATACTATCTTTACTACATCTGTTTTGTTCAGTGTCCATTAATCGTTATAATTATTTTATAATTCTTATCATTATCAGAGGTAGAATATAATTATATTCTGTATCGTATTAATTCAGTGAATAATATTTCAAGGATTACGATTAGGAATTCGATTTCTGAATTGTCGGCATCTAAGGTCATTTAGCCTGTCACGTATATGAGGAATGACGTCCCTCAGCGAGCACACTATCCGATGAAAGGGAAGGAAGGAAGTGACCTAGACCATTATGTTAGGTAGCATCCCGGCATTTGCCTGGCGTGAATGAGGGAACCCCAGAAAAACCTTATTCAAAATGGCGGGCCTGAAATGGTGTTAAACTTTTTCAACCAAGTGCCCCTACCAAGAATCGAACCTGGGATCTCTCGCACCAAAGGCGAGAACGTTAGCGACTAGCCACGCGGGGCCACAATAACATTTCAAATAAGGGTGCAAGTAACGAGTTGCTACAGTGTATACCACACTATACAATATTATATACTAAATAATTACTTTGTTCTTCATGCTAAGAGTCGATCTGTCTGAAGTTAGACTGACAATCGTGAAGCCAAATCCTTAACTGTTCTGAAGGTAATAAGCATTTCAAACACCTCGATGTTTTCATGATCGCAGATAGAACGCGTAGAATTTAGAAACGAGATGAAGTACGTGGAAATATTCGCAGTTGGGCGATCTTTCATCCAGTGTGGTGCAGTGGAGCTATTTCAGGTGGTTAGTTGACGATCGAAATTCAAACCTTCTACAAGGGCGCTGATTTCTCTGTAACTTTCGGGGAGAGGAATTCAGATGTGTGTTTGGTTGCAGAAAGCATATATAAGGATTTTAAGACAAATTGAATTCAAATTATGCCAAATATTGTATATTCATAAATGCAATGCGGGGGAGGGGGCACATGAGCTTTTGGGGTCCCGGACCCCTCTGCCCCCTAGAATCGGTGCCCTTACCTGTCTGCACTTCGAGTTCATCTGAAGAGCATGAGAACTTTTAATTATTCTCAAAATACCTCTATTTGAATCCCTGTCGGATTGGATTACGTACAATTTAGAATCCAGGTGGGTTAAGAAGCAATAAAATGAAATGATCCCCGGATAGGACAATCTTTGAAAAAAGGGCTAGTGCATGTATCTTTGGTAAACATAGGCTCGGGTTCGATTTTGGGTAGTAGAGCATTGATTCAGGTCGGTGGGTCGTAATCTGTTAGTCCACGGTTTATATAAATTTGGTTCTTAAAATGGATTCCATACATTAACAGACAATAACTAAATAACTACTAATTGTGTAACTCGGCTTGTTGTTTTCATCCGTTGAAGTAAACTAATGCACCCGTGTTGACTTTTATCTAGTATGTTGCAGTTGCTTATTTTGGCTAATATCTGGAACAAACTGCTGCTCATAAGTTTCAGCTCAACAAGAAGGAGAAACTCAACACTTCAATAATTGAAACTAATACCTTACTTCTTCACGAATGTGCGCTTTTAACAAACGCTGTTTTCTTTTCTTCCTTTATGTTCATTGTTTAGGTAATACTGGGTTTTTCAAGCCATAAGAAGTCGTAGTTTTCTTTACCACACATCTGTGTGTCATTGAATATAAATACCAGGGCAGTCAAAAACTTCCCAGAATTTTGGTGCAGCTGTTTATTGCCACAATATAAGTATACATTTACTTAATCGCTCTCAAAATAGACTTCTTCGGAACACACATATACTTCCTCAACTGCTCCTGCCATTGCTGGAAACACACACGGAAGTCCTCTTTTGGTATCTTTCTGTAGTTCAAACGTCACATTAGTTTTGATCGTCTTGTACGGTGGTGAAACGGGCACCTTTGAGGCCAGTTTTTTCTTAAAGTATTGTCACCGTAAATTGTTTTAAGGCTATCAAAATCTCTGAAGCAGATTTCCCCAATTCGCACATTACTTGATATTTGCGCATTGCTTGAAGTGCGACATTACGCCAACTGATCATGGCGCATTCCTTCTTCTAGCTATACTATTCGTATACCAGGGGTACCCACAAAGGGGGGCTATGACGCAAACTGCGTCATTGAAATATTTGGGGGGGGTTAAAAATCTATATAAATATGTTTGAGGGGGTGTAAAAATTTATCGAAAAGATTCTTTTTCATGGAAGAACACTTATGGATAGACAATTAAGGGGGGTGCGTCATGGACATGAGGGGGGGCAGCACTGTGTATACTACCTGTTGTCACCTGTTTACACTTGTCAAATTCTTAAGTAGACAATCTAAAGACTGTGCTGTACAAGATTCATTGTGATTACATCACAAATGCCAAAAGTACAACAACATTCCGGCAGCTTTTTGACTGCTGTGGTATTAGGATCTTGAATTAACCCCTTTAGTGAGAAAGTGTCTCTGTTTATTTGACCGAGCAACGAATAGAAATATGTAAAGAAAATCACACTAGATGGCAGAGCCATACCAAAATGGATCCTAAAGATTTTGTCTCTGAACGTACTATTACAGGAGGAATTTTGTTTTTCTTAATCATCGCATCTAAAGACGTTGTACCACATTTCGTGTCGACTTCTATTATGTTTACATTAAAGAAGGTTAGCGAGTGTTAACGTAATAACCATTTGTTTTCTATCTTCTATATCTTCCTAATTCGAAAAATAAAAGAAATCAATTTTTAGAAACTCACACACACACACACACACACACACACACACACACATATATATATATATATATATATATATATATATATATATATATATATATATATATATATATATATATATATAGGGTGGTAGGTAACTCCACCGACAAACTTTGGGAGGTGTTTCCTTATATGAAATGAAAGAAAAAAGTTCTAATAAACATAGGACGAAAAACGTCTCCTTTCAGAGTTAAGAACCGCCGAAAATTCGAAAATTCACGTTTCGAAACGCTCTGCCTTAGAAATTACAAGACCGATCTCAAGCGGTTTAGGGCATTACAAAGAAACTAGTATGCGGACTATCTAAATTATCGGGAACCGGTCAAAACCCCTACAGCCAAAACACCCACACTCAAGAAATGTCAAAATGCCCACACAAACGGTCATAACCCCCACACAAATGGACAAATCTCCCAAATACACGA
Organism: Thermobia domestica; assembly: GCF_964235325.1. Classification (NCBI taxonomy): domain Eukaryota; kingdom Metazoa; phylum Arthropoda; class Insecta; order Zygentoma; family Lepismatidae; genus Thermobia; species Thermobia domestica. The sequence goes on from NC_137458.1 coordinate 136,768,261, forward strand.
ACGGTCATAACCCCCACAGCCAAAACCCCCGCACTCAAGAAATGTCAAAACGTCCACACGATCGGTCATAACCCCCACACAAATGGACAAATCTCCCAAATACACGAACGGTCATAAGCCCCACAGCCAAAGCCCCTGCACTGGTAATCGATTATAACCTCCAACGGTCATAACTCCCACACAAATGGACAAAACAGCCACACATAGCAACGGTCATAATCACCACATAAATGGACAAAACCCCCACACAAATGGACAAAACTTCCACATGAATAAATTGTCACAACTGCCACACAAATGGACAAAACCCCCACACAATCGGACAAATCTCCCACACTCTGAAATGATCCCGGTTGCATGTCTTGCCCTTATACTTTTTAATAACATTTTTTATTCCACTTAAACTGATGTTGCAACTATTCTTCTTGCACTGTTCTCTAATGACAGAAACACTAAAGTGGGCGTCATAAAGAGACGCAACAAAGACGTGCAATCACGATCATTTCAGAGTGTGGGGGAAATGTCCGATTGTGTGGGGGTTTTGTCCACTTGAGTGTCAGTTGTGACAATTTCTGCATGTGGAAGTTTTGACCATTTGTGTGGGGGTTTTTTCCATTTATGTGGGGATTATGACCGTTGCTATGTGTGGTTGTTTTGTCCATTTGTGTGGGAGTTTTGATCGATTTTGTGGGCGTTTTGACATTTCTTGAGTGTGGGGGTTTTGGCTGTGGGGGTTTTGACCGTTCGTGCGTTTGGGAGATTTGTCCATTTGTGTGGGAGTTATGACCGATCGTGTGGGCGTTTTGACATTTCTTGAGTGTGGGGGTTTTGCCTGTGGGGGTTATGACCGTTCGTGTATTTGGGAGATTTGTCCATTTGTGTGGGGGTTATGACCGATCGTGTGGGCGTTTTGACATTTCTTGAGTGTGGGGGATTTTGGCTGTGGGGGTTTTGACCTAGACCCTAAATATCCATGTTTTACCATCCTCCGTTATCGGAGAAACGAACTGTAAAAAGGAAATTGAGGTATATGGATACTCCTTTAAGTACTAATAAAGCCTTCGTTTCGCCGATAACGGAGGATGGTAAAGCATGGATATTTAGATAGTTCGCATATTAGCTACTGTGTAATTCCTTAAACCGCTTGTTATAGGTCCTATAGTTTCCAAGGCAGGGCGTTTCGAAACATAATTTTTCGAATTTTCGGTGGTTCATAAATCTGAAATGAGACGTTTTTCGACCTATGTTTATAAGAACTTTTTTTCTTTCATTTCATATAAGGAATCACCTCCGAAAGTTTGTCGGTGGAGTTACCTACCACCTTGTATATGTATATATATATATATATATATATATATATATAGATATATATATAGATATATATATATATATATATATATATATATATATATATATATATATATATATATATATATATATATATATATATATTCAAGAAATTCGGAAGAAGATAACCTCTCAGGTCAACTATCATTAGAATCAGTAACACTCGGGAAGTAAATTAATTAAAATAAAATCATAAAGGAAGTTGAGGAAGGTCTGTCAGGCGCTATTTTTACATTCGGTTGGTGTAGCGTTGAAAATAAATCTTGGTAAAGCATCAATCATAAGGCAAGCCACAGAATTTGACCATAAGTCAAGCTACAGTTATGGTCTGTTTGACCTGTTCACTACAAATTATTCATTTCCAACTGACTGTTGTATAACATAGAAGTAGCGTATATGATCGGAGGAAAGACATACTGAACGTGCATAATAAAGAGAAAAGAAGTTGAAATAATGCAATGGAATAGAGTAGTTTCAGTAGTGTACGACAAGCAATAGTAGCAGGAGCAGTGCGTCTGCAAAAGCATTGATTGCAGTTGTGATTTTCTTGTTTAGCTATCACTACTATCTTTTATCAAGATAGGTTACCTCCCAGCTCCTTTCCCTCAAAGTGTGGAAGCGAGAATCTAACTGTAACGTTACAGAGGATTCGTCGGAAATGACTGATAGAATTAACTATGTAATCATCTGATATGTGTATTCAATATGTACTTTAATTATGAAAGAGAGACAGGAGAATCAGTGGTAAAGTGCTTAGCTCTGATTTGTGAGGTCCCTGGTTTGTCCCCAGAAAATTAAGTTTATAATGGACAACATCGTGTCCGTGAGTTTTTTCTCCAGGTACTCCCTTTTCTCCCACATTCTTATTCCACCAATTATTCCGTAATCATTTGCCTTAATCATCCGTCTACCTTAGCCTAAAGATACAATCATGGTACGTTAAACTGAAAGATTTCATTTCGTTAATTATGGAAATAAAACAGTTTCACCCACGAAAAAACTAATCTGTTTCTGTTCGAAAACTCCCTGGAAAGTATTTGTGTATCTTAAAGTAAGTGATAGTTTCAGACGATTTCTCCTGAAATGAAATTTCAATACGCAAGGGGTTAAAATAGTACTGGGAAAATATTAATAATCCTCGTTGAGCACAATCTCAGGAACGTTCCCCAGGGAAGTTCCCAAGCTCCGGGGAAATTTCCCTCCCGTGCCACTCTTTGAAATCATTACTCTTTAAAGGAGTTTTAGATATTTCTTGTGTTTCATCTACGAAATGTAACTCGCTAGCCGTAATTTATGACGCATCAATTACTTTATTTTAGTGAATACACTTAATAGAAGTTCAATGACGTTAATGCTCATAAAGTATGTAGATAGTCCAGCGAAAGTTTGCTGTATCACCCATGTACCCCACAGTCAGGATATCGTCTCTTTTTTGACTCTATTTTCCTTTTCTGATCTAAGTTTGGCTATATCTACATTTAGTAGGCCTACAATTCGTGCAATATATTGAGTCAGCACTGAACACTTCAACCACAGTGATCGAAGTGATCTGGTGACAAATTTTTCATCAATGCATAAACGGCAAAATGCACTATTTAGATGGACAAAACATAATCTTGCTGAAATAATTGCACCTGGCGCTAGGATCGATATATTAAACGATTCAATATATAAGGATTCAGAGGGAGGTAGATGTATTTCTTTAATTATGAAATAAAACACAGTGGTTCAGTGGTAGAGCGCTTAGATGGGTGAGGTCTTTGGTTCGATCCCTGGCCTAGTAAATTCCTGGTGGACAACATCGTGTCTGTGGGCTTTCAAGAGGTTCTCCCGTTTCCTCAAATATTGTCAATTGTTCCATCATAATTCATCTGTCTTAATCATCCACCTCTAAAGGGCACAACCGTGGGACATCAAGCTGAAAGATTTTTTTTTATGAGCAACCTTTTGTCACGGACAACAAAGTAATCCAATTTTCTATGAAATTGTTCTTGTAGATCTTGCCAAAAATGATTATTATATGATCATGATTTTTCCATAAATGACAGACACTTTCCAATATCTTAAATTCGTAGGCTATTAAAGAGGATTGAGATTACTGACTTCTGTTTTTTCAATATAAGTTAAAAGAAAACCAAACCTCTAAATTCGGTCTGCACCTCCAACATAATTATTTCCCTGAAAAAATTTCAGCATTGTGTCTCAAAAGTTCATTTTCTGTGTATTTGCTAAATTTTTGCTACCCATTTTCCTTGGAATAGAAAACGTTTTCTCTAGCGATCTGCAACCACTGATTAACCGCTACGAAAGTTCACTCTTTTAGTTAAATTTGAGTGAGAACTCTTTCACGTCATTTCATTCAAGCTCAATTAGACTCAACATTCTTTATCCGACGATGATAGAGAGTAGAGAAATGTTATTTATGGTTGTGGTAGAGAGCGTGGGCGTTTTCTATCCATGAATGTGATTATAGTAATCTTCAAAATGCATTTGCTGCTCATTGCCCTGCTCAATTTCTTCTCTCTTTGCTAACATATTTTTTTTTCTTTTAATTTTAGACATTGTGATATCAAAATGAACAGTATCTTGTCTCCTTCTTCAGTTCCCTTATCTTCTCTCTCAGTTCTTTTTCTCTATAAAGTTTTCTCTTAAATAAAATTAAAAAAAAAAATCCTGCACGAAATCTGTCTGTAGGCAGGACATGTGCAGATACTCTTCTATATACCCCCGGAAGAATACGAAAGGGAAGAAGAACCGAGAATAGCCGAGGACTATGGAAAGAAATTTACGGTGCAATGGTCGTCCGACCGTCGGGCCCGCTTCAGCCCTGATGAGAACCCGGCTTTATGGGGTGGAAAGCTATCGTCCAGATTCTCCCCTTTACCCCGTGTGTTTGTGAAGAGAAAGAAAGAAAGAAAGAAAGAAAGAAAAAACTCTTGCTCCCTGTTTTTTTAACTTTTTTTCTCTCTCTCGTTCTTGCACAGAAGGGACATTCGGATATATTCGGAATAATTCGGGTCCAGATCGTATCCAAAGATGGCAAAAGAAGGAAAGAATACGAATCAGGAACAAGAGGAAAAAACAAAATGGAAATAAAAAATGGAGAGAGAGGGCGACCGGTCCTTTAAAAAGACCAAAAAAGCTCTTAAAAATGATAAAAAAAAACGAAAAGAAAGAAATGTTGGGTCCAGCATCAGAATGGGCCGAGAGCCAAGTCACGTACGCGGGGATAGAAACACGGTCTGAAGATGAGTCAGTACCAACGAACAGCAATAGATTTAACAGAAAAGGACGTATCCATATCTTCACTCATGTTTAGGTCGTTTGTACCAGCTCTTACAAATACAAGGAGTATTATTTCCTTCTTGAATATTAAAAAAGACAACAAGAACAGAAGAATATTATTTAGTAGAATACCACATGGGAGAAATATAATGACTCAAGTAGAAGCTCTTATTATTTCAACATAAAACAATATGGAAATATTGCTTTGATTATGGGAATATTAAGAAATATTTTTAAGTTTAATACTATAAAAGGTAAACGACAAAGATACGAACATCCTTCTAATCATGCTATAAAACATAAGATTATAATTGAAATTGAAATCAGTAATTATATATATAACTATACATCATTACTGGAGAAACTATTTTTGTTGTTGCTGTTTAAAATAACGTTTTAAATTCATATTATGTCCTTTAGGTAAAGGGAGACGGATAATGAAGGAAATAATAAGAAGTAATTTATATGGTAAGATCAAAGGCGGAACTAGAGAGGGGCCAGGGATCGCCGGCTCTCCTAGAAGCAAAGCTGACCCTCCCCAGAATATTTCTCCTGGATGAAAATAATGTTGTTAATTTACCACAATTTACGCATAACAATTTTAATGATGCTTGCATTCGATATACAGTATATAATAGTGTCTATACTCGTCCGCCCATCGATTTTTTTTTTTATGGCCTGGTGTCTGGGTGTAATAGAATCCCTGGACCAATGTATATTGGGCAGTCAAGAGACCTCTTAACTTGCACTATATGCGTTTTTCTTGTGTTTGTTTGTTTGTTTTGTTTTGATAGCTGTTTATATATGAATGATAAACCAGTCTTATTGTTATTATTTTATTTATAGCATGGTAATGTTTGAATAGTTAAGATTCTCAGAGCAAATCATTAAGGTCCACTAAAAAACAACAGAAAGGAAAGATAGAAGAGGCCGAATTTTTGTACTGCTAAACTCAAGCGATTGTTGCCCTCTACATACATGCATATAACACCCATTAAAAAGTCACTATTCAATACTGTTTGTTGTTTTTCCTTATTATTATTATTATTATTATTATTATTATTATTATTATTATTATTATTATTTATGAACTGCACTTTGTGGCTACATTCTTAAGGTATAAACTGTAACCAGGCGCGCTCCCAGAAATTTCTGTGCAGGGTGTCGAAAGTTGGAAGGAGTACAATATTGCAAGACAAAGACACAACGTTATTCTGCACCCGAGAAAACGATAAATAATTTCCAAGTAGCGGAAATCGTGCACCCCAAGAGTACATTTATGATATATATATATATATATATATATATATATATATATATATATATATATATATATATATATATATATATATATATATATATATATATATATATATATATATATATATATTTAAATATATATGTTCCTGATAACCTGATATATTAGTTGCATATTGTACAAATTACATGGGTATCGCAGCAATAACAAGAGCCAGAGCAATTTTAACCGAGCAAGTCATGTCGTCTGTTGGTAAGGGGAGGGGTAGGGGGAGATCATGTACCAAGGGACTTAAATTATTGTACCTAGGGACAGCCATATAGAAATCATAGCTTGCTTCCTCATTCTCAATAGAATGGGATTTTTTTCATTATCAAGTAACTTTGTAAATACAAGAAATATAACGTTATATAAAACAAATAATATTGCAGTTTTATCACATTATTTGTTGAAATAGTATACAATGAATATGGAACTAGGCATATCGATTGGTTTTAAAAAATACAAATTCGTAAGTTTAATTGGGTCACATCAAATAGCTATCATCATTTGGGTCTCACATCAAATAGCTATCATCATTCAATAGACAGAATAGATATGGGGGGAAAAGTTTGCATACCAATACACGCTTTTCTCTCATACCTGTTCTGTTAATAAATACAATACTAGGTACACGCATTTCTTATCCCTTATAGTATTTTTCGAGATACATTTGGATTGTGTGCTTTCACCCGTGCCCACTCCAGAGGGCTCCAAAGTTGATGGGAGGGAATTTTTTATACATCCTCCAAATTTTCCCCGTTCAGGTACATTATAGGCCCCCAATACATAGCACCTCTGGAAAGCTTGTTTCATGCTAAAGAGAATAAACTATAAACCATGACTTTCCAATAAACAGTCTTGATGCAATAGCTATTTCACTGCGAGTCTACAATTATCTTTCTACTAACAGGATTAATGGGCCCCAGGGACTCACTCTGTTCTCCGTGGCACCTAATTTTTTGTGCATGAATATATCTTTGTTATGTTTATCGTATGGACTAGGTTTGTTTCGGATGCCCGGATGACATGTTCATGTCAGTTCCTTGTGAGAACATGATAGGTAACGTTTACGAATAATGTACTTTCGCTCAGAATTACACGAATTAAACAGTAATAGAAAATTATGAGTTTTAATGATTAGTAATTATTAAGTAGCAACAGAATATAGGAAACACAATTTTAAGTAAATTTCTGATGTAGTAGATTTTTTCTGAAGTGTTACATTACAGTGTCGTGTTAGGAGACCTAAACTTGAAAAATAACATTATAACAAGGTCTTCTAAAAGATTCTTCCCGTTTTCAGAACTAAGGGGCCATGGCCTCCCAAGGAAAATATCCTGGTTACGCCACTGATTACTCTATTTGTCTCCTTCAGTCTACAGGGCATAAACGTGGGACGCAAAACTGAAAAATTGTATTTTACATTTCTTTTCTTTCTTTCTTTTATTTTTTATTTATTATTATTATTGTTTTTTTTTTTTTTTTTTGCTATTACATCTTTTATACAGGGTGTTAATGGACTCTGTGTAATAATGTTAGAAGGTAATTCCTTATATCAAATGCAAGAAAAACTTCTAATAAACCTGGGTGTGAGAATGTTTTCTTTCTATAATCCGCCGACACGTTTTGAAACTTCCTGCCTTGATAATTACGGAAACTCTCACAAGTGTTCAAGGAATTACATAGGAAATAGTGTGAACTTTATCTAAATAATCATATTTCACAATTCCTGATGCACCATACAGGCACGTAGCCAGGATTTCGTGAAGGAGGGATCCGTGATATGAAATACTGCAGTCATCACATCAGGGGATCGATCATTCTAGACTATTTTACTGTAACATATATTGGTTCGTTTAGCCAGGATTTCTTAACGGAGGGGGGGGAGCAAGACATGAAATTCTGAAGGCCCAGGAGCTTGATCAATCTAAACTACTTTGTTATCAACATATATTGGTTTGTTAGGACAATAAAATGAGGATATGTTGGTAAGTATTTTAATAACAAACTATGAAGAAATCTCGAGTAAAAGAATAAAAAAGTATTGAAAAAGATTTTATAATATTTACGTCCTTCCTCTGTTTATTCAAATATAACAATTTTCCTTTCATTATGACCTCAGCTATTATAAAATGTGCATATTCACTATTATAAAAGGTGCACACTCAATAATGTATTGCAAAATATTTTACAATATCTGCGTTCCTTTTTCTGTTGAATCTAATGCTAACAGAACTTTCTTAACACATACACTTTTGTTTATCCGTCAACTACTGCCGGTTCCAAATGACAGGTTAAAGGATGAGTAGAAAGTTGTTTTTGAAATAACATGTTTGATATTGTAAGGATGCGATGAAGAAAAATTACGTTAAAAAAGGTCCACGGTGTTACACAACGGCACTATGCTTTCGGAAGCTTGAAATCTTCCTGACTAGTAGCAGAAATTCTGAGAATTCCGTAACTCTTCTAGAAATTTCAAATTCCCTGACTCTTTCAGGATATCTTTCTCACCTCGCCGCCATGTATTGCAAGTACAGTAAGAAGTCGAAAATCGGAGCTAATTGGAACCTCAGGTAATTTGGATTTTCAAATTGTTCGGATTTTCTAAAATAACCAAGAAAATGACATTTAGGCTTAAATATACTGTACGGTATGCTCTTTCATCGATACAGTGGTTATACAGTACATACAGTAATTACAATACCGTACATACGGGTACTTACATTTAATGTTTCGAAGAACCTGCTCGTACACTAAATTACACAGTTCTTGTAACTCACACTTAAAATATAACCTGTTTAGGCCTAAGGGAAAATAAAAATATGCATGACAAACAATTACATATTAATGAGCTTTTGTATAAGAAATTATCATAATAGATGATTGATTGAGTCAGATTGACATTGACTAAGATTGTTTTTTTTTATAGTAGTTTCATTACACTTTCGTTTCTACCTTTCGCGAAACTGAAAGCAGAAACTAGAATTGTTTGTAAAATAGATTATCGACGTCCTACTATAACACAAATTCCTCATAAGAAAGAATAAACAAAAGCTTCCTGTAGTTTTTTTTTTTAATTTTTAACACTGATCCTTCTGTTTTTCATTTCATTTTGTTTCATCCTTCCTTATTTTTTTTCATTTCTGGTCTTGAAGGAAGGGGGTCCGAACCCCCCGAATCCCCCCTTTGGCTATGTGCCTGCACCATAACGAATTAATAAGTTGGAATTTTGGTATATATTCTAGTACTAATTGAGTACTCATTGCTTTGTTACCAAAGGACGTTATGGCATATGGACATTTGGATGTAGTGAATAATAATTCCCGTATAATTCTTTTGAATTACTTGTGAGATATCCCATGTTTTTCAAACCAGGGAATTTTAAAACGTGATATTTCGCAATTAATGCTAGTTATAAATCTGAAAGAAGTAACTTCCTGACCCATGATTTATGTCGAAAATGTTTCCTGCACTTGATTTAAGGAATCACCTAGCAAATTTATGTTACAGAGTTTATGAATGAAATGTAATAGGTATTTTCCATATTAACCAGCTTTGCTCTTCTTTTAACGACTTAAATTTGATTATTAAAGTACTCGCTGAGCAAAACGAACTTTTTAAATATCCCAGTGTATGATAAGACCAAAGTGGATAATTGGGAAATCGGCTGCAGGCTATTACTTTCTAAACAGAAAGTGCAGTTTTGCTTAAGAAGTAGTGTCATCAAAATTAACACTCTTTACACGTAATAGAATTTTCTGTATTGCTTTCTAAGATGTAAAGCTTGTTTATCATTCTACATGTTTGAAATCAACAAATTCAATTTAAACCCATTGTGTACATACCTGTTTTACATAGCGTAGACATTTCTTAGAATTAATAAACCACGTTGACCGAAGTATTTTTGTATATACAGAATGCTGTACCAAGTTGAATTCTCAAAATTAAACAGAGCATTTTATCACTCTTGACGTAGAAGAAATATTCGGAACAGAGCTTTAATGAAGGCTTTAACCTTTTCTGCTTTTCCCTAAGAGAAGAAAATTGGTATATGCTGTATATTTCACGTACCTCTCATGCGAACCACAGACGACATGTCAGTTCATTTTGCCTTCCAGTATTTAGACTTATGTTATTCATTTAACGCACAGTCCTTGCGTATATGTGTATAAGTGTGTGTGTGTGGCTAAATGAGCAAGATATACGTAGAAGGAGAGAGAGAGAGAGAGAGACAGGGGAAGAGAAAGAAATGTGAGAAAAATAGACATGAATAACGAGGGAAACGCACGAGTGTGACTATGTTCCAATATTTCTTCTCCTTTTGTGTGCTTTAGGGTACATTTTTAAGTGTGTGCTTTTTCTAGGTCTTTTAGAGTACAAAACGGACAACTCCCGGCGAACACAACGATACAGCGGTTGGGGATGAAAAAAAATCTAGTTAAGGAAAAAATGGCTACAACTGAGCTGAGTAAAATGGTTACAACTACTGTAGAGATGTGTACATATACGTGTAAATGTGGTTTGCGACCAATACGTTTCGTTTATTCGGACACGCTTAGAGAAGAACTATATATTTGTAAAACGAATTTATTAGGATGCAATATGAAGAGCAAAAGTAGATTTAAATCAATATATATATACACTATGCGATCAAAGGTATTCGGACATCTCCAAAAACATACGTTTTTCATATTAGGTGCATTGTGCTGCCACCTACTGCCAGGTACTCATTATCAGTGATCTGAGTAGTCATTAGACATTGTGAGAAAGCAGAATGGTGCGCTCCACGGAACTCACGGACTTCGAACGTGGTCAGGTGATTGGGTGTCACTTGTGTCAGAAGTCTGTATGCGAGATTTCCGCACTCCTAAGCATCCCTAGGTCCACTGTGTCTGATGTGATAGTGAAGTGGAAATGTGAAGGGACACGTACAGCACAAAAGCATACAGGCCGACCTCGTCTGTTGACTGACAGAGACCGCCGACAGTTGAAGAGGGTCGTAAAGTGTAATAGGCAGACATCTATCCAGACCATTACACAGGAATTCCAAAGTGCATCAGGATCCACTCCAAGTAGTATGGCAGTTAGGTGTGAGGTGAGAAAACTTGGATTTCACAGTCGAGCGGTTTCTCATAAGCCACACATCACCCAGGTAAATGCCAAATGACGCCTTGCTTGGTGTAAGGAGCGTAAACATTGGACGATTGAACAGTGGAAAAAAGTTGTGTGGAGTGACGAATCAGGTACATAATGTGGCGATCCGATGGCAGGGTGTGGTTATGGCGAATGCCCGGTGAACGTCATCTGTCAGCGTGTGTAGTGCCAACAGTAAAATTCGGAGGTGGTGGTGTTATGGTGTGGTCGCGTTTTTCTTGGAGTGGGCTTACACCCCTTGTTGTTTTGCGTGGCACTCTCACAGCGCAGGCCTACATTGATATTTTAAGCACCTTATTGAAGAGCAATTCGGGGATGGCGATTGCATCTTTCAACACGATCGAGCATCTGTTCATACTGCACGGCCTGTGGCGAAGTGGTTAAACGACCATAACATCGTGTAATGGACTGGCCTGCACAGAGTCCTGACTTGAATCCTATAGAACACCTTTGGTATATTTTGGAACGCCGACTTCGTGCCAGGCCTTACCGACCTACATCGATACCTCTCCTCAGTTCAGTACTCCGTGAAGATGGGCTGCCATTCCCCAAGAAACCTTCCAGAACCTGATTGAAAGTATGCTTACGAGAGTGAAAGCTGTCATCAAGGCTAAGGGTGGGCGAACACCACATTGAATTCCAGCAGTACCGATGGAGGGCGCCACGAACTTGTAAGTCATTTTCAGCCGGTGTCCGGATACTTTTTGATCACATAGTATATATATATATATATATAATATGTGTATGTTTAACTACGCTACCACTTATCTAAATTAAATAAAACTACAGAGTTCCTCTAAACTTTTGGTTTGCTGCACGCAATAAGTTAAACCCGTGCCTAGTAATGACGTTCTAATTGTTTACATTTTATTATCTTGGCAAAAAACTAACCAAGGTAACACAAATATTAATGCTAAAATCTAAAGATGGTGATGATCTTTGTCTTGTTTTGAAGTGCAATCACTGACAAAAAGTGTAGCACTCAGAAGAAATGAAACAAAACTTCACTGCTTTCTAAGTTATACAAATTTATTGTAATATTTACGATATGAGATCAATTCGAGAATGGATGTTGTTGTACGAGCGTAATACATGTTGCATATCAGTAAATTGGAGCACTACTAAGTCTCGAATACGTGAGCTAATGCGATTTGAAAATGAGTCGTAGAGTCGTCGTAGTAGTATCGTCGGTATTGACGGGCCCTAAAGGTGTTTAATTCATGAGAGATGAAGTGATCTTCCTGGCCAAGGAAGAACCTCAACATGACGTAGATAATCCATAAACATACGTGCCGTTTATGCCCGAATGTAGTCGTGTTGAAAGATTGTATGAGTGTGCTCTAGTAGGAGATGTAACACACATTCGGATGCAGAACCTTATCTTGTTGCACTGCCGTCAAGGATAAACGAATTATTACGAGGGATGACTGAAAGTCATGCGTGATTGCTCCCCATACTATGTAATGACAAAAGTAATGCCAGTGTTTCACTCCACAACATTGGATGGATGTGTCCTCTTCCCCCGGGCATCACCACACCAGACATTCACACAATGATCATCTGTCGTAATGTAGAATAGAGACTCATCACTGAACACGATTCCATGTATTTCATAAGAATACTATTCTGCTTAGTGCGACACCACTGCACGCAGTATAGTTTACATATTGATGTTAATGTCAATCTAAGCAGAGCATGGTACACCTAAAATCCAGCTGATACTACTATTTGTCGAGATAAAGTACATAATGATACAGTGTGTTGTAGAGAGTCCTCTACTTGTGTTCCTATGGCAGTTGCAGACGTCACAGGGTTCGCTAATACTTCACTCACAACACGACGATCTTTTCATGGGTGGTCTGTCGTGGTCGATCGGAACCTTCACATCGTACGTTGGTGCCATCACGAATCCAATGGTCATAACGTCGGGCTACAATGACATCGGAATTACACGAAAAGCAAAGTAGACATGAAATACTGTGGTCATCATATGAGGGGCTCAAGCATTCTAAACTATTTTACTGGAATATATGTTGGTTCGTTTAGCCAGGATTTCGTAATGAGCGGGGGGGGGGGGGTGCTAGGAGGGAGACATGAAATACTGAAGGTCCAGGACGCCGATCAATCTAAACTACTTTACTGGTAACATATGTTGGTTTGTGAGGAGAACAAAATGGGGATATGTTAGTAAATATTTTAATACCAAACTATGAAGAAATTTCGAATGAAAGAACATAAAAAGGCATTGAAAAAGATCCTACATTATTTTAGTTCCTTTCTCTGTTGAATCAAATGTTAACAGAACTTTCTTTCCACATAACCTTTTTGTTTTTCATTACTCCGTCAAATTACTGTCTGTTCTTAATGACAGGCTAAAGGAGCAGTGGAAAACTGTTTCTGAAATAACATGTTCGATACTGCAGAGAAGCGGTGACGAAAAATTATAAAAAAATGTCCACACTATTACAGAACGGCACTATGCTTTCGTAAGCTTGAAGTTTCCCTGACTAGTAGCAAAAATTCTGGGAATTCCGTAACATTTCTAGAAATTTCAAATTCCTTGATTTTTCCAGGATATCTCGCTCATTCGCCATCATGTATTGCAAGTAGTACAAATCTCCTCATAAGAAAGAGTAACCTAAAGCTTGCTGTAATTTTTTATTTTTAACGCTGATTCTTCTTTCTCTCGTTCCTTTTGGTTTCATCCTACCTTAGTTTTTTTATTTCTGGTTTCGAAGGGGGTCCGAACCCCCCTTGGCTATGTGACTGTCGAGGATCCTGTTTGTATATATATATATATATATATATATATATATATATATCGCGTCCATGCATATCATGTAGTTCATTGATTAAATAAATACATTCAATATTTTAAGTACAGTTATAATATTGACACTAACACTCGTTTATACAAACGTAAATTGTTCAATAGCTAAACTAGTCACTCATTAGGTAAACAAACTTTCACTTGTCACTTTCCGGGATTCTAGTTCTAAATAGGTTAAATATTCATTTCATTCTCAAATAATATCCAAGATAGATATTTGACAACTTGATCACTGAGAGTTTCGGATAATACGAGATTTCAACGTGTCTTATTAAAGGATGGACAATTATATGATGAGATGCAATTTAGTAAAGAGAATATCACCAGCAGTTTGCCTCAAATAGATTATGGAAGTTTTCACTGCGTTAAGTTTAAATCACTGCTATTGCATTATGCATTTTTAGATTCAGCTTACACACACACGAAAGAGTAACAATCACATCATGGAGATTCTGTAATCACTGAGGAGATGAGAGGTTTGAGTAGTTTCTAAGAATTCAGGTTCTATAGTATAATATTTTTAGGCATGTGAAGATACATAAACATTTCGCGGTAACCAGCTAACCTACCGTATCCCAACATGCAATTAGTAAATGTTATTACAAAGATGTTAGAAAACATAGTTATACTATATTATCACAAAAATAAGGAAAAACATTTATGTACATAGACGGTATACTCTATATATCTCATTAACAAATATCAACAGCATATATATATGGCAGAAAAACGCACAAACCAGGTAAAAACTGACTGGGGAACTGACGAAGCACACCGTTTACATTGAAACGATATATTATACAAATATATTACGCTTCATTATATCTACGTATCCATTTATAAAATATCAATATTCTTACATATAAAACTATACTCAATAGCTCCGCCGTTAATTGCTCGGTTTACACAGAAATATCAAATTTACAAACATCAAATAAAGAAAACCCTTTGTAGGTTAAGTTTGATTACAATGTATTCCTGCGACCCCAAATAGGGTTTAGCCGATAATTTCAGAACTCAGGAACCGCAAAAATTATCCTTGAGAAGTTTAAAAAAAAAAAAAGATGGAAATTACCACTTACGTTTGGGGTAAGTAAAAGGCTCCTCGACTATTCGCTTTACACTTTGATCACAATGTCTCTTTTAATTCTTACAGTTATAGTGTTTTCAGTGAAAAAATCAGATCATAAAATCTTTAAAACAGGAAAAGACAGAAAGATGGAAATTTTGGTTATAAGCTATTTTAGGTATTCCTAGGGATGCCAGCAGTATTTTTCCAAGGGGGCTAAAAGACTGATACACTTTGAAGCAAGTCGGCACATAATAGAGCTATGAAAGAACTGTTATTTACGTACGTATCCTTATTAACTATAGTAAACTACAGAAGTCTAATATAAATATATTCAGTACATGTGAGCAAGTAAGTATCTCTTGATATGTACTTAAAAGAACATCTTTCGGAAATCTACGAGGAGCAACTGCCTCCACACCTCTCGCTGCGGGCGACCGTACATCTATACCTCTTTTTACATCGGGTGAATGATTAACCTGAGATTCTTTTGATGCAATTTGATTTTTTTGTATATGTGATGTCTCGCAGTATTTCCTTTAAAAACATTGACTGTTCAAGTGTAAAATGTTCTTAGAAACATTGATTCTAGATACGAGGGTAAGTCAACAAGTGATGCATTTTTTCTGTTTATTTTCAAGTTGGCTCTACGGCATTGTGCGTTCAACAGACTTAGGTCTCATCGTTGGCTTCTCCTGTTACAGCGTTATTATATCAATTTGCTTTGCGCTATTGCGAAATAAAGATGGCCGCGCCACTCTCCACTTGCACCAAAGAAGAACGTCTGACGTTCTGTCATCCGTTTCTTTGTGATCTGAAGATGTACCTGGAGCGGAAATTAATGGAAGACTTTCAGCTCAATACGGAGATAATATGTTTATCAGTGGATTGAGCAATTCAAAAGTGGTCGAACGAGCGTGAAGGATGAAAATGAACAGGATGTCCAGCTACAGCAACAACTGGTTACATTATTAAACGAATCTGTCCCTTGATTCTGAATAAGAAACGAATGTCTGTTAATGAAGTGGCAACCCATATGAGATTAGTTATGGTTCTGTGAATGGCATCATGCATAACAGGCTCAACTTTCACAAAGTCTATGCGAGATGGGTTCCGAAAAACTCGATGAAGAGCACAAGCGAAACCGTGGGAGAATCTGCCAGTACCTATTGAACCATTATGCTAACGTAGGTGAAGCTTCCTCAGACGAATCATCGCTGGAGATGAGAAGTGGATTAATGACTTTGAACAGAGAACAGATGCCGGAGAATGGAATGGAAGCACCTTGGATCTTCTGTCAAGAAGAAATTGAGGAATCAGCCTTCTGCAGGAAAAGTGATGCTCACAGTGTTTTGATACTAACAAGGGCCAATCCTGGAACATTGCCTGGAAAAAGGGTCAACAATAAACAGTAAAAGGTACAGTGATATGCTGGTAAACAAGATAAATCCTGCAATTCGTAATAAATGCAGACATCTATTATTGAAAGGCATTCGTGTGTTGCATGAGAATGTGTATCAACACACCACTGTCCACACCGCTCAAATTCTTCAAACGTTGCGTTTCGAGGTGTACAAGCATCCTGCACACAGTCTCTATCTCGTCAGTCGGATTACTATTTGCTTGATCCACTTAAAGTTTCTATCAGAGGCCGTCGATTCAGCTCGAAAGGTGATTCGTAACATCAAAAGAAAACAAAAGGTCCTCTTCTTTTTTTTAACATTCACTCAGACGCGTTACTGTCAACCCGTGCCTCGAGCGTTCAAAACCGGCGAATTATCATCATTGCGAAAGTTTTTTCTTTAGTTGGGATACTTTATTTCTTAGTTTAAGAAATAAAAGTGTTAAAAACATATTTAAAACTAATAAATTACGTTTATCCGCCTAATTTTCTACTTACGAGTGACGATAAGAGAGAAGAAAGTATGGCGATCGTTTAAAAACATCGAATTCGAGGTTTCAACTGATGTAAACGTTTCATGTCCCAAACACACCAGAAAAATTACTTTTCTGATATCCATCCCAGACTATGTTCATTCCTTTAAAGGCCATACAGTTTAACGTATTCGAACTAAATTTTAAATAAAATGTATAAAATTCTACAAGAAGCACATTTGATTTTTTCCTATCTTGGATTTACTAAAGGGTGAACATAAATATTTGGTCTAGGAATTAATTCGTGCGGTTAGTACGCACACATTGAAGCTGTAGTACAAACACAAAATACATAAATACCTTAAGAAAAATATTGTCCATCGCTAGCCACCACTTTCGCCCATCTGTCAGACAATGTACGGATTCCGTGGCGAAAGAAGTCCTCATCCTTGGAAGCGATCCAGTCAGAGACCCATGTTTCGATATCTTCTGAAGAAGTAAACCGCTGTCCAATCAAATCGTTGTTCATGCAATCGAACAAGTAGTAGTCCGAAGGAGCAACGTCTGGTGAATACGGCGGGTGGGGTAAAACTTCCATCCGACATTTTCTAAATAGGTTTTGACCGGTTTTGCGACATGTGGGCGAGCGTTATCATGTTGAACAATAAGTTTATCATGTCTGTTCTCCCATTCTGGTCGTGTTCTGGCCAGAGCTTGCTTCAAACGCATTAATTGTCGTCGATAACGTTCTCCATTCATAGTTTCACCCGGTTGCAGCAGCTCATAGTACACCACACCTTTCATATCCCACCATATGCACAGCATAACCTTTGCACAGTGAATATCTCGTTTTGGTTGTGATGGACCTGGTTTCACCCAGGCCTTTTTTCGTTTAGGGTTCTCGTAATGGATCCACTTCTCATCACCCGTAATAATTCGATGCAGAAACCCCTTTCTGCTCTGTCGTTGAAGCAGCAATTCGCAAATGGTTTTTCCTCTTTCAACGTCTCTGTCTTTCAATTCATGTGGAACCCAATGTGACATTCCCATGGCTTTCAAGCGTTTGGAGACTGTTGTTTGATCAACGCCTAATGCTGCTGCAAGTTGTTCCTGCGTTTGACACGAATCCTGCTCGAGCAATGCTGTCAATTCTTCGTCTTGAAATTTTTTTGGCTGTCCAGCTCGCTCTTGGTCTGCCAAGCCGAAATCACCACTTCTAAACCGTGCAAACCACTTCTGACACGTTCGCTCAGCTAGAGCATGGTCACCATACACTTCCACCAAAATACGATGACTTTCAGTCGCACTTTTCTGCATGTTAAAGTAATGCAGCAGGACACCCCGCAAAAACACTTTATCAGGCACAAATTGCGCCATGTTCACTTAACTACAAACTGGTGTTGTTGACGCTTTAATCCACTGCCCTATACTACGAACGATACGCGATGACAGGGGTTTGCAACACATGTGTGGATACACGGAACTGTGGGACGCTCCGTTCGTTGCGCCATCTCTTGTCCACCCGCACGAATTAATTCCTAGACCAAATAAATAAATGCTATTTTCTTAAAAGAAAAAAAAAAGTTCTAACGACTTTTATTTATTTTCATAAGTCATTGCACTCCTATGATGTAATGAGTTTGTCATTTTTCTAGGAAATATCCAGACTGGATGGTTTATTCTTGGGAGTGATCTCTTTGCAAACTATCTTCTCAGAAAAGAAAAACCATTTCGATTGTTTTCTTATTTCATAGACAAATGTTTTATTAACATGCGTGTAATATGGTGTAAGTCAATTCTTATCAACTGGGCTGTTGTTTTCAGATGATTTTCTCTAACACAGTTACTTTCTGTTTTGCAGAATACCTTATCAGTGTGCAATGTTGCTAAATTTACCCATTCATGTTTCGCAGATTCGCATGGAAAGTTTTGGTAGCATCTCAATATTAGTAAGTAGTAAATTGCCTGCTTCCACCAGTCGCATTCTTGGAATGTTCTTGCTTCAAAAGTGGAATGAATCTGTATGTATAGGGATGATTTATATCTATTTCCTATTGAATTTGAAATGCTAACCTCAATATTGTTTGTGCTTTTTCGCTGTTGTTATTAAATTTGTTTAATACTACCCTGAAACATTAAAAAAAATACAATGAGTACAACGTAAGGGGTCCTGTATTTGCGAATGGAAGGCTGCATTCAGTTCAATATTGGTGTCCGCCAAGTAGTGTAGGAAAACCTGTGCCTTCAGGATGTTGGGTGCATCGTCTTGCATATATAGAAACGCATGATTAATGTCTTCAAGTGGAAGGAGGGGAAGTGCATCTGCTCTCCTTACCCATTTTCTCATATCATTATCAGCCTTGTTAAGTGGGAACAACCCAATATCTTGTACCTTTGTTCATATAGATTGGCTAAAATGAAACAAGCAAATGCGTAATGTCGCTTGCTGCAATGTTTCTCTTGTAGCGTTTATTGCCGCTTGTTCAAAGTCAGTCATAAATAATTATTACACACAAAACTGGAAGCAACAATCTTCAGATTTTTCTTGATTTACTGAAGCATAGTGTGTACAATGACTGAGTTTTGCTTTGCAATTGGCAGAAGAGAAGTGAAAAAATGTCCGAAATACTTTCCTTGCAATATATATAACTATGAAAATAGACGTGGACAAATTTTAAATGATCCACCCATCATTATCTTTTCGTTCCTTTCAGTTTACAGAAATTCATTTGCATTTACGGTCTGCTGATATACCAGCCATCTTGACTTTCTCAATAATTTATGATTTTTTTGTTACTTAAAATTAGTATATGCAATTACAATATTACAATAGAATCAATTTCTCGACATGTAATACAAATATCGGCATACTTCTGGTGCTGTACAGGCTTTCTACAAACTTACGTAAAAATATATATAAATGAAATCTCTCATTCTCTGAAACAGGAACACACGTATTGAATTATATTTCTGTTCTTCGAAATGAAAAACCAGTTTGAATCTCTTTCTGTGAAACAGGAAGACACGCTCTAAAACAACTATTTCTATTTCGTGAATAAATGTTTTAGTAAAATTTTACAATATCGTACAAATAATTTCTTATTTGAAAAGTCCACATTGGGTAGTTTTTTCTTGCGGGTGAGTGTTCTTTGGGCAACTTTCTCTATAATAATTTTGTCCATATTACGTAAATAACGTTTCCGTAATAACTGCAGCGTGACATGATTGAACGTAAGATATGTACGCGAGAAAGTTTAGTACGATGCCATGTAGTTTCTTATTTCATACGGAGCCAAAAATTATATTTGCATTGTACGTTTGTTTATTTGTCTACCTAAGAAGGTAAGCAATATTCACAAATGAGTGAATTATACTAAAGCATAAAATACTTCTGGCGGAGAGTGACAGAAGGTGGCATGCTGTGCAAAAACAAATAAAGCTTCTCTGGGAAGTACATCTCTCCTACTGTTCGAGTTCCTCCTAACCTTATTTTTACCTCTCTTAGTTATATGCATGATATTTCTCTTCTCAACTACGATTCTTGGAATGCATAACATCAAATTCTCGCTAACTTCTAGTCCAAGAACTTCGCTCTTAAATGATATTTCCTTGTAATTATCTAAGTAATATCAATTGAGTAATGTAATTGCGTCAATGAGCACGTTAAAATGATCTTAGCAAAATTAAGCACTTGAAACAAAATTGAATTGCTTCTTCAGGAAACAGAAAGGCAAATTGTGCTCTTTTCCTTCTCGCTTACTTTAAATATAAATTAACATTAATTCTGTACTACTTAGAAATGCCGACTGACTTGACTCTAGTAGATTTAAAATTCATCGTTTTTCATTTTCAGAACTAGCTTTTGCAGTTTAACTTAGGATAAAAACCGCATATCAAAGCCAGTTTCATGAGCACAATATGGGTTTATTTGTCAATTTTCTAAGCTGAGAACACTAAGCAACATTTTCATTGAAGTTCTCTCAACATTAAGAGTTAGCAAATGTAGCCAGAATGGAAGAAAGTAAGAACGCTTTTAATGTTTTGACTGGAAATCCAATCGAAAAACGACCGTTGGGAAGACCTAGGTACAGATAGGAGGACAATATTAAGTAGGATCTTGCGGAAATAGGAATACAAAGTAGAAATTGGTACCAGTTGGCTAAGAACAGAAGTCAATGGAGAGCTTTTGTAAACGCGGCATTGAATCTTAGGAGTACATAGTTCACAGAGTTAGTTATTATAAATTAAACATCTTTAGAAACTACATGTACTTCATAAAAAACATTAAAAATCCAGATTTTGCTCCAAAACTGCTGTATTCTGTATATTGGGGATGCTTTACTTTAAAAAATCACAACTTTTATTTTGTTTATCTGCTTAAAGCAGTGTTTTCTACAAATCTTCTACTTCTCCAACCTACTACGGAAATAGAGAATGTCATGAAGAAAAATGAAGACAGCAAAAACGTATAGTCTTTTTCCGTAATTTGATATTTAGAATTACCATATATCGAATATCACGGAGACTTAATGATAAAGAGTTCCTCTCTGGTGGTAGAGGTCTCTGGTTTAATCCCAGGCCATATGAGTGTGTGGTGTAACTTTCATTAATTATCGGTCCCTTTTAGTCTAAAAGGCATAACAATGACACGTAGAACTACAAATTTAATTATATTTAGTGCTGTCGTATAATGTTCAACAAAATATCAGCTCACTTTCTGAATTTCAATGTAACGAGAGTGATAAATTTAAAATCAAGCAAACAACTTCACGGATTGATGCATATTTAAACTCTTATATGCAAGGGTTAATGATGGTAAGGGAATGAGAAATATTTACGATTAGCGTACTTCAAGTGACATCGTAGAAAGGAAAAAAGCACGACTTAGACGCCGTATATCTTAATTGCTAGTGAAGGACAACGCAATATGCATTTTCTTTATCCACTGTTTTGATCTATAACATAGCTTATTAACTGTTTTGACTGCAAAGTATATTGACTATGGAAAACCAAAAAGCTTATGTTTTAATATGATATTATCCAAACTTGATTAAATTTACTTATCAACGTAGAAAGCGGTGCTGTATCTATTTTTTAAAAAAATTACCTGTACCTAAGGAACAAATAGTCTTCATCCTATACTATTTCATGAACTTCTATAGCAAGTGAAGGTATACTACCTAGCCAAGTCGGATCCAGAGCGGATGACTTCGGCTGAATTCGTACGATGTCGAGTAATATCATGATGTTCCTTCTGGTATCCTTGCTATCGCGCGCGCACTTTTAAGTTGCATGTGATCCTTTGTTCGAATCCCATTGGGAGAGTCTTAAAATTTGAGTGTGCTACGGTTGCCGGATTCTACCTTAAACTGTAGGTCAATGTCTGATGTAGTCTCAGTCCTAAAAGGGGACGTTAAAATGCAACCAATCGAATAATACCATGTAGCACTTTCGCAAGGTATTTTCCTGAAGTAAAGTGAAACCCTTCGATTTCGAAAAAATCTATAGTAAAATTATTCTTTTTATACCGAGAACATATTTTATTTCCTCATTCTCTAAGGAGAAATAGTTGCTTTTAGCTTGAAATTGTTACATATGTGAGGTGGTTTTGTATCTTGTTCAACTTTTCTTTCCCGCTTATACAGATTAGTGTACGGCATTAAATAATTTTAAGCACTGGAATGTCCTGATTTTCAGAAGTGAACTTAAATACTGGTCTGTTTCTAATATAGGTGTTTCGAAATAGCTTTTCTTTTCATTTGTCAGATTAGGAACCATGCCACGGGTTAGATAAAACCTTTCCGGAGGTCACATCAAGCCCGCGAATCATATTTTTCCTCATTGATATAGGTGAAAAACAATACTTACAAGACTTTTTGATTGATTGAGTTATTTATTGTGGACTTAGTAGCTAGCCTACTTGTTTCAGCACGATACTACTAATAACTGATGCATGCTTCTCGTAAATAATAATAATAATAATCGACAGTCTTTGACGTACTCTAAAATCTTAGTTCTTTCCCATACTCTACAAAGAATATTGCAATTACTCTGTGGGAATATACAGTCTTTACAGTACAGTAGTTGATGTTAGGCACTAGATAGTTCAGAATCAGTTCATCTCGGTGACCAGTATGCAACAACGTATGGCAAGTGATCAAAACTAGTTTTTTTTTAAATGGAATTCATCGTCATTAGCGTTGATCTAATCCACTTGCTACTGAGAGCGCATCTATTAAGCAAAAACATCTTCAAAGATCCGAACACCAGGGGTAATGCTCCAATATAACACCTGCCTCTTGCACCAGGGCGTTCGTTTTCTGGGACCACTATATGTTTCAGTCACTTGGATCACTACATGGGAACACAGTCATACAACTGATGCTGTAACTGATGACATCTCATAAGAACACTTTCACGAGGGTGTATTTACGAAAGACGTTCTGCAGCCTACCTAGTACACTTTTTGAGAGCCAGTGCAGAAAAGTACATGACGCAACGAAAGCTGAAGTGTATGGCACAGATCAGAGTTAATGGATGATGAATATGGTCTATGCAAACTAGTATGTCTTTCACCGTGACGACGGCATAGCAACAGGATTTTCAATATTTGGAAATGACCGCATACAACAAATTAAAATTGAGGAACTATTCTGACAATATTCCGAACTCTTGGTGGTATTTCATCTGGGTAATTATATACTGTTTGACACATGACGAGAACCAAAGGTTAAGCTTTGGCGGAGTCAACAGCCAGGTGAATGAACACAAACTATAGAAAACAAAGAGATGGCTACAAAAATTTGTCCAGGAAGAGACTCTTGGAAATTAGAACAATCCACGGACGTGCAGCAAAATACAGCGTTGCTTATTGGTTGTTGATTCCAACATGAAAAGAATCTACAAACATAGTCCTAAGTCGTTCATGTGCTCTATAATTTAGGTGAACTCACTAGTAACGATAGACTAACGATGGTTATTTGTTTTTTTACAGGAAGGATAGAAATATGACTTGTGAAGAAGAGAACCAGTAGCCAGGTGGTAAACAATGTCAAATTATTTTAGCAACGAGAAACAACCACCATTACTATAGCATAACTTGCACTGGATTAGGCAATGGCATAAGAGTAAGCAAACAATACCATTACCACACCAGGCGGTCGGAGACTACACGTAACAAATTCATGAATCCAAGGCAAGATTACTTATGATTATGGATGTGTAAAGCTAACGTTAGGTCCGAAAGGTTAATCATCGAAATTTGTCTTTATCAACATACGAGAGGCGGGTACCATGAAGATAGACTTTCGAATTAAAACAAGTTTATTAGAGTTTATAATTTGACTGGTTTTCACCAGAAACTCGGAAGTCTTAGTTTCATTCTAGCAGTGGTATTTTAAAACCACCACTATGAGCAGGAAACAATGTTTCGAATTTTGACTCGACGAGGCAGTGACAGGATTTTGTTCTACGCTCTTGAATTTTGCAAACGTTGTTTGCAAGTGAACGCTATTTATCTAAGTGCAAATAGATCTCCGAGAAGTTGCAACTTCAGATGCAGAGCTTGATCTTCGTTCGTGTTTCCACGAGGACTACTTTCTTCAACCTTCGTTAAACTGTCTGAGGAGAATCACGTGAGATGACAAAATACGGATAACACAAAGTTATTTATATAACATAGCCTTCCTCACCTTCTGACAAACTGATTCTTCTAGTTAATCATTATGTGGTAGCGAGTTCGAAAACATATCAAATGTTATAGAAGTACACATTACATGTGGTTTGTGAAAAGCGTAGATTACGATTTCTGAATTCTCTTTCGGGTTACCTGAAATCTCAAGATCAACGCCTGGAGAAATAGAATTACACTTTGCGAGTTTTTCAACTGCAATCGGTATATTTCAAAGGGCGCTCCTCCACAATGATTCAACAGGAGAGTTTGTCTATCGAGAGGTGGTGGGCGATCTCCAATGAACAGTTTTGTCTTGACACCGTTTCTCATCTTACATGGTTTACCTATGATGACTTAGTGGAAGTTTTAAGAAAATAATCCTCGTAGATAAGTTGTAGTAATGTGAAAATAGACGTATTTCACAATATCCAGAATTTTTTCTACGTTAATAGAATCCTACGGATTTCTTTTCAGTGATATTGAATCTAGCTTGGTAGTTTCCAGTTTATTTTAAGTTCTAGGGAGAAAAAGCTATCCCTAGCCTGAGCAGATGCTATTGTTAAATGGGTTTCAGATTTCCCAGAAAGAACTAATTAGAGACAGGATCCTTTGTTCCTTTGTTTCGATATTTTTTTTAATTTTCAGCTCCGAGTATTCGCACATTACGTAATAGAAGTGTTATTTAGAATTGTTAGAACTAATTACAATTAATAAAGTTAATTAAAAGAAAAGTATCAATGTAAAGGCTTTTTTAAAAATGAAAAATCTAATTCTAATGAAAGCAATACTATATACGAGTTACTCAAAATGTCAACTAAAATTTCAAGATTCGGACATTATACGATCCTTTTAAGTTCGTAAGTTTCGTTACCAGTATTTACATCGTAGCATCGAAGCAAATGAATTGTATTTAGATGGTAAACGAAAATACCGCAATTCAATATTGCTATATACGGTACTTACGGAGGTTTGGGAGATTTGAGGGATTTTTTTCGTAATTGTTGGAAAATGCTCGTATTACTGTACTACATAAATAACAGATAGTAGAAAAACACATAATATAAGATGTGGAAGTAGTAGGGCGGCCATTACGTAGGTTAATATTTCTTTTCTTTTGTTTTTTTCTTTCTTCTGACCTTCCCAAAGGACTGAGATGCGAACATTACTGGGTACGTATACAGTACTTTCGATCAAATGGAATTTATGCAAATCTTGTTTAAGAAAAAGGAGTAGTTTTAAGAACAATAAGTCGTTCCTAGGATAAACGATCCCTTAGTAGCTGAATGCTTAACTTCTATGTTTGGTAAGGTTTGTGATTCGATGGCTGGCGTCTGAGATTTTGCTCGACAATGTTTGTGTCTGTGGGTTTCTTCAGTACTTTTTCCTTCTTACTTTCTTATTCCATTAATTCTTTAATGATCGTTACTTTCATTGATAATCTTTCTCTTCTACCAAAAGTGGACTTAATCATAGGAATTTAAATATTATGTAACTTCTACTGTTACCTCCTTGCTTGTAGCAATTTTAAGATAGATTTCCTTTTTTATATTATATATCTGTAGAAATAAAGTTTTAAAGCGTAAACTTTTAAGAGAGTTATTATAGTGAAATAAAGTGATTTTATTTTTCTTAAAATGAAAGAAATATTTTTGCCACCGCTAGACAATTGTTATAAACAGAAACACCAGAGAGTAGACAATTTGCAACATATACAAGAGGTGCTAAAGATAAATTGAATAAAATACTAGACATTGTGTCCCCTTGTAGAATACCATTGCAAACAGTGATAAGAGTACTTAAACCTCCATTAGCTTTAACCTTGTAATTTCTACTCCTTAATAAAAAGATTTCCGAATCCATTTTTAGATAAAACTTGGAAGAGACAATTGTAATTAATTCTGTCAAAGGCCTTCTAATAATCCGTGGATAAAATTGCTAGCGAAAAAGGATCGGCAGATTCATGAAAGGAAACAAAATCTCCATGATTTGAAAAGGCCTTATATGTAGGGTTATTGTGTCCAAGACTGCATTGGCAAGGACTTAACAGCTTCTCAAGGTATGTTTTCATTCTGATCGTCAGACAACGAGTTAGTTTTAAGTCCGTGCAAAGAGACTTATTGGCATGAAACACTAGCTGCAGATGAATGTTTGGGGACTCACATTCGTACTTTTATTAACATCCATTAGTATTTTGCGAATTTATATTTGGATTGTCGAGTAAGAACGTACAGTAGTAAGACGGCAAGTAATCGAAATTTACTACTTCACAAGTTTCTTATCTCTCTATCCGTCCATTGCACCCGGAAGTTGTAAATCAGTTTCAACATTGAATTTGGATAGTTTGGAAGTCTATCAAGTTATGCAACTGTGAAACAAAACTTACTTGTTAAGCCATATGATGAAGATAATACCATAGAAATATTAGCAGAATATATTACCAAGGATACTGCAATTGCTCATTTTTCTACCATTCTAAAATATATACAGAAGGACGTCGATAATCGGAATGTCAAAAATCCGAACGCAATCCCTACATTTTGTCATAGCGCTAGCGATAAACAAACAATAGAGTTGTCCGTCCGCGTTGTGTGAAGTCAGTGTTTTTACAATTGCTCATTCATATGTAATTGTCATACATATTTTAATTTTTCCTTAGGCCTGTACAAGTTAAGTTTTAAGTGTGAGTTACAAGAACAGTGTAATTTAGTGTACGAGCAGGTTCTTCAGAAACATTAAATGTAAGTAGTCTTACGTACGGTTTTGTAACTACTGTTATAACTACTGTATCGATAAAAGAGTATACCGTACAGTATATTTAAGCCTAAATGGCATTTTCTTGGTCACTTTCGAAAATGCGTACAATTTGAAAATCCGAACTACCTGTGGTCCCAATTTCGACTTCCTACTGTATGTATATTGGACGCTACAATAGATTAACAAACTTATAAAAATTCTTAAAGCAGAAGTTAAGTATAACTTCTGGAGAACAAGGTAGTGCAGTGGTACAGCGCCCAATGCTAATGCGAATGGTTTGTGATTCGATTGTAGGCTATTTAAGTCTGTGATGTATAACATCGTGCCGTTAGGTTTTCCAGAGTTCTCTCATTCCCTTTCATCTTCTCATTCCACCAGTTCTTTCATAATTAATCTCTTTCAGTAAGCACCCATGTCTTTCAGTCTAAAGACCATAAGTGTGGGATACAAAACTATAAATGTTACTCCATTTCATTTTTTTAAGTAAAGATGCAAGTCATCGTATATCATGCAGATAATAAACTCATGATTTCTAATATATATATATAGTAGGACGTCAAAATTCCGAAACGTCTTAAAAACGAACGCGGTCCCTAGAAGCTTTTTTACATTTTGTCTTAGCGCTAGAGATAAACAAACAATAGGGTTGTCCTTCGGCGTTGCGTGAAGTCAGTGTTTTTACGAAATATCATTCATAGGTAATTGTTTGTCATACATATTTTTATTTTTATTTTATCTTAGGCCTATACAAGTTAAGTTTTAAATGCAAGTTACAAGAACAGTGTAATTTAGTGTACGAGCAGGTTCTTTAGAAACATTAAATATAAGTAGCCTTACGTACGGTATTGTAATTATCATATGTACTGTATAAGCACTGAATCGATAAAAGAGCATAGCGTACAGTATATTTAAAACCTAAATGGCATTTTCTTGGCCATTTTCGAAAATCCAAACTACCTTGGTCCCAATTAGTTCGGATTTTCAACTTCCTACTGTATATATATACATAACAATTTTCATTGATTGATTTATGTTCTTTGGTTTAGTTGAACGGTTTCATACAATAGGGAATTTTGATGCCATTTTCACTCATATTTTTATCTTGAATCGTTGTGAATGGATTTAATTTTCATCAACGGTTATGCTACGTCGTAAAAGTATTTGTCAAGTACTGCTCTGCGTATATTATTCATGCTTGGAAAGATGGAAACTCAACTACTTGTATTCTCCACACAATTATTTCCGAGATTAAGTCTTCTCTCTTCCTGTGGGAGAAAACGAAAAATAGCTATAAGTATCCAGTACCTTGGCAACCAGTAGTGTACTTAGCACTTCCTTCTTTGCAAAGTACTTGAACCGAGACTTGTGCATTCCCATTAGCTATCAGCAACTTCTACAGTCGTTAGCCAACAGCTTAGATGCTAAGTGAAGTCAAGGCTTGGAAAATAGCTTTTTTTCTTTGTTATTCAAGTTAAATTATTCAGTTCATGTCTATTGCCTGCAAGGCAAAGACACGCATTGTTAAAAGGATACTTCCAACAACCTCAACCACACTATTACATTAATAGGACTTCTTTCACCTTCAAAAGTCAGCACAGTTTCTCTTTTATTATAATAGCCAGAAGTATTCTAGAGATTGTTTGTATTCACTTGTAACGTCTTTAGAAAGTGTACTATTATTACAAGTAATTTATTCTTTTTCTCTCTCTCCCTGCTTTTCTCCGTGGTTATTTGATGATTCTATGCTTTCTTAACAAGTTCCCTTTAACGATCAAAGATTTAATTCTGTAGCAAATGATGCAAAAACTCCAAAAGATTACAAGCAGGAATTCGTAACGTTGTTAAGAATGTGTTAAAACAATTCAAGAAGGTGGTAATTTCGCATATTTGTGCATATTTCAAAGTGATATTATAATACTAGCAGAAGAATCCATTCTTTACACTAGAAGAATATGACTTAAGTAATATAAAATCGAGAAATCTAATGTTGTGGAAATTTCCGGCCTTTGACACTCTTACAAGGGAATTGCCAAAAACGCTGCAGCAAGTGTTCGTTTATGTTTGAGTTTATGCTTAGGGGAAACCGGGATATTCGCGAGCACTGGGGTAATACCTAACACCCAAGTTTACGCCCAAGGAAGCTTGTTAGAAAACAGACGATTTTGCTGCACGCTAACACAGAGACCTGGAAAAGTGTATCATATATTTGGTGACAGTCAGTTGAGTGAATTGCCAGGAATAAGACGTGTTGTTTTTGTCGATTTACTCATAACGTTAATTCAACATGGGCAAGGTAAGTTGGCTCTTATCTTACCTATACTGTTACAGATAAGACTTATATTCCTCTGTCTTTGAGGATTAGTTCTTTGTAATCTTACTAGCATGTATGCAGTCAACAATTAGTTTCAACTTCAACAATAAAATGGTGTCTTATGGGGAAATGACAGACAAAATGTTTGCCATTATCCCGAAATGTTTGGGAATGTCCCATGGTGTGAAATAAATTATCAAAAATTTTTGAATATTTTATTATTATTATTATTGATTGGTTTGGGAAATAGATCATGTCTTGGTAATAAGCGTTCTTAGCTTTATTAATTAGAATATATAGAATAGAATAGACTATAATTTGCTATATTTATTATTGCTATATTTATTAGTTATGTTTGTAATTATAATTCTTATTAAATATTTAACCCTTTCATACCCAAATTTTTATTTAGCGATATAAAAAATATTTTTTTCTGTTTTTAGTTAATATTAGGCTACTTTTATCGTAAAAAGTTCATACTTTTGCTTTCAGTGCTCCTATTGGCGAGAAAAATCGTGGGTCCAAATGTACCCACTGGACGCATAAGATATAAAATGTTCTAATATTGTGAAATGTTTAGTCTTACCTAATCTTTAAGTTTGATATATATATTATTACTTCTAGCCGTACAATATACTATATGGAACTGTTGATAATACAGTAAAATAACATTGCTGAACAAATAACTGAAACTTCATAAATAAAAATGCTTTTCATGGAGAAACTATCAGTATATTTTACCATAAAATTGGTAATACATAATATTAGGACATAATTATTCTTGTATAAATTTTAACTATCTTATTCAAAATTAGAATTGCAAAGATAAGCACTTATGCAGGAAAATAAATGTTAAATACTGTTGAAAACTTGAAGTTATTTTCGATGGTACTGAATGAAACAATTTTTGTTTTTTGTCAAGCACAAAGCTACATCACATTTTTGGCACCTCATCCTAGATTTGGCTTTGATGCAGAGTTTGCAACGTTGCTTTTGTTCATCATGAATCGGCCAGTGACCAATAGCATCGAATCTAGTATCTAAACCAGGCGTTGTGCTGACTGTCTTCTTCTTCTTCTTGATCAAAGGTGCTTCCTCAGTTGAAGGTCTTCCACGTTTCCTCGAGATTTCTTTTCCAGCCATTAGAAGAGCATTTGCAATATCTGCGCGGAAATCTAGTAACTTCTTATGTGTGCCATCACCTCTTTGATAGCAATGACGTCTATACAATAACCAGGAATTGACAACACACATATCAATTAAGTGGAACACAATTCTAAGATAAAATCTCTTTGCGCTTATATCAGTTCTGTATAATTCAACGAGCATGTTATGCAAATCTACACCTCCCATCCTTTGGTTATATTCTTTGACAATTGATGGTCGCCTCACTTTTATATGACTCTTCTCAGCCAGAGACCACCTTTTTACTTCATCTACTGGCTCAACACCTACGTAAGATGACGCGATGTGAACAAATTTATTGTCATACCATTTTAACGCAATTATATTTGTTGTCGTTTCTGTTCTATAATCGAAGCTTCCACGCCCAGTTCTTCTGAGATCTTTGTCAGACTTAAAGTTGCAATTTGGCAACCTGTTAGGTCTAACAGTACCAACAGCCAAGAGACCTTGTAATTTCAGCTTAGAAAGAAGGGAATATGATGTAAACCAATTATCAAATGAAACTTTAAAATTCTTGTTCCTCGGTAAATGTTCAACAAGACGCATAACAATATCGCCACTAATACCAAGTTCAGATTCACTTGTTAGAGTTCCTTTTCCTACGTAAATTTCAAAATCGTATACAATTCCACTCATGCCTGCACATGCGAAAACCTTTATACCCCACTTATGAGGTTTATTTCTAATATATTGTTTCAAGCTGCTTCTACCTTTAAAAGGAATCAATATTTCATCAACAGTATTGTACTCTTCTGGTTCTGTTTTCAGAAAGTTCTGTCGCACTTTGTCTATGAATGGCCGAATTTTATACAACTTATCATAGTGTGGGTCACTTCGTGATGGGCACTGTGTATTGTCGTTTACATGAAAAGTATTTCTAAGTTTTTCAAACCGATTGCGTGGCATAATATCAGCAATAATCGGGAACCGTGTGCTGTTTGCCCAGTAAAGTCTGTAGCTGGGAACTTGTAAAATGCCAGACAATACATGAATTCCAATGAATTGTTCAATTTCGTTTTTATTTGTATTTACAGATGCTCCACACTTCTGTACGGAATACATATTTGTCTGCTGAACAAGTAACTCAATGACATCTTCTGTTATAAATAACTTGAAATAATTAAGGGGAGTTGTGTCGGATGAAGGTGGGTCACTAAATAACACATCACATCTTGTATCAACTTCTTGAATATCACACGCTCTCCAGCGAAGCTTTTCCTTTCTGCGTTCTGGCTTCAGAGATGTGGACGGAACGGGCTCTGAGTCCTCAGGAATCAAGTCATCATATATGGGATTGGCGGTGTCAGGAATATCAGGAAGGTTCAATTCGATATTATCCGTTACGGATGTGCCTTCTGTCGCTGCAAGAGTGAAAATTTCGTCTATGGCTGCTTCCTCGTCACCAGATTTTTCACCTAGATCATCAAGATCTGACCAGTCCCCCTCTGCGAGCATACGCAGAATCTCTGTCGCATCCAGCGCGTTGTTCATCTGAAAGTATAAGAAAGAAAGAATATGATTGTAATTTTTGCAGCTAATTTCATTTCGAAGTTGTTAGTTTAAGTTAGTATATTTACTAAGATTAGGTTAGGTACATTATTACCTTCAGAATAAAGAAAAAGGTTAATTTGTTAGATAAAGCCGAACAAACTTTATTATTTTCCAGAAATAAGTATGGCTAGAAGTACAATTTAGTATTTTCGAGAAGTAACTGTGGAAATAGAATACTCTTGGTAATCTTCTTCTAAATAGTTTCAATTTATTTGGAGAAAATAATTTTCACATATTTTATTTAGTATCTTCTATGAATATTTCTAATTTATCATGATTTGGAACATCCTGTATAGAAAGGACGAGGAGGAAGAATGGATACGAAACTGAGAAATAAAATGAAAGGTAATTATGTCAAAAAGTATAAATTTTCGTATGCCTCAATGTTTTAAAGTAAGTTTCAGAAATACATAACAAAGAAAAATTCATTCCTCATAATAAAATATCAGCCATTCTTATTGCAAAGTTTATTGAAAATTATAAGTTCCTTCTATATAAGTCTTTATCATACTCCTAATGGTTCCAATTGGAACCACACTTCATACAGAGATATTTCTAGTAATAGCTTCAGTGTAGCCTGATGGGTCCAATTGGAGTCATGCTTTTTTATCAGTGAATATAATCAAAAAGATTAGAAATTGCAAGCATATAATAACAGAAAACAAAGAAACATACATTCTACCTCATACCTTCAAATTTTAGAAGTGAAATATCGAATACTTACCTTGAAAATATAAAATATTCAAGCCGACTTGTCAGGGATAATTGGAAGCCTTGACGTACATGTGAAACAATTACAAGAAACATTCGAACAACGATTGTCGTGTATAAAACACAGTAGCCAGATCAAAAATAAAAGTGTAGCAAACCTTATGGTAGGTTCACTAATTAAAAATGGTAAAAAAAACTTATGAAAATATATACGTAACGTTAACGGGTCCATTTGGACCCACGAGGTCGCAAAGGGTTAAATAACTGTTATTAAATTACGGTATATTTTAAATGTATTTTAATGCGTTTCGTTTCTTTCGTAAAGAAAAGTTTAAAGTAAACAGTATGTTCGGCTTTACCCCGAAGTAGTAGTGAGGACAGTTGAGGATACTTTTGGCCCCTGGGTCCCTGTCTCAGGACCCATAGTCCCTGGCCCAGGTCAATGAGCTAGGGTTACCTAGGACAACCTCTGGGAGGGGTTCATTCTCTTACATATGACGTAGGTATATTAGTGCATCTTTCTTAAAATTTGGGAGAAAACTCGAAAATTCCAACTAGTGATGCACAGGTAAAACCTTGATGTCGATTGAAGTGTGAAATTGATCTATGTTTGAGGTTACGAGAGATTTTCGGACAGCTCGAAGGGTATGATCTTTAGATATAGCCTCTGTCGGTAATAAATTGCTGTTCTGGGCATCCATTAAATCATTGTAGTTGTTATTTTCGGAATGTTCTACACTATAGGACAGATTCTGCGTGGACGTTTTTATATGTCGAAAGTCGTATACGATATAAAAACGGGAGCTCTTTCCTAACACTACAATAATCATATTAATAATACAAACACCATAATAATATGCACAGTTATTGACAAGTTTTCTTGTAAGTTTAAGACATTTTGTCAATAATTAAATATATTTAAAAAATGGTGTAATATTTTATTATATTTGTCACAAGAGAATCACTTATCAGAATTCTGAATTCCACAAACATTATTTCTTTTGTACGTATGTACAATGTTCTTATACTTGAAACCTTCACATCAGTGTTATAGTGGTAATGAAAAACTGAAAAAAAAATCTTTTTATTTTTTATTTTCTCTTGTTTGAATGTAACGTACTTTCCAAGGTGATGAAACATGCTTCAATGCACTCGAGAACATATTCTTCGCTTCTGAAACTAGAGAAACAGATGCTTTTGTCTGAGGACACAAACTATATGATGCATGACGTCAGTAGAAGAAGGATGGGCTGAGTAAACGTATGCGGGTCACCGCCAATCTC
This sequence comes from Thermobia domestica, assembly GCF_964235325.1. Lineage (NCBI taxonomy): Eukaryota > Metazoa > Arthropoda > Insecta > Zygentoma > Lepismatidae > Thermobia > Thermobia domestica. The sequence goes on from NC_137458.1 coordinate 136,802,588, forward strand.
TAATTCACAATACTAGCGTCCGCGTCGCATTCAAGTATCTTGCACACATCCTTGCCTTTATGTTTTTGGTTCCTTGGTACGGTCGTGCATAAAACATGTTTCACGGTTTAATTCACAAGTGTGGTTAAGACTTGTATTCTCATCATTTTAGTGAGTAGCAAACAGACTATGTAAACACTGAAATAAAATGCAAAATATTTAAACTACCATGCAAAATACTTAAAGACAGAAACTTAAAATACAAAGAAATAATTTACAATTTACAATCGTAAACAGCAAAAATTGTGTAATAGAACATAATAACATATTAGATTATTATTTATTTATTTATTTAGCAATTACCAGATATAGCTCAGAGGCTGCTTTATACTAGATATCTAACATCAACAGTAACAATGGAAAAGGATTTGGGAAGGTATCGGCTAGGGCCTGTTTAGTAGATATCATCCTGCTATTTGCCTGGTAGAACTGAGGAAAACCCGAGTCAAGATGATCGGCAGCGGGAATCGAACCCACGACCTCTCGAATGAGAAGCCAATGCACTACTACTTGAGCGTCTAACGGAAGAAATAATATAGGAAGATGAGACATTTGTACAAAGCAGTATACCTTATTAAACTGAATAAAAAACAGGTGACTGTAAATCCTCATGTATACCTATAGCTGATGTTGTACCATGCCCATGCCACTAACGTTATTCATGACGCAAGACGACGTTTTGTAGAAGACTTGTTTCACCTTGATTGTCGAGGAATTCTGTCTCGTCTGTTTTTGTATATCGATTACAACGGTATATTGGTATATTGTTATTATAATGGTATTGTCAATCTGTACCTATCTTATTGATCATGATCAGAGGCGCAATAATCAAACATATATATAGTTAAAAGAGAAAATAAGCAATTAAAGTAATCGGTTGTCATGGTAAACATTATTATTGACATGATATACACGAAATGGTTGGCTGTAGATGTAATATGATTGTATAGACAGAAGAATTTATTAACCATATCTGAAGACGATTCAGGTGATTTCGAAGGATTAAAAATGGTTAGTAGTTATTAGTTGATATGTTTATCGTAATAACTTGATGATCTAAAGATACATTAACGAATTAGGGCTAAAGTGATTTTTCGCTTTACGATGTACACAATGTCTGTCCCGTGTTTTTTTCTTTATTTCACTTAACAGCTATCAGGATCCCTACGCGTCACGGGAGATCCACGAACGTTGTGATGCAACAATATTTAAACTATATTTAATATTGTATTATAGGCCTATTGTGTCATGAATTATGTATCTTTAAACGTTAATAAATGTTCCCCATTAATTCATTAAAATAATTTTAGAGTATTATATGATCCATAATATATAGTCTTTATACAGTACTATGGATCATATAATAATATAACAGTGTTTGAGATATACGACCTGGGTGAACTGGTGTTGCCCACGAGATTCTAGAAAATCCTTCATATCATCTTGATTTTCGAGACGAGAATTGCCATTTTTCTCGTCTCGTCGCGAATTTGAAAATATACTTAAATCGTTTTCAAGACGATAGTCGAGATAAGACAAGAAATTTGTTGCTTTCATGGAAAACACGAAAGGCCATCCATTACACTGTTTCTGCTACTAAGTAATACCTTTATAAAGATTTTTTATTATAGCAGTAGCAAGACGACAATCCACAATATAGTTGTTTAAATCCATGATAAATTCCTAATCTTAATTTTTGTTTATTTATCCATAATATTGTCCAAACATTGTATACAAGGTGACCCAAAACAAGTATACACCCCTGCATTGATCAAGTATTACATTAAGAATTTATTTGCTTCGGCTCTTCTGAGCTTAAGATGTAAGTAAAAACACATTAAGAACAAATAATAAAGAAACTAAGTCTACCTGAGGGATAACAATAAGAAATGATATAAAATGCAGTATGGTACTGTATACCTACTTTTGGGTCACCCTGTATAACAATCGGTACAAAATGATACGATTGAGAGGAAAGTCTCATTTGTAGTTTTCGAGAACCCCACGAAAATTGTGCTAAAATATACTATGTCGTTCGTTGTTAAAAATATTTGGTAGCTTTTATTCTGCTGTCAGAAATATTTATTCATGTTCTTTTATATGCAAGAAAACACAGTGTCAAATAGCAGATTCTCTGTCTATTGTTCTTTGTCATCTAAGAGCAATACCGGTACTTTTGACAGTTTTTGACACCTATAGTAGTGATACACGCCCGTAAGTTAATTATGTCTCTCAATATTGAAATTAGTGTAACGTTTATGATTTGAAATCAGAATCAAGATACGTTTTAAGAGTACTTGCGTGACTGATTGTTAGTTCTTATATTCTTTGAAAATATGTAACAGTTATATTTCCACCTGTATTATTTTATTAATTACTGAAGTCTCAAAAAAGCATTCTTTTTTAATTTTCAGACTTACCTAAATAGCTTTCTTTAAGATAGAGCAGAATATTTCGTTTAGCTTCAGATATACCCTTAAAGGAATTATAGAACGAAAGCTATACTCCAGTGTTTTACATAAAGATTATGGGAATAAAGAAATTTCTTGAAATAATGAAATATCTTCGATTTGATGAAAAATGTCCTAGCTCTTTAAGACTGAAAGCGGACAAGTTTGCTCTGGCATCATCTGTGTGGAACTTATTAATTGGAAATTGTATCAGGCTCTTTAAAACCCACGGAAATGTTTGTGTGGATGAACAATTATACCCTACTAAGTTGAGATGCAAATTCGTATAATATATGCCTAAGACAACTGACAAATTTCGATTTAAATTTGGTTGCTTACAGATGTAAAGTCAAGATATGTACTAAATGGCATTCCCTACCTGAGAAAAGACCAAGAACGACGTTGGGACTTGCCGTTAGGTGAATATATTGTTTTGAAGACGATGGATCCTTTCCTCAACAGAGAACTGAATGTTACTTGCGATAACTTTTCTTACAAGTTAAAAATTAGCTGAACCTCTGAAAAAGAAACAGACGACCTTGATTGGTAGTATGGGTCCAAATAGAAGAGAACTTTCCAAAATGTGCCTGAATCAGAAAAATAGGATATGTTCTCTACAAACGTATATGAAGATCAATTAGGAAATCCACTCACAGTACACAAGTGTAACCGCGAAAAAAGTGTTGCTGCCTTTAGTTCAGTGCAAACAAGTTGAAATAAAAATATGTTGAAAATGTAAGATCATTTTCATTAAATAAAAAGTTCGAAAGAAAAATAATTATTTTGTTGTATTATACACAAGGTCTGCTATAAAGAAAAGTAACCCAGTCAATAGCTACATGGCAAGTAGGTTGATCACATGATTGATAAAAAGGATTTCATATTAGGAATGCACATATTATTTATTTATTTTAACTCTTCATGTCACTATCCTCTGGGCGAACTTACGATATTAATATAATAAATATATATAATATAAAATAATTTATTAATATAATAAATAAATATAATATACTAAATATATTATATTTAATATATTGGCGTGGTTTAGTGACTCACCCTGGTTTTATCACGAGAACAACTTACATAAAACATAAGCTAGTCGATTATACATATTAAATTAAAGCTAAAATAACTGAAATATAAAGAAAAAATATATCTCTTGCAATTAAATATCCGTGAAAATGACTCCTCGGTTCTTCTAGGGAGGTTAACATTTTGGTCCTTCTGGTGTTAAATTACTCATAATATGCCACATGAAACATTACTTTCCAAGAGCAATCGGAAATCAAAGCCAGCACCCGTACAACAAAGACGCAAACGCTAGCAACTAGACCCGCGGGGAAGTTTTCTTCAATTACATATCTGTCAGAGCGCTACATCCAAACGAGATTCTTATTCATTTACCCAAGCTACAAAATCACGATGGTTAACATCTGATTCTTCATTACCTAAATACGAAGAGTTTCAACAGACCCTCAAACCACTAGATGCTGAATCATCGATGCTACATCACCAAACATGGGTGGTGTTTCAACATACTGAGTCGTTCTAAACTGCGACATTCCGAAATTCCGGAGATTATTACATGACGATCGCGTTGCACAGTTTCATACTGCCTGGAGTTTTCCTTGCAATGATATACCTTTTAAATACATATGTAGCTTGTAAACTTAATTATATTTGCCACCAACAAATCTCATATAAACGTCGAACAATTGGATTCCTAATTTCATTGGAAAACTTTATTAATTCTGAACATCCCCACGTCTACATTGTCTTCTACATTTCTTGTCAATTTAATTTCAATATCTATTTAACACCAATGAATGCAACAAAGGAAAAATATTCCCCGAAAATAAAGAAAAATAGTTTTCCTTGTCTGCGTTTCGTGCCAACACATTTCTGGCAGTATTTTCCCCACCTTAGCCCACTCGACCACTTGGACGATTGAGAACATTACCAGTATGCACATGATGTGTTGAATAACTGAATACATTCCAGATTTCTGATTGTAGGACCAGCTTTTCGTCCATAAAAATCCTATGATACGATCCTAAAATTACGGACATTTTCCATACTCAAGTCATTATAAAGTACCTTTATGCAGAGTTTCATGCCTCTATCTCATTGTGAAGTACCGAATCAATGTGATGAGTAAGTGAGTGAGTGAACCGATTTCTGCTTGGCCCAGGACTGTTTCTCGCCCATTAAAAAAATCCTCAGAACCTCTGAGATATCTATCGCCATCAGGATTCCGCCGCCTACAGTCGGACAATTTGTTCATGCCGATCAGATGCCGCGGTTGGATTGCTGGCGCCGAACGTCGGCGTCTCTCAGCGCGATTTTCGACCGCGACGAATAGTTGCCTTGCCGAGCAGTTGGCAAAGAGCCGGAAATTAGCATTAAATGCGCCGACGCCGCCGTCGGAAAGTTGTCTTGCCGAGCAGTCGGCAAACAGCCGTAAAGGCGCAGTAAATGCGCCTGCGCCGCCGTGTAAAAGAGGCTGGCATAAGGAGTCGGCAGAGGGTCGGAAAGAGGCCTTTCCGACTGTTTTGCCGACTCTGACGGTCGGCAATAGTCGGCAAAGGGCATTTTATTTTACGATTTTCGACCGCTTGCCGCCTCGGCAAAAGTTCGGTAACTTTGAACAAATAGATCGTCATGGCACCGTGGACGGGTGCCGACTGCCTCCGGCGACCCGCCATCGTCGACGGCGGCAATCCCTCTTTCTGACTGCGACTTCCTGATGGGGATGTTAATTCTGAACCTTGTATTTCTATCTTTAATAGAAGTTTCTTTACGAAGCCTCTAAATCAGCGATCTTGCCCAAAACATGCTTCCGGCAGTGCATTCCATTTTACATCACCAACAAATAATCTTTTGTGGAATTTGGCTGCCATGCACTGCATGCAAGTTGATATTCTTTATCTGTATTTTAAATTGATTTATCACTGAGATATTACTGTGAAAGCTAACATGCGAATCCACAGATATTTGGCTTGTGTTACACTTGTAATTCAAATAAATAAATAAATATAAAATAGTAGTAAGTAAATAACAGTCAATGTCAATTCGTGTTAATAAGTTTAAAGCAGATAACACTGTCGGTGCTAGGCTTGTAGAACTTCATGCATATTTTGAAACTTCTATTTGGTTTGCAAATGCGTATTAATTATGTTGCAGTTTGAACTATGTAAATTGGTATACAAACGAATGATTTTTACAGAATTGATTAAAAGATAGACATTCTATCTCAATGGTGATGCTCATCTCTGGTGCGAGAGGTCATCCGAAACGTGACTTAATAATATACAATATCTTGTTCATGGGTTATCTAACGATTTTTCCGTTTCTTCCCACTATTGCATTCGACCAATTATTTCACAATTCATTTTTTTAATTAATTCACTTGTCTCCTAGCCTATAAAACAATACCATGAGAAGTAAAACTTTTATTTCAAGTTGCCAAATCAAGAAAAACGTTTCCAAGTTGAAGGTCGTCATTTTGAGGACAAACAATTTCTTACATAGTTTCTAGTAATGATGATACTGGATTACAACTATATGTCAAATGGTATTATAATACACGGTATACTAAATACTATAACGTTTATTATTATTATTATTATTATTATTATTATTATTATTATTATTATTATTATTATCCATAGTTGAAAAATTAATGGAAAAGTAACGGATAAAATTAAAATTAAGTTCAAAATTAATCTTTAAAATTTCAAAGTGCTTATTTTCGCTATTGCACAATGAAAATAGTTATGACTTGTGAAGGTCCATATTAAATTTAATCGTCAAACAAAAATCTTAACTCTGCAACACTGAAATTAGGATTATATACGACATTTGTTTAAAGAAAGGACATTTTTAAATTTCACAAAACATATTTTAATTACCGGTACTTGACAATCTCTTAAAAGTATAGCGATAAAATATAACTTATATAAGTTTTAAAATACCTATTATGTCAATATTAAGTTTTTTCCTTCTTGCTTAAAGTTTGATGCCTTTTTTTTTCTAAAACCTGCCCGGACCGTTTGCAAATCCGGAAAAAAGGATATAACCGGCTAAAAGAAGATGTCTTCGTGGTCCGTAACTAAGGAAAACAAGCGAGGCACGTGCCCCTAGGTACCTGATTGCCGGGCCGCCTAAAAGGGCAATATGTAGACATTGAAGGGCGTTAAATTTCGTGTTTGCCTCGGCTGACACAAACTATAGTTGCAAGTCTAGGCTTCTTGTAACTCCACCTGAAATACTACTACGGGATACAACTGCGACTGAGTGTAATTAGCAGAGTTAGGATTTTCTTGAACATTTCCCATAGAGGAAATGGTGGAAAATTTGCTAAAGATAAGGGGAAATGGGTAAAGGATGTTGTTTTCCTCAACTATTTTAATAACTATTCTTTTACCTAATTGAAAACAACTTAATCAAAATATACCTATAATACATATTTATATTACCCACTTAGTATGGTATATATTAAGTACACTTCACATCTGCATTATAAGAACACACAAGAAGTAAAAAAAAAGCCATTATTTGAAAATAATAACCAGTTCCAAAGTGTTATATGTAGGCATGTTACTATTTCAAGATAAAAACTTTCAAAATAAACTTTTGAAACTATACTTTATGAATACTAATAGCACGACTACATGTTCCATTACAACTCAAATGAAGAAACAAAAAAGAAAAAACTCGTTCTGAATCAACAATAAAATAACGATACGTAATATAAACAAATTAAAACTAATTGATACGAATACCGAGCATAAGAGGCTTATTCTACTATTGCAAAGAACAACTACAATACGACTAAATAATTTAATTAAAATGAAGAACGATTTTTTTCTTAAAATCAATGGAAGAAGATTTTTAGGAAACAACAGTGAATAGAATATAGAAAGGGAATCAGGAAGAGTTTAAGGGACTATAGGAACAAAGGTCACAAAAATGGAATATATGTTGGCGAAAAATGATCTCTAATCCGATCTAGAAGCAACATGTGACCCATTGGGTACTTTCTAAGAGCCATTTATTACTTTAAAAGAAAACAAAAACGCACCTAAAACTCCTACTTTTAGTTTTGTTTTAAAATGCACCTTTTCCTTATGTAACAAGTTCAATGATAACAACTAATAATATAAATTACTTATCGGTATATGGTAAAAGTGACTTTAATATATGTATACATAATACTATTTTAATACGTACAATATAGAACATAAAGAGGAGAAACGGAAATACAAAATCCTGAAATTCTTGTTTCTGTTGCAAATCTACCAAAGAAGATCTGAAGAGAACGATAGAGAAATGTCAAAAGCTTTTTTTTGATCGCTCTGTCATAGTTTTATCCTTTCCTTGTCTTCAACCGCAGCCCTAGAAAGGAAATGCGGTATGGAAGATTTCATATCTGACAGAATGAATGACATAAGGTGAACTTTTAGGATGACATGAAGAGAACTAGTAGAAAGAATGAGAAAACGGATATGAGAAATTATATATATATATAACAAAAAGAAATATACTATCTTGAAAATCTTGATGTCAGTGTAGCTTTCAGGATTTATTTGAGGATTACTTTACTTCACTACGATAATGTCATGCTCTGCTTAAGGGCTGATCTTTAGCCTCAAATTTTGTTTGTGTAAGCATGAATATGATGTTATAGATTATTTACCTCATTTACTTGAGTATTTTATATGGAATTTATTATAGCTGATCGTAGCTTCTATTCTTCTTCAGCCATAATTATTTTAGATGTGTGTGTGTGTGTAATTAATTACTTATCAGTGAATGGATAACATATGATAACACATACACACACATACACTCTAAAGCTTTACTACAAGCCCTTTCGTTAATTGTCATATTACATAAGGAGGTGACAAAATAGAAAGAACATAAAGGAAACTTCAAAAGCAGAGAAATGAGTATGAAACATTCAGATAGGAGATGCAATCTTCGACTACAACGTCTCTCTTTAAATACATATGATGACATATACGTAAAACCTGGAATAATAGTTTCTGAATGTGCTGAGTGGGGTATATCTCATTTTGTAAGCCTATGATATGGATACATTTCTTTAAAATTTGTAAGTACTTTTAGGTTTTCAATATATATATATATATATATATATATATATATATATATATATATATATATATATATATATATATATATATATATATATATTCGTTTGAAAATACTTGAAGTAGTAGCTTTAGATGAAATACTTTCTTTCTATGGGAACTTGGATACATTGTAACTTGTATCTTCTGGTACAAATACTCACATTTTAATCAGTAGAAAAGCTGCCTTGAACTGCCAAACTTCTACCAGTATCAGAAAAATTATACTAGTTAACATTAGTTGAGTAAGTAACACAAAGGTAGTATAAGGAGAAAGTTGTGTAGGAATGAAATATATGCTATTTTTCGGAGAAGATGATATAATATAGGCAGAACAAAGAAGGCGTATAGTTGTAAGTAATTAACTTTTATTTCAATTTTATATTTTCATTTCTTCATTTTTCCCTTTTCCACAACATTGATTGAAAAAGAAAAAAAATACCAAGTTACTCTTTGTTCGGGTTATTCAATTCTAAATAAAAAGCACGGGATGATTCAAAATTACCGAGATTGTTTAATCAGCTAACTTGGTCGATCTTCTAAATGCAAAATAGAGACGAATATAATCTGTCTTAACAAAGCACAAAGATCTCATTCATATTCAAAACAATAAATGTTATTGGAGGAAATATCCCAGATGCTCAAGGGAAAATATTACCTTCAATTAATCATCACATGAGAAATATTATGTTTGTATGATTCTAGCCACGTTAATGTTTTGAAGCGATCATTCTCGAGAAAAAGTATATGTCCGCAGAACAAATGGAATAGTTTCCCCCTATTTTTGATAATGTGAACCAACATAAAATTTGCCATTATAAACTTTAATAACTCTGTACAGGAAACACCTACACTAGTGAAATCAGGAACTCTTTTATAACTACGGAATACACTCAACTTTTTTTTTATTTATTTACTTACAGAAATCATGCTAAGGAAAGGCACCTCTGCAAACACACATCCTGGAGCATGAATTCCTAATGGTAGGCCTATAAGCAGTGGTGTCTCTGGCATATAAAATTTGAGAGGGATATCAAAGAAAGTGATTTAAATGGTACTACCGAGCCGAACCTGTCTTCGATCCCACTTGTTACCTTTCTGCTTGCCTTCTTGCGCAAGTCTACTATTTCCTTTAGACCACTGTGAAGAACTCTGTTATAATCGTTTCACAGCCTGAATATTATACTCCAAATAATAATAATAATAATAATAATAATAATAATAATAATAATAATAATAATAATAATAATAATAATAATAATAATAATAATAATAATAATAATAATAATTATTATTATTATTATTATTATTATTATTATTATTATTATTATTATTATTTATGTTATTCTGTCGTTAGTAAATAAATTAAATTAGAATAAAATAATAAATATTTTGTACTTCAAAATATTGGGGGGTGCGTCCTTCTCGGCCCCCCAGCGAGAGACCCCCGTGTCTATAAGTGTTGTTACAGTTCTTTATGGGCTATTTCTGCGTTCCATGAAGTTTAAAATGTGCCTTCCGTATTCCACTTCTTCACCAAGTCCAAATTTTTGGCTTGGGCTCTGCAGTTAAAATGTCTCAACTGTCTCTGCTCGGTTAAGGGGAATTTAGTTTTCTGTTGAGGTAATGCAAAATTTTAGGACTTTTCATGTATTTAGCATTTCATTCTTTATTGATTGTCATTTTCAACACCCAAAATCACGTTCATTACCTTAATAAATAACGTTAAATTATTACTACAATATGTTTTATTTCAAATAGCTGAAATGTTTAATGACCGTTTCGCTTCAAAAGCTTAATTAACACTTTATAACATAGAAGATTCCTTGTAACTTCATTGTCGTCTTAGTTCTCCATAGTTTAATTGGTACGGCATTCACCTTTGCTGTGCACCGTCTTTAGTTGAATCCCCAAGCGGGCTGGATTTAAACTATGATATCTCACGCACTTCGGATCCCAGTTTATGGATATTTCTTTTCATATACTAGTTTATGAAGTTGAAATGCATTATACGTACGTATGTATATTGACTTTATTCTTTCGTCTAAAAATAAAATTACTTTCAAATTGTTGTATGTCTTCGTATTTGTAGCAAAGAAGGTGAAATTGATACAATCATGTAGAAATCATGGATCAAATTTAAACTTCAGAATACCATGTCCCCTATGGCTGACGATACCATTTACATTCTCTTGTTCTCGTTCGGCATAAATGTTCTTTGCCTTGTAATATGCGTAAAGTAGTTATTTGCTTTTCTTTAATATGCAAAAAAAAAAGTGTGAAAACTTAAACTGTGTTTTAGTTTATTTTAAAATGTTTTGGGATATAGAATGTCTTAAAACTCTGAATTACCCAATTTAGCAATTGAATTAGAATTGAATCAGAAAAGAAAACACTAGGATTTTACTTTAGCAGCAAAATTACCAGCATTTTAATTAAGCAGACATTCTAACTTGCATTCAGTTCACTTCTTTTTCTTGAGGTGTCTGATTTGTTATTGGATCAACTCAGAATTATGAGTAATCTTTCTAGCAACACTTAACTTAAATACATTGAAGTTCAACGAATGAAACTTAAATACATTGCAAAATTTGGATAAATTTTTCGCAGATTAAAGAAAAAGAACCCGAAATATCTGTTTTACACAGATAACAATGGAAAACTAATTAATTAAAAGTGAACGAAATGCTGAAGTTCATCTTAGTAAATACAGCATTCTAAAGTTGAAATGTGATATTCTTTTCTCAATTCTGCATTGTCTCTGCTTTCTCTATCATTATGTCTAAAGTTATATTGTTAAGTTAAGTACTTTTGTTATTTAGTGAAGAGGGATGTTTAGAAATATCAATATACAGCCATAACCAAATTCTTGGCTGATTCGGATGCTCTTTATCTTTCCATGACTTTATGCCCTATCCTATTCTAGAATTACAGGTCCTACTCTTTTCAAATCTGATTATTTTATTCTCAATTTTAAAGAAGAGTCGTTATCATAATTTATACGAGCGATTACAGTAAAACAGAAATAAATGCATATTTAGTCGTTTCCTACAGGATTTCTGAACAGTGTATGAAACATAATTTTGGGAAGTTGAAACTATATGCCTTTGGTTTTCAACATTTTCAGAATATGTTGAGAACATCTCCTTTGAATGATTAAATTAACCAAAGTAAATAGCCTAATATAGTATAATATAGAATATAGTATAGAATATAATATATATAAAATATAGAATCCCAACTGAAAGTTGTGTGCTGATTCAATCATCTTTGAAATATCAAGTGATTCCAGTTAGCGTTTACCCCGTTCCTCCCATTTATACACTGATGACTGCTGTTATCTGATGGTAGTCACTCCATTATTTTACATATAATTTAATTACAAAATAAATTTTTAATCAAGGTAAATTCGTATTTTATTGTAATATTAGAGACTAGACCAAGAATTTTGAGACTGGACTTCGACTTGTCTCGATTTCGTCGCGATATGTTGAACCTTGGTCTCGGTCCCTCCTCTAAATAGTAGAAATCTCCCTCAATTGCAATAATAAAAAGAAATTAATATGTACTTAACTTTAGCTTGGTTAGTTGGAGCTTAGCGTTCCTTTCTAAGTATCGAGCTTTACGAGGCGTAAACGTACAGCTTAAAGTTGAATCTGAACATTCGTAATGCGTTAATGCTCGCTCAACGGGGATCGAACTCGGGATTCGAATAGATAGCAAAACAAGTTCTTTTCTTTTCTTATATAAATTTTGTGTACTGCATGGATAGTTTTCATTTCTGACTTTGTTTTTCTATTGTAATCAGAAGTGATTTAAATTAATATAATTTCAGGTTTCAATATTGAGCATAGAGCGAAAACATTCATTTTTTTATGAATTCAATGTCGCAAGTATCAGTTTCACCTCAATGATTTTCTTTCTATTCGAAACAGAAGTGGCGCAAGTCTACTATTTCCAGTACCAACACTGATCACCACCATGGAAAAAAAATAATAGATAGTGAAGAGTAGTGTTTTGCTTCAGATTCTGTCCTGTATGGATACGTACCATCTTCCAATTTATTACTCTATTCTAATCGAAAATGGGAATGAACTATTACATAAAGTTTCAATATCTTGATTCCTACAAAGCGAAAACGATAATAGGAAGCAACAGTCTTGTGTATATATACAGGGTGTTAATGAACTAGAGAGACATAATGAAACACGTGATTACTCACATCAAAATAAGGAAAAAAAGTGATCTAAAGTGCATAGTTTCAGAGCTAGGACTGTCCAAAACCAATATAGTGGAGATCGTTGTATCTTGAGCCACACTTCAAAACAATTGAAATGACGTCGATCATGTATGCACATGTTTTGAGGTCAATTAAATCTTCAATATTTCTTGATTCTATTTACAGTGGAAGTAATCGGAAGGATTCGAACTCATGCTAAAATAAACATTTCTAAAGAAACCCATGACGCTAACCACCAAACCATGAAAACAGGACTTGGAAAGTTTTCCATTTGCTTGTATCTAGCGTACTTCGTTATCCTGTCTCTTAGGGGCTCGAGTTATATGGTGTCATCCATTGTGATAAATTTTCATTTTTATCTATCTATATATTATATTCATATTTCTTTTAGCAATCTGTTATGATTGTAGTCTATATTGTATGTTTACTTTGCGGCAACTTGCAAATGGTCTGTTGCTCTTGTAAGACAACGCATGTTAGTCTCTGTCAGAATAGAGGGAAGACAAATTTCCCCTGTAAGCACAGATTCGAGGGACATAAGGATTTAGGTTTATTATTTTGGAATTAATCTCTGGAAGACAGTCTAGCTTTTTGTGACCAGAAGTGTAAAAATTGTTAAAGAAATGTTTAAAGCACAAGATTACATTTTTGTGACTTTTTGTTCTTTTTTTTTTTTTTAATATAAACTAAGTTTTAAGTTTTATGTTATTTTACAGACTGGGAAGGTCCATTTCGGTTACATCTACGGAATCGGCGTCCTAGGCTGCCTGGGAATGCACTCTCTCCTCTATTTGATGTCAACATCGGGATTATCATTTGGAGCTGTTGTATCTGTTCTGGGATACTGTATTTTACCAATTGTTATTCTGGCTGGATTCAGTATCATTTTCTCTCTACAGTAAGTGAATGTGTTGTTGTATTGCACCTAACATATTTAATAGGAAAGCATAATTTTAAGTTGGTTTATTTCCAAACTTCGACAAATCAGTACGTATGCCTTTTATGTTAGTATGGTCTGACCACATATATGAATGAAACAATTTCTAGTGAAACATTGTCGTAACTGATTTTCATCTATTCATTTAAATATACCCAAAATTGTATATTCTTCATTGCTGTATTTATCATTGTCTAATTTTTCTTGCTGATTTTCTCAACCATTCCTCATACTGAATATTTGGTAAAATATATTAATACGCAGGGGCGGCTCCATCATTCAACCACAAAGTCACGTGCCTTGTCAATTAACAGGAAGAAACTATTAAAAAGAATTATTATGGGCAATTATTCCTGAATACCGAAAGATTTTTTTTTATTTTTTCAATGTAGGGTCGGCAACCATTCTACTGCATTTGAGCTCTATAAGTGCTTGTTAGGCTTGAAAGCTTTAGAGAGAAACGGTAAAGGTTAAACTCGATGAACGTAAAAGGAATTTTGTAGTAATAAAAGATAAACACAGTTGTTTATCAGGCTTGCCATCTTTAGAGTGTGTAACCTATGTTCACAATTAGATAAAAGGTCCACATTTCGATAAACCTAGCTTTAATAACAATCAAAACTTACTTCGATAGTTACTGCAATAAATTAAACCATTTTTGTTCCCTTAAAACTTTGTATTTTCTTATTTATTCTCATTTCTGTTATCCTTTTTTAAATGCTTATCATAAAACATAAAATATTGTTTAAACACAGTGCCCACTTTTTATTAAGTATTACCTTTAAATCTATAATACCTGAAACACTATCATTTCGAAACATTACAGGAGTCACTTATGTACATGTTGTTTTTTTAATTTACAATCTTCTGTTTTTAATTCTTCTCTTTTTCTTCTTTTTGTTTCAACGGTATGTGTATAATTTCATAACATATTCTGCCCTTTGATTTATGTGCCCCTAACATCCTTGTCCCCTCAAAAAAAATGTTTATTCATACCTCCATCTGTCCGGAGGTCTACGTATTCGTTGTGGTCTTCTACCCATTGTTTCATCTTTATCTTCTAATGTCCGTTCCTCTGACAAGTTCTTTTGAAGAAAAGCATTATCAATCCTCCTATCTACGCCAGAAGGATCTAGACTATCTTCGTCGTATATCTCAAAAACATATTAAATATTGATGGCGTCCTCACTTATTATCTATTAACAGCATAAATGAAAAGTAGCATAAATGTGCAGGTCTGCCGACCGATAAATGGTATCTTAAGTACCTTACCAGTATTCTTAACAACGTATACCCATTATAGTTGTATGTGGAAAAATATAGGGAAAAGTAGAAAAATATAGTATTATAATTTTTAAAACGGTTAGGAGAGAAGAGAACAGTTCTAGCCACCATCCTTCGTAGAAAGGCCAATTGGATTGGACACATTCTGCGAGGAAATTGTCTTCTTCACACCGCAATAGAAGGGAAGATGGAAGGGAAGCGACGAATAATAATAATAAGAACACAGCTGATGGACGATTTGAAAGATAGAAGAAAATATTGGGAATTAAACCAGGAAGCTGAACAGAAAAGTGGAAGAAACATTTCTAGGACAAATCTAAAATTGGAAAAAACATGCTCATTAGCCCCAGGGCCTGCCGAAAGGCAGAATAGTTAATAATAATATTAATTACTTATAATAATATTAACATTAATAATAATATTATTTTAATAATATTAATAATAATTATCCGCTCCGCTATATAGAAAAAATGTCACACGTTTCTCTACCCTAATTCAAAACCATTTTCGAACAATAGTATACTTTCAATTCACACCCCAAAAATGATATTAAAGCTTTCTTTACGTGAATGAACTTTCTTGTACTGCTACCATCTCTGCAAAAAGTATTTTCTTCTTCTACATTAATCTTGTAGCTTGGAATGTGAGACGTAGTCAAATAACTTTTCAATTGTTAAGCTACTGGATTTCCATTTTTGTGCTGTTTATAGTATACGTAAATTATGATTTACACACAGATATTAAGAATATGCAATATTTACACTTTTTAAACAAAAATGAAATTAAATAAAATAAAATCTTTCAGTTTAGGGTCAATCCATACTAAGTGATCGAGAAAAAAAGAAAATTTGCTGCTCGACCTTTTCAAAAAAGTCTATTTTTTTCATGAATGCTTATCCTATATCAGGGTACCTCAAAACCACAATTAATTATCTTTTACTATATCCCATGGCGATGCAGTGGCTGCCACCATTTTGCGTTTTTTCGATTTTAGGCGTTTATATTGTTTTGAATGTCTCAGCATGTGTTTGTCCTACCAAATTGAAATTTGCTGCATGTCTCCAACTCGTGCAGAGCTAAAACTTTGATCTCTCAACATTTTTGCCTAAAACCATTTAAAAGGAGTGAAATCATTGCCTACAGTAGCAACATTTTTGGACATTTAAGACATGTGTGGGAAGAGAAAACAACTGACGTAGAGGTCCAAATTTATTTGTGCATGTAGTGCGGGGTCATACGTTTATACACAAAAATTTTTAGACCTGTAGCTACTCCCAAAGGTCTGAAAAAAGCATAAAGTTGGGGAATTATGCCAATTTCGCATGTTTCACTCTCCAATATCTCCAATGGGCCTGGATAAAAAAAAGTCTGAAATTTTGGGAATAGTTAGTCCATTAGTATACAATAACACAAAACAAAGCGCGTTTTCTGTTTGTTTTTTAGCAGAAAGGAGTCAAAGTATTCAGTAATGACGTCATACTCTAGGAGTTGTTTTATTCACAAATTGAACTAGAAATTCGTTGTTGTGACGCAAAATAAAGTAGGATGAGTGGTTAATCCAGTCAAGGCTCTCAAGCTCCTTTCTTTCCTTTAGTTGTAACACTGTCTTATCATACCCACAGCAGCACAGGTGAAGAATGCCGCTATCAGTAGAAGGCAAGACAAGTCAAAATGCAAACTTGACAAAAAGTCCGTCAGTACTCATTGTTCTTGCTGTTGGCTATTTTAATGATATTCAGTCCTATTTATTCTTGTTTTAATTGTCAACTCACGTAGAAGACTATTGCCCTTTAATTTGATCTACATTCCCAAGTCAGTAAACACCTACTTACTGTAAACACTGACTGCAGAATGAAAATCAAACGAAAGGACAACAGTCTCCTACATGAGTTGACAATTAAAACAATAATAAATAGGACTGAATATCATTGGTATAGCCAACAGCAAGAACAATGAGTACTTACGGACTTTTGTCAAGTTTTCGTTTTGACTTGTCTCGCCTTCTACTGATAGCGGCATTCTTCACCTGTGCTGCTGTGGGAGTGATAAGTGTTACAACGAAAGGAAAGAAAGGAGCTAGAGAGCCTTGACTGGACTAACCATTCATCCTATTTTATTTTGTGTCACAACAACGAATTTCCAGTTCAATTTGTGAATAAAACACCTCCTAGAGTATGACGTCATTACTGAATACTTTGACCCCTTTCTGCTTAAAAAACAAACAGAAAACGCGCTTCGTTATGTGTTATGGTATACTAAAGGACTCACTATTCCCAAAATTTCAGACTTTTTTATCCAGGCCCATTGGAGATATTAGACAGTGAAACATGCCAAATTGGCATAATTCCCCAACTTTACGATTTTTTTTCAGGCCTTTGGGAGGAGCTACAGGTCTGAAAATTTTGTGTATAAACTTATGACCCCGTACCACATGCACACACAAATTCAGACTTCTACGTCAGTTATTTCCTCTTTCCAGACATGTCTTAAATGTCCAAAAATGTTGCTACTGCAGGCCCTGATTTCATCCCTTTCAAGTGGTTTTAGGCAAAAATGTTAAGAGATCAAAGTTTTAACTCTGCACGAGTTGGAGACGACCAGCAATTTTCGATTTGGTAGGACAAATAAATGCGGAGATATTCAAAACAATATAAACGCCTAAAACCGAGAAAAAACCCAAAATTGTGGCAACCGCTGCGACGCTTTGGGATGTTGTAAATAAAAATGAATTGTGGCTTTGAAGTACCCTGATATAGGATAAACATTAATGAAAAATTAGACTTTTTGTTGATGGTCGAGAAGCACATGTTTGATCACTTAGATTGAACTGACTCTTTAATGTTACACGTTTTGCCTCTTAGAATAAGGAAGGCGAATGGTTAAGAGAAGTAAATAACGACAAGAATCGATGGAATGAGAACGTGAAAGGAAACGAGAATACTCCGAGGAAACCCCAGGACATGATGATGTATATTAAAAATTTACTTGGACGGGAATCGAATCAAGGATTTATGCACAGAAGTAAGCTCTCTACCACTGATTCACTGTGCTCTTTTCTTTTACAGATTTTAAAATAATTCTATTTACCTTTAACATATAACATTCTAGTTACACTAAGTAGTCAAAGATCGTAGTCCTATATTGTGAACAATACAATAAAAGCAGGATCCCGGTGGGAGATCATCTAGTGTATTAAATGGTTCTGATCTTAGCTTAAACTCATATATTTTAGTACTGAAAAAGGTACACTGACTTCAACATATAAACGAGCATATGAAGAAATACACTGATAGCCAGAGATATATATTTACTCAAAAATATATTTATTTTTGTTCTGTCTATTCCAGTATCTTGGGTTTATAATTCTGTATTAACCTCAAACAGAGATTTCGACTTTTTCTATAATCCGCAATACTAACTTTGTATTAAGGGAAATTAGAACTTAGTAAATCCAAAGTGTTTTCGAGAAAGAAAAAAAGATCCGAAAACGAAATTTCCTCAAAGGTAAAAAAAAAAAAAATCTTTTTTGTCTTGTAGTTTGAAAAATAGGGAAAAAACTGAAAATAAAGCTTGTATATAATGTAGTTACAAGAGATAGAATGAAGGCAAACCACAACGGATTGGTTAAAATTGGTTTGTTCAATCTCTTTTGAAGTCTACGTATGTATTGAAATGTATATGTGTGAATAGTATTCGGTATCTGGGTGTTTTGTAAGACAACATGGATACAGAATTTGATCCAGGAAAAAAAAAATAATATAAAGATTAACTAAAATAAGCAGAAAATAGAGCATGGTATGGGTAGTGCTTTTAAAAATTGTTATTTAAAATACAACATACCCACATGTATATATGTGCGTATCTTCTCATTTTCATCGATGTATACATGTTTTTGCTTGTAGGGTTTTATCTCTTCTGATAAAAGTAGAACACTTTTACCCCACAAGCTTTAATACCAACTACGGTAATATAGTATACATCGATCGTAGCGTGTCATATATATATATATATATATATATATATATATATATATATATATATATATATATATATATATATAACTTTATAATTTGGAATAGCTATGTGTGTGTTCAAAGAAGAGTAAAACAGAAAGGGGATGAAGGGCAAGGGAGCGTAAATCTGGAATCTCATCCTCACAAAATGTAATTCTCAGCCTTCATACCTGATTGATTTAGAGAAACGGTCGGTTGGGCAATATTCTTAATAGGATGTGCTGTGATGCATACTTGTATTTATTACGTATATATGGATATGTGGGTAGAACCACTAGATAAAAAAAAAATCAGTACAGAGTATTTAGTTTTAAAAGGAAAGAAAGATGTATTACGTAAATAGAAATTTATCTCAATACTTCACTAAACTTTTTCTTAATGCTGAGTAGCTTATTAGTAACACAGTGTCCCCTGGGAATTTAGTTAATATGCAAAGACGTCTCGTATACTTATATCTTTCATTTATAGTTATCCGAACGCATTCGGATCTTCGATATGCGTAAGCAGTAAGATTTCGATCCGGATCAGTAATATGTATACCGAGTATTCCCGACCTATTCCTGAAATGTAGATTCGCAGATTCTCAAATAGAGATTTTTTAAAATCAGATCCGAATTTCGCATTTACCGATCTCCAATGTTCGATTCATCTATAGTCTGGGTTTAGTTATTGGATTTTCTTCGACTTACACTTGATCGTTCTACTTCATTCTATGCTGTTCACTTTGCTAGTCTCCTGTTTTAGATACAATGATAATAATCAACATTCAACTATAAATTTAAATAGTCAGTCGTGATCAAGAAGAAAGATTTTCTAAAGTTAATAGATAATAAAGCTCAATATCTGAGAATAATTATGAACTTAAGTCATCATATGGGCAGTTTAAAACTCCCTGATATTTTTCTATTGTCAAGGCTACATTAGTTGGAAATGACAATAGCTTCCTGTTAAGAAAACGCAAATCATACTATAAAATGTGAATCAAAATATTTGGAGTTTCTGTTGACGATTTCTAACAGTGATGTTTACTAGTACATGCCAATGAGTAGTCATTTACAATGAGTCGTCTGCCTTTTGTTAATCTTTATACAGAAACAAATAAACCACCATTAGCCTATCGTCGTGAGAGACTTCTCTTAAATTTCATAGGCCATGTGATTTGTATTTCTGATCATTCTTGCAGGTTTACCTTGCATGGTGGCAGATATACGACCTGTGTGCAGCAAGACCTCAAGCTACATGCCCGTAGTATGTTCGTGTTTACGACAGTCTCACTACAGATGAATTTGAATGACCCTCTCTTTCTTGCTACATGTATGTGTTCTTACATCATGGCTGCTTACTCTACCCAAGCTTAACCTTAGGTTGACGTTAGACGCTAAGCAGTACAGAAACAACCAGAAGTTCCTGTAGGAGCTCGGAGCGTTTCAGTATTTACGTCTGAACGATCAGCGATAAAGCTTGCTGTTGACTATGTTCTTCAGCGTCGCTATATCGTGTACTGGCCTTCACTCATTCACAAAGCCTTATTATAAGCCTGTACAATATCTTCAGCAAATACGTCCCCATTCAAGGCATTCTTATTAGATGCCATCAGGTACAATAACAAGGCTGCATCGTTGTTTACTCGATGCCAACACACGTCGGCATGAGAGGAAACGAGCTTTCTCACACAGCAGCTAAGAACTTCGCATTACTAGGTGTTGCACTTCAGTACTTTCTTTACTATTCCGATATTAGTACTTATTTTCTTCAAAAGATGCACTTCCACTGGATTGTGGCGTGAATTTAGGCTAATGGAGATAAGCCCCATTCAGTTAAACCTCTTTTGGGCAATTGAAAAATGTCGTCAAGTAGTAGTCGTCGAGTTTAAATGATCCTGACACGCTTGCATATTAGACAGTCACATTTCACGCATTTCTATTTAGTATGTAGCGCTAAGCGTCCTTATTGCGAAGACTGCATCGTTCAACTGAGTATTCGGCACATTCTTGTGGAATGCCCAGAATGCTCAAATCACCTCTTGTTTACGAGTTTTAAAGAAGCCGGTGGTAATACAGTGTACGTCGTTTAATTTTAATTCTATACTGATGATCGTTTCAGTAGTCTTACTGCCAGCCTCCTCAGTGTCAGTAAACTTAAAACAACTAATACGTGCAGAGCCGTGGAATTAGATCCACTACGGGACAAAAGTACGAGAGCCTGTACTCTGGAGTGAATTGAAGTAAAAGTTCAGCAGTTAAGAAGTAACATTGCTGCTGGTTATATTGCAATGGTTAAACAAAGTATGGTGCAGTAATACCACATCTGGACACACCAAACTATGCAGTCTCTGTTTCGCTGTGTAGTAGTTTCCCGAGAAGTTCTATAGGATTCTCACTGTACCTACAACAGAAATTCTAGTTTTTATCGTAACTGCTTAAATGAAGATCAAACGTCCATAACGACCTTATGAATGATTCATTGCAGCAACCTTACGTAAAATCACACACAAAAAGATCGGCCGTTTCTCGAGATCACCAGGCTTCAATTGCTGAAATGTCTGAATTTTATATGTATGAAATTTTAGGTCAATACA
Source organism: Thermobia domestica (assembly GCF_964235325.1). Lineage (NCBI taxonomy): Eukaryota > Metazoa > Arthropoda > Insecta > Zygentoma > Lepismatidae > Thermobia > Thermobia domestica. The sequence goes on from NC_137458.1 coordinate 136,824,284, forward strand.
CATAATCCACTGTACAGAATTATCTGACATGTTAGGTAATTGGAAGGACCAACGGTGGAGGCTTCGAACAACAGACTCAATTACACGATCAACCACTTCCAATGTGCGATTTACTGTCTGTCTGCTGTATGCTTTCTCAATGCCTATCTTCTCTCTTTAAAATTCCTTTCTTAATGGTTATTGACATAAAGAGATAGATGGTCGCAGAACTAGCAAAAGGTGCACTTTCATTGTTCTGATAATAGACTCTCACATTCATAGTACATTCAGTATCGGTCCATTTTTTCACAGTACATTCTGTAAATGGTGTCTTCTTCTGAATCCTATAACTCACTATTATCGTACAGTTTATGAAGTTTTCCTGCACAAATAACATTTTCGGTTCTATTGGAACATCCTTTGAATACAACAACATGAGGAAAGAATAAATGCATACTATAGTTACTAATGTTGAATTTCAATTTTATCGGCATCCAACATTATACTTACTATTACTTTGGAACAGAACGTACGCCATACATTTTCAGTGATAAGTAAAGATTACAGCTTCATAGCACATACATATTTTATCAATAATTTTATATTTGCATTTAATATTAGATTATTTTATTACTATAAAGTTAGGTTTCTAGCCATTTCTTCCTCGCTAAAAGTATGTTTATGAACAAATTCTAGAAACTAAGCGTAATTGTTCTGAAATATCAATTGCATTTTGTTTTCTTACGAAGAGAGGTTTGCTTCAAAACACATGTCGCAGCTACTGGGAAACAACAACTAAACCCTGTTCGGCGTAAGCTCTAAACTGCGATAAACAAAGCCACGTGAAACTAAATTTCGCTGATTTTCTGTTGGCCTACCGACGCTTGTAGTCCTCCATTAAATAGTTCATGTGATTGGATTATTACGTACTTTTACTTCGAAGCTCCATATAAAACTGCTACATTATTGTAAATGACAAAAATATAATATGGATTATCTAATAATACTGCAATCGAGTGTAGCTAATGAAGCACTAGAAATAAACGCAAAGCATGCGCAGTAATTATGTTGCCAATTCAACTGCGGACGCGTGTTCTGCTTTCAAGCCTGAAAGATGGCTGGCATGAATCCCGGTTCCGCGAGTGTTGTGGTGAAACGCCAACAAGGTAAACCTTTACTCACTAAGCAACAATTGTTTACCAGCGAATTCCATATATATATATATATATATATATATATATATATATATATATATATATATATATATATATATATAGATGGTGATCAGAAAAATGGAACACACCTGAATGAAATTGCAACTTACCAGATTAATATGGTGTCGGGCCACCTTTCGCCTTCAGAACAGCCTTGATGCGACTTGGGATGGAGGCATAGAGGTCATGAATGATAGCAAGTAGAATTTTACACCATTCCTCGTGCAGGGCATCGGCCAGTTCTGTGAGAGAAGATGGAGGTGGAAACCGTCGCCGGAGTCGTGTTTCCAAGACGAACCACAGATGTTCAATTATGTTGAGATCTGGGGATTGGACGGTCCAGGGGAGATGTTGAACTTCATCCCGATGTTCCTCAAACCACGCTGCAACAACGCCAGCTGTGTGAATGGGTGCATTATTATCCTGGAAAATGGCGTAATTGTCCGGGAACAACATCCGGAAAATAGGAAGCAAGTGGTCTCCTAAAATTGCGACATAATTGTTGGCAGTAATTCGTCCGCTAAGTGTGACCACAGGACCCAATGAAAACCATTATATGGCATCCCACAGCATCACCGAGCCGCCGCCATGTTTCACAGTTGGGCGGAGACACTGCAGATCATAAGCTTCTTTGGGCGTTCTCCACACATAAACACGACCCGTGATTCGGAATAGGGTGAAGGATGGCTCATCCGTCAATGTCACACGTTTCCAGTTCTCAACGGTCCAAGTTGCATGATCGCGGCATCATTTGCGGCGTGCGAAAGCGTTATGGTCCCTGATGAGCGGTTTGACCCGTGCAACACGACCCCGTAAGTTCATGTCATGTAATTCGCGGCGGACTGTGATTGTCCAAACAGGGTGGGGGAGATGCTGATTGAGTTCCTCCGTCACTTGCTCCGCAGTGGCACGACGGTTCTGCGTGAAAATGCGCTTTAATACCCGGCGTGACCTGTCACTCATGATTTTCTTCCGCCCACTGTTCCGCTTCCCCGATGTGGTTTTCCCTTGTGTTGTGTAGGCCGTCATCACCTTCGACACTGTCCTACGCGACACACCTAACACAGTTGCCACTGCCGTCACACTCACTCCACATAACCGCGCACCAATAATTTGCCCTCTTTGAAAATCTGAGAGGTCTCTCATTTTACACTACCTCCGTCTGCTGCAGCCACTGGACACTGCGCCTGGCGTAGTATGGAGACCGACCTAACAGACCACCACCAGCGGTCCGGCGCTGCGGGCGCCACGACACCACTGCCGACCCATACATCTGACGTGTTGCCAACTACAGGTGTTTCCATTTTTCTGGTCACCATATATATATATATATATATATATATATATATATATATATTTATATATATATATATATATATATATATTAATCCTTCGAGTTTTTTTTTCTGCTGCTGTTGTAAGTATCTGGTCAACGCGACACGGTATTTTGAAAATGCACGTGTATAATTTGCTCCTCCCCGTGGGTAGTGGGAGTGATACATCACTAGCCAATCGTATTTGTGACAAGTGGAAGGATACTAATATTTTGTTTATCGGAGTTTAGAGCTTACGCTGAACAGGGAATAGATTATTATTTGGTAAATGTCTATTCTTGTTCTTACTTTTGATGTTTGGATCTAAGTAGATAATGCTATAAATATTCAAGGAACACATCTGCTTTGAAACCTTACAATGTAAGGTTAACTACAAGAATACTAAATCCCCTCATGTTCATCTTCAGGTGCATGAGGCGTCTTAATATCTTAGGTGAGGCATTAGTATTTTTTTTACTTCCTTCCTTGTACTGTCCAACCTTTCCTTACTATATATTGCCCAAAGTTTCTTTGTTGAATTAGTTTCACTTGTGCTTGAGTATAGCTATGGAACGTATTTATGAAGTATGTTGCTTCATTCACCATAAAAATTTCCATAATAAACAAAAAAAATCACGTTTTATTTGCAATCATAGCCAGAAAAAACTAACAATTCTGGTTTATGTACAAAGTTAACATTTTTTAACACTATTAAAGAAATTCGTGAATACTTTTGTAAAAGGAAATTATTTATGCCGGATCTAATGGCGTGGTTCTGCAATCCAAGCCTTTTGGAGGCAATATAATGCTGTGGAGAAAGGCTTCTACTGTGAGATTTCATCTTGCATGAGGGTCTGTGAACCCACCAAATGCATCATACTTAAAAGCCTGACTTACTAAAAATAATACACAATTTGCCATTTTTTTTTTTTTTTTTTTTTGCTTGTTTATTCATAAGTCAAAGAAGATAATGAAATGCAACTTACCACAATTATAGAGAATGTATTCTACAACAGAAAACATGAATCTGAAGGATTTTTAGTGTTGCCATCCATAGAAATTGTGTTGCCAGAAAAAAAAACAACGCTCCTAAAATCTAAGTTAAGACAGCGACTAGAGGAACGATCTTAACTGCATTTGGTTACGTATCATGTTGTTTCGGTTTCTTTTGAACTCCTTTTTAAATAACATTATTATTTAGTTTTAATAACTGTATTTTAAAACTATTTTGTTTATTATAAACTAAATACAACTATTATTTAAAAAGTAGTTCACAGGAAACCAAAACAGCATGTACGTAACCAAATGCAGTTGAGTTCGTTCCTCTACTCGTTGCCTTTACTTAGATTTTAGAGGCATTGTTTTCCTGGCAACACTGTAATTTCTATGGATGGCAAATTAAAAATCCTTCGGGTTCATATTTTCCGTTGTTGAATAACATTCGCTGTGATTGTAGTAAGTTGCATTTCGTTATCTTCTTTCACTTATGAAAAGCAAGCAAAAGAAAAATGGTAAATTTTGAATTATTTTTAGTAAGACAGGCTCTTAAGTTCTAGTTGTGGTTTGGAACCCATGTAAGTAGTAATTTTCTGTCCCTCATAACCTCGGTGTTACTTAAGGACGCACTCCGAACTCAGAATCACGAACTGAAAACGAGATTAATAAACTTAACTTGTTATCAGTTTACTACCAATATGTTATGGTTTTGTTGTACTATTCCAACTTCAATTCCTAGTGATCCTTAAATAAGGAGTGAACGTTTTTAGTTATTTTTGATCCGTTACTATCGTTTAATGTGCAATTATTACTCGTAGACCATATCCTCGCTGAATGAAAATTGAACTTAATGCTAATTGCATATCTCTCTTGTTGATAAACCAAAAGAAAGAAAAAAAAAAGACTTGTTCAAAATAATCCTCCACAATGCTTATTTTTTTCCCTCGAGTCATAAGCTATTTCTCTGCAAAATTTCAGCCTATTGCTTAATATCTACTGGTCGCTCCATTTTAAACCTTGTTGTACTTGTAGTATTAGCAATGATCTAATGCTAGAATTTTTGGCAGGTATACGCAGAACTGTTTTGAAAATATAGCGTATGCCTACCTCCGTATATACTCGTTCATTCGTAATTTCAGGTAAATATATGCTGCACTATAAAAATGTTAGGTGGGTAATGGGTATACGCCCCGTTACATTCCTGTAAACTACATTATAGATGACAAGACTACAATGTAATTTAACACAGTAGCTGTGCTAATAACAGGATAGATATAAGTTCTTAGCTTCCAATTATGATCATTAGATGGCGGGATAATCCTTTTCTTCCAAGAAATTTGTGAATTATTAAAACAAATGGCTGTGGTGATGATGTAGCTGAAAGAGATATAAGTTTCATCCAAAAGTATAACGAAGCCTTGACAAAAGACCAGGAACAGAAGCAGTTTAATCTTTCATTGGTTGAAATCCATCGTAAAAACGTTCTCGCTTCACTGAATAAAGCGGTTTTGCAACTTGAGAATACAAGTACTGACATTTTGTTCTGAAATATTTGACAACTAATGAAAAAATGCAAAATGGAGAAACCTGTAAATATGACTTAATTGTACTGAAATTTCCTTAGTTATTTGTATACATCAGAAGAAATAAAGTAAGCCTTGTGGACCCCGACCACTGTTGGTTTTATTTTGTGGACCACCGTAATATATATATATATATATATATATATATATATATATATATATATAGATAGATAGATAGATAGATAGATAGATAGATAGATAGATATAGAAATAGATAGATACATATATATATATATATAGATAGATAGATAGATAGATATAGATATAGATATTGATATAGATATAGATATAGATATATGTATATGTATATGTATATATATATATATATTCAAAGAAATCGTTTTGTGGTAAACAAATAGAGTCGTTTATTTCTTTTTCATATTATGTTTTTTTATATATAAACCTTCACCTCAGAGAACATTAGAACGCAAGTAGACAAGAGATCTTCAGAACTTTGATTTTGAATGAAAGCCGAACCTTTATTCACATTCAGGCGAATGAATTGGTACTAACGAACCTGGAGTAAACATTGATGAAGCTAAAAACTCATGCATCTGTCTGGAAATGACGATTTAAAAAAGAAACATATCCAGAATACAGACTTAATTGCAAAAGTACCACTGTCAAAATTTTGGATCCTTTCAAACCGTAAGACATTGCCAACATGCGAATACAAATACACAAAAGGCTCCTTAACTAAGCTACCATTGTGTTATTGGAAAAGCGGTGCAAGACAGCTAAACCATCCGGAAGTTACTTCTTGTCGTCTCTCACGGTCGTTGTTTTGCTTCGCCTTTTTGGATGGACATTTTGCTTCTGGAACTGCCGCCCAGAGGACACTCATGTTAATTAGACAACACAACCTTGTAAAGTCAAACTCCCTTTCACGTCTTACTTTCTCTCCATTTCCCACCGTGTTACAAAACCCTCATTTAGAATTCTATACGGCTTGTGTATCTCGTATCAGCGACAACAAGAGAATGGATACGAGAAGTGGGGTGAAGGAAGAACGCTCCTCGTTAGAGCTATATATATACACCTAGATAGATAGTCGCAGGTCGTTGCTTTGTTCAAATAGATTTCCCTTATCGTTTCTTACCCCATTCTTTTACTTGTAACTTACCATTGATAAATAATTACTGTAGGATTCGTTTGCAAAGTGACCAGGATGTACCAATAAACTAGAAGGGAACGATTCTTTCTGAAGAAGGAAGAGCTAAAGTAGGACATATAGTATTATCGATTGACAGACGATTATCGTAGTATTTATAAAATGTAAGAACAATTTATAGATTTCAGATGTTCTAGAATATGACGTTACTTTCCACGAAGATGCATTCTGTTTTTCTTTGTGATATACTCTGTTTTAAAAATGTCCAACGTTTCTTCTTCACACACTTACCTCACGTAAACTCGTCGCGCAAAAGCTCGTAGGGAGTCAGGATCTATCAGCTGGCTTGTGGCACGCATCTTCTCTAATCTGATCTACACATCGGCTTCCCGCACTGTTATTGTTTGCTTTCCAGACCGAAGTTCACTTCTTCTTTCGTTCAAGTCGCCACCCAATAATCCTCACGACGTTGGATGGATGCCACAATGCCAATACAATCTAGTAGTTACGAAAGGCTGCCTATTTTTCTTCTGACCAGACCCGGCACGGCTTGACATTACTGGTACAAGAAGTGATACTCTAATGCGAAAATATTCTAATCCAAATTCACTAATAGAAAATTTTACATCGTTTTCTCATATCAGATTCCATTTTGCTATTACAATAGGGTGAATTATGATAATTTCCAATTCTACTTTTTTTAATAATTTAATATTGTCTATAATACAAATTGCTAGTCATTTCCTTATAATGCACGAAGGACAAACAGGTGTTACAAATGTATTTTGTAAATTCAGGAAAATTTACTTCCATTTTCCACTAAATTACCATTCTCGTTAAGCACTTCCTAGGCTAAATTTATCTTCGTATTTTTGTCCCATTAAGCTCAACATTGTATTGTATTGACACACATCTGCACACACAAAATAGCAAATATTACTGATATAGTGTAAATATTGAATTATTAATCTTTTTCTGTTCCTTGACCTCTTGTCTGTGCACATCACAAATTTAATTGGTGTCTGAAAGTAGGTTCAAACTTCCTGATATACAATACAAGCTTCTCTATATATGAAATTTCTTTCCCTTTCGTCAAGCTAAATCGTGAAATAAGTTTTTAAAATTAAAAGAACTAGTTAATCTGCTACTCGAAACTTTGGAAATCTGCGTCACTAACAGAAACCTATCATGGAAATTAATTCCAGCTATTATCACGAGTACTTTTCCAACTGTTGGATATAATAGCAAGCAACTTGGTGCGCAGTGACTCGATGTTTCAAACAATACGAAAATGTCATTCATTTACATAAATCAATAGGACAGAAGCATTGAAAGAGAAAGTGATTGTTTGAATAAGGTCATGTGCTCTCTGCTTTCTGAGTTGATTTGAGACACTTTTGTAAGTTGCACTTTCTCTCAAAAATTGCTTTCTTAATCATGTTTTCTCTTTATTAAGTAGCAAGACAGCTCATTAATCGAAAATGATTTATATTAAAGTCAGGTTTATGTTAAATTTCGGAGTATGGAGTAAGGATTTTTGTTACCTTTATTTGTGCTGTTTAACACCCTTTCCACTGCTGATACTTACTGATAAACCCTGTTCTTTCGTGCGGTGGCGCTTGATGTGCAAAACCCGGGTTTCATTCCCGGCAGGAGCCCATGTGCTTCGGATTCCACGTTAATCATTAGGCCCACGTCTCATACAGCCTCGCTGCTGAACGGAACGTTAAAATCAGCTGAGCTTGCGCCGAAAGCATGTGGGATAGCCATGAAACTACAAGAGAGCTCTTCAGGTAGAAAGTGATGTTTGCTGTAAAATGCTTCACGTATAGGTAAAAATAAATTTGCTTACTATTGCATCTTGTACAGAATTCGAGTATCATTCAACTGTGTGAATTCTGAACTAGACAGGGAACATTTTAATATTACAACCTGTTTCTTTTGCCGCTTGAGTTTCAAAGCCTGCAATTTGATACAAGAAAAAAACATGCACACACATTTAAATATGGAGAACACACAAAGAAAATGTGAATGAAAGGAAGAAACTAATGCAGTAGAATTATGTAGTGTTTTACAGTACAGACTATAAACAATTACGGTCACATTTACTGACCGGTTACCGTCAATTCTGGCTGCCAGCCGAATACCCTAAATTTTAGGGTATTAGTGTTAAACTTATGATAATAGGACATAAATAAGGCCTTTTTATGGCCTTTAACCATGAATTTCTTAGTAATACCGTAAATTTTAGAGTAATCAGTTGTCAGCCAGAATTAACAGTAATTAGTCAGTAAATGTAACAGTAATTGTTTACAGTGCACATTTATTGGTTATAGATATTAACAATATCACTAGATTTTGCACATTGTGAGTGTATGTGTGTGTATTTCTAGAAAATAAAATGTCATGCCAATCTGAATTTGGAAAAGACACGAAGATAAATTTAGGCTAAAGAGTACTTAACGAAGGCGGAAATTGAGTAGAAATCGGACGTTCATTTTCATGAACTTTCAAAATACTTTTAGGAAACTACATACGAGACGACATGCTTTCTATGAAAGTGCAAGTAAGTTGCAAATGGTTTCATTTAAATGATATCAATTTAAATGATGGTAGAATATAAAAAGTGGGAACTATTACAATTTACAAAAGTATTAGCAAAGTGAAATCAGTTTTGGGAAAGCAGGATGAAAAATATTTCTAAGAGCGAAAAGCAATTAAGTAGAAGCACTGTAAGTAAATTGCTGGCACGCATGAAAAAAATACTGGGTACTTTTAACGTATAAGTATATACGATAGTATGTAGATAGAATGGATCTTTATGGAAAGTATTGTTTTATGCTGGAATACCTAAAATGTTGTATTTGTTCTTACATTTTATAAATCCTAAGGGAATCATCTTCCAATCGATAATATTATATGTGCTTTAGCCTTGCCTTCTGGAAAATTAAGAACTGGAAATGAGGCATAAATATATTGCCGAATAAAAAAGGGAAAACTGCGTACAATATCTAATGTTAACATTAAAAAGTCTATGCTTACCAGACAGAAACACGGAAACGATATAAAAATCGATGAAAAAAGCTTAAAAATCTCTCTAAATGTGAGTACTGAAGGAAGAGATGGAAGATATGGCGTGGTTATAAAGAAGTGATTGAAAATTGGGTGATAAAATGCGAAAAAGGAAATAAGGGGAAGCAAAGAAAGAAAGAAAAAAGAAAAATGAGAAATTATATTTTCATGGACTCACTACAAAGCATTCTTAAAGTACCAAGAAACAGGAGAAGGAAAATAGTGCAATTCATTTATAATAATCTGCAAAAGAGCGTAGTCAAACATAACTTTTTTTTTTTTTGTCAGCAGGTTTCGAATTCTTTATTTAATTTGTGTCTATTCTAGACTGAGCGATCTAGAAGCAAACATTACTTTTACATTACAAAAACTATATTCAGATTAGTTAAATGAAGTACAAAATTGTATAATATTGTAGTTTTCAATTCTTCTTTTCAAATTTCTAGCCTTTTAAGCTAAGTGTTAGGAACTGAATGGATCATTATAGAGATAGTAATGAAATATTTATTTAGGAAATATGACGAAATCACTTGACTCAATTTTGAGAAAGTAGACTGAAAAGAAACTCATTTCCAAGAGTAAACTACCCGTTGTGAATTTACTCAATATTATACCTAGGTGGAGCTATTAATCAATCATTTATTTGTGAACTATGGCCAAAATTGCTTTGGTTGTTTTTAAGAAAACCATCCCAACAAAATTAACCCTCAAGAATAAACTACCTCTCGTAGGTTTCTCCAGGGCAAATGAGTTATTCCATGTTGTCAAGTTATGAATGAAATATTTCTTTATGAAATATGAACGAAATCGTCTGAGTCATTTCTGAGAAATCGTCCGAGAAAACTTACCTCCCAAAATAAACTGGCCCTCGTCGACTTGTTTCAGGACAAGTGGGTTATACCATTTTGAATTTTCTGTGATACTGGGGTGGTATAGCACTGAATATACGAAAGGTTTGAGGTTTAATTCGCCATCATTTATTACAAACACTGTAATACGGTTCCACTAAAAATTTTAAGTTCAACAAAGTTGTTTTTAAAAAACTTCCGGGGACACAAGCAGCTGAGTCTATAATTGCTACTTCTCTGTTTGTATGGTTCAGGCTTATTAAGATGCTCCACGACCCAGAGGGCCGCGGTGGTTCAGTGGTAGAGCGTTCATCTCTGGTGCTAGGGGTCCCGGGTTTGATCCCAGCCCCCGCCAAGTGAACTTTGTGGTGGACAAACACCGCGTGCGTGGGTTTTCTCGGGGTTCTCCCGTTTCCTCCCACTTTCTTCATTCCACCATTTCATTCATTACTCATCATCACCGTCTCCTTTAGCCTAACCGGCATAACCGTGGGACGTAAAACTCAAAGATTTCATTTCATTTTTTCCACGGCCCAGGCCCAAAGTACCCAACTGGAGCAAAAGTTTTGTATTGGGAATACTCTACGGCCCAGTGCAGCCCACAAGTGGGAAAATTTGGGTATAGTCAATTCCAGGGCAAACTAATATTGAGGTTGACATATAAAAAGAAAAGAAAGAACTGCTCTCAGAAAAGCTCGCAGCTGCATCGGGAATGCGGCGTAGGATCGAAACTGCGTAGCATCGAAACTGCGTACGATCGAAAAATTCAGCTCAAAACCTGTTTCGATCCTACGCAGTTTCGATCGTACGCAGTTTCGACGCTACGCAGTTTCGACCGTACGCAGTTTCGATCCTACGCAGTTGCCCTGAAATAATTTAAGTTTTAATCATGCGCTCAAAAAATATATATTTTTTTTCTCTCTCTTTAATTTGTTTAAGCTGTGCAGCTATAAATTAGGGTTATATCCATGGACTCCACACGACCTAAACTGCGTAGGATCGAAACTGCGTACGGTCGAAACTGCGTAGCGTCGAAACTGCGTACGATCGAAACTGCGTAGCGTCGAAACTGCGTAGGATCGAAACTGCGTACGGTCGAAACTGCGTAGCGTCGAAACTGCGTACGATCGAAACTGCGTACGGTCGAAACTGCGTAGCGTCGAAACTGCGTAGGATCGAAACTGCGTAGGATCCACACTGCAGGTAGGATGGACAAGTTACAGGCGTATGGATTGAGAATCAATTATGATTTGTAATGATGACTATGTCAGAAGTGTAATACTAACTTTGAAACAGCTTCGACGGAATATAATGTAAAATACTTATGTAATATGAAGAATTTAAAGTAATGAAGAATATGATGTATGATGAATATTGAAGGATAAGAATAATAATAATGTTTAACGAATATTTCGATTGTAAAGATATTATTTCTAAAGGCTATCAGAAAGTTAGAGAAACAAAAGTCAGATAAAGATTCATATGCTGTTCTGTGTGTACTTGTCTGCGTAATATGAATGAAAATTTATATGATTTTATGTACAGCTTAACGACCTAATCACCAGTTATTCATATGTATGTCAACAACGTTACAATATTGTATTTCGCTTTGGGAGTTTCTCATTTGTACGCTGAACCTCAAATCGATTTATAATTGGAACACGTACCCGTGGGAGTAGGAGCATTTCAATGTATTCCGTTACATTTCACAAAAATATTTTTAACCGTAAAAGATTCGAAATTAAACTACTATTCAAATAGAGAATAAAATTACGAAAGTTTACAACTATTACTGGAAATCAATGCTGTCATCCATTTTGAACATTTTAAAAGAACATAGTTTCTAATGTATTGAAATTTCATTTCTTATGAATAGTTTGAAACGTTGTAAATAGTTGTAAAGAACCTGCAGAAAATTCGTCAAAATCCTCCTACAATGGGGAAGCCGTGTTAGACATGGAGTTAGTGGATGCAGATGGTGGCATTGGAAAAGTCCGGGTCTCCCGAGCACAGTGGTGATATCAGAAACCGGGCCCCAGCCATGAGGCTCCAGAAAAATGGGGTCCCGAAGTTTTGGGCGCGGGTTCTTTCTATACGCCTATTAAACATGGAATTGTATGTGGGTGGTGAAGTTGGAAATGTTCGGGTCGTCTGAGCACAGTGTTAACGTCAGAAATTGGGCCCTTGTCTCAAAGGTCCAAAAATGGTGTCCCGAAATTTTGAGCTTGGCTTCAATATTTTTCTTTTAAGCATGGAGTTATTGGATACATATTGTGGTGTTGGAAAGCTCCGGGACCTGAGACTCCAGAAATGAGATCCCAAAAGTTTGGGTTCAGGTCTCTTTTATTTGCCTATTTAACATGGTGTTGTACTATAGTGTTAGCGTTTGAAAGGTCGGGGTCGATTAACGAAAGCGGTAATGTCAGAAATTGGGCCCTGGCCTCGAAGCTCCAGAAAATGTGGTTCCGAAATGTTGGGCTTGAGTCCACTCTATTTCTCGTTTCAGCATGGAGTTGTTTCATACAGATGGTGACGTTGGAAAGATCCGATACCCCTCAGCACAGTGGTGGTCAGGAACCGGGCCCCCAACATGGGGCCCCAGAAATGGTGTCCCAATGTTTTGGGCATGAGCCCCTTCTATACGCCTATTAAACATGAATTGTTGTACGAAGGTGAAAAACTTGTATCTTCGTAAAAAAAAAAAAAAAAAAAAAACTTGTATCTTACTTATAATTATTAGATAATAATCTCAGCTCCTAAACACGTATAAAAGATACCGAAGTTATATTTCAGCAAAAAACAATTACCATAAAACATCTCTTTGCATGTGTAATGACTGAAATGTATTATACTTTGCTTCCCTCCCAAATAAATAAATAAATAAATAAATAAATAAACGATTACAGTCGATAAGCGTAAATCTGGCAGAACCTATTTTCCGAAATCTAAAACAAATCACGCAGATTGTTTATTGCTTGTTCGAGATTGTCCACATTACATTTTCGGTCGCGATTGTCCACATCACATTTTCGGTTTTTCATTGTATGTAATTAACTATACCATAACAGAAATTCCCGCTACGAACAAATTACACGTTAGGTATACGCCTATGTGTCTCGTCTCGAGGACTTCTGGGCCGCAGTGGCTTAGTGGCAGAGGGTTCACACATGCTGCGGGGCCCTGGTTCTATACCAACTTGCGCAAAGTGGGGTTTGTGGTGAACAAACACCGTGTGTGAGGGTTTTCTCGGAGTTTCCCTTTCCCACAACTCTTTCATTTCACCATTCCATTTATTCTCATCATCTGCGTCTCCTTTAGTCTACCCAGGATGACAGTCGGACATAAAACTTAAAGATTGCATTTTCATTTTCACATTTGGAGACCCTGTATCTGTGTTCCTTGAGTGCCCCAAATGCTAAATAATAATGGGTTGGAAGGCCCATGAAGTTTAGTACCTGATACACTCATTATCTCAACTTGCCCAAAAAGTTAAGAGCTCACGTTAAGTTAACGCTCCAAAACTTTGATTTTCACACCTTATTAACTATATTGGCCCAAAAGATGAAATTTGTTAGCCCATCGATCTTTATCTCGACTAGCCCAGAAAGTTGGGAGGCTCTGGTGAAGTTAGCCCCCAAATTTTCGGCGCCTATATCACATTAACTATGGAAGAACGAAAGCTGAAATTTGGTAGCCTATCCAGCCCGTAGACAGTACTATGTAGGCCATTCATTCTCTGGACCAGCCCAGAAACTTTGGGGAGGGGGGGTCACGTTAAATTAGAGCCCGAAATCTTTGGCGCGCATATCTCATTAACCCTTTCGGGACAAAATCGATTTTGGGGTTTTTGGTAGACTTTCAGTTAATGATTTATTGCCCAAACACTGTTATCCCGATTGATATCGTTTACGTCTTGTATTTTAGAAGAGGGACATGGCTATTTTTTTGGTGTAAGTTAGATTGCAGTGTTGCTAACGGGAGGGATTATTGAAAAAATGTAGGAGTGAAATTTAAAAAAAAAATCCCTAGCCGAATTTCATGATTTTTTCTAGCTGGGAACACCGAAGCCACAGGAGTTCAAGTCACCTAAAAAGAATTTTCTGGTATGTTGACAAGGTACAGTAAAAACCTGAAGTCGCTGGCTGCCATACAAATAAGTGCATGAGATGGCACGTTTGCTTTGGGTGGGTGGGTTCTTCTTCACAACTGCTGTCCTGATGTTTCTCACAACGCGTGGTTTCCTGGCTGGACTCCTTTCTTCACTCTCACGACTTGATCTTGACATTTAGGGCTGGTGCTTTTACAGCGCTATTACCCTTCCTACTGCACGCTTGATGATGTTGTTGCTGCTTGCCGCACACATTTTCACAATCACTGACTCATTGCATTTTGCATCGGGAAGTGCACATATGTGACCTTCGCAATAAGGTGTCACTTTAACAGAAATACTAGCTGCTCACCACAACAACTTCCACAGCGGTGTACGTTACTCACTACTGGATTTACGGGCTACTGACTTCTGGTTCCTTCTTCTACGCTGTGCTCGTTATCAGCACTGTAAACCACCTTGGGTGAACTGATCTGTAGTATATGAAGGACTCAATGGGAGGGGTTACAATCCCCCCTCTTCGGTACGCCACTGCCTAGGTATATGACATATTTAAACGGGATGTGTTGAGTAATAGAAAAGATCTTTTCGCAAACTCTCTCTAGTGCATTTTCTATTTACAAATTGTGGTTAGGTCATTATTAGGTAACTAAATGTAGGCTCGGAAATATGTCTCCATCATGAGACATAACAAAATGGAACGACAGGGGCATCGTACAAAAAATATTTATCCACATCGCTGCATCACCGAAAATCACGAAAAAAGCACTTTGATGCATCTTAAGTACCATTTACTCTTATAAGCTTGAAAATTAATTTTACTAACAAGGGATGTATCTGGACTCGGACGGAAGAATCTAAATGAAACCATGTAGGTTATATAAATTATTGGACACAAAAACCGTGGGGTCAGCCATTCCCATGTAAAAGTCTGTGTTTGTCGACAGGCGGCATCTTTGTGTTCGGATATGGGGTGAACTATTCATCTTGATACGCCTTTATAACTTTTAAGCGAATAGATATATAATGCTGGGATTTTGCACATACAAATATCAGCAGGGTGACATTTTCTGGCATACTCTTCAATACCACCAAATTAACAGTGTTGCCAACCCATCACAAAGTTATTTTTTTTAATGGCACTACGTCAGGTTATTATAAATTTCAAATCTACATTCAAAGCAAAAACAAACCAAACCAAACTTGTTGTTCATTGTTGCAAACCGAGGACGCTACAGCATCACCAATATTCAGGAACGCGAAAATTTTGGAGGCCTCTACAATGCTAATAACTGAAGTAAGACGGACGGAACAGTTGCAAGGAATTGAAAATTGCATTTCCAAGGACTATTTCGAAAAAAAAAATAGTGCTTAGATACGTACCATGTCTAATTACGTAGATTCTTTTTAAAGGTTGTGAGGATCATAATACTGTTTACGGCAATTTGATAATTCAAACCGTTCTGGAGGTATAATAATTATTGTTATAGTTACCAATATTTCCTAAAATAACGTAGTCCTAGTTGCGATAAATTTTGAAAATGACATTTTTCTTCCCGATCAAAATGTAATGTTGAAAAGCCTGTCAATAATTTTCAAAATGTACAAAATATTCCTCTCACACACAAATTCCACATAAAAGTTGTGCAATTCATATTTTCTTTTCTCAATTTAAAAAAGCATTACATTCACCACATTAATAAAATATTGTTCACGAAACCAGTCAATTAAAAAAATAATAAAATTTACAATATAATTAACCATATTTGCAGTGTAAAAAAACATATTTACAATATTTACCATAGCCAATTACATTCGGCATCATTGCTCATAATTAGGGATGCGCACGAGACGAGTCGAGACAGGATTTTCCTTACAATATTCGAGTCGAGACACGGCTCTTCTAATAGAGAAATATACATTTTTCGAGTCGAGACATCACTTTTACAGCACATTTTCGAGACGAGACAGCCACAAATCTTGTCTCGTGCGCATCCCTACTCATAATTCAAATACGTATTAAAGTAAAATAAATTGAAATGTCCGTTAATTTTTTTAAACATCCACATAAAATATACATTCACTAACATAATGAAAATGGCAATTTAACATTTCAATCGTAGACTTCAAAGCAGCAAAAGCAATTTTCTTTTGGGTGAATTTAGGCACCCCAAGTTTTGTAAACACGTTTCTTGCAACATGTGTTTTAGCTCCCCTGGATCCTATGACCAAGGGGAGAACCTCAAATCGCTTGTTGTCATGGACCTAATGTTTAAGTCTTTCATACTTAGTTATTTTCTCTTCTTTTGCCCTTACATCCATGTCATTTCCTTCAAACGTAATGATAATGTCAATTACATACTAACACAGTTATTCTCAACAATTAGGTCTTGTTTCAATTGTACATTCTCAATATCAAACTCTAGCTCTTTACCCCTCTGATAGCCTCTTAACGCGCAATGTCTTTCAATAATTTGAACAATCTGGTTATGCCTGACTATACGTCTGTTGGCATAGTGATTTCTGATGATAAGTGATTTGGAGATACGCTCAATTTTTTGAAATTCTTAGAACCCCACTTCCTCCCCCTCTTCCACATCGAATTTCCAAAAATCCTTTCTTAGTGGTACCCTACGTCATAAATTATACATACTGTGCACATTTCAAGTTCCTACCTTAAGCGATTTGGCCTGTACGAGGATCAGTCAGTCGGGGGGGGGGGGGTTGTTCATGAAGAACACCAATGTAATGTATTTCTATAAAACTGCATATAAGACAAAACAACTGGAAGTTCCAAACAATAAGTAGAAGAGATTTAAATTCAAACAGATGTACTGATGCCATTAAAAATTAAAACAACATTACACTACTACAATTATCCATATTTACAGTGATTTCCATACACACACATATATATATATACATATATATACACACACACACACACACATATATATATATATATATATATATATATATATATATATATATATATATATATATATATATATAATGCCTGCCATACGTCCCGTAAAAAACGGGAGTCCCGATTTTGGACTCAAGTGTCCTGCGTCCCCATCAATTTAGACGGGACAGGCAAGTGTCCCGTATTTTAGTTCCGTCCCATTTCAGCTCTCAATATAAGCTTATCTATATCAATATGAGCAAGATGCAACGTTCATTGTTTAAGAAAAGAAAATTATGTTTCGTATAATAAATGAATAGCATTTCTTGTACTAATATTCTTTGTGAAAATC